>NW_027270978.1:1200000-1640728 GCF_040938485.1 Diadema antillarum
AAAAGAAATAAATGTACCGCCAAATAAACTAGAGTGCAGAAATGCATTTCGCGGGATGAGGGAGAGGGGATGGGGGAGGGAACAGGATCCCGGTAGGACTGTTTAACTTTCACTTTCCAGTGGATGGGGATCTAAGAAATGACAAGTAATGAATGGACACCGAGCACCGCCTCACAGATTAAATTTCTTAGCATCACAGAGGATGTGGTAACAACGATGAGGGCCTCTGCCGTTTAACCTGGAATAATGCAGAGACACTCGTGCTGTTGTGCCGTAACATGTCCGAACATGTCTCTCCTTTGCTCTTCTCTTCGTTTCCTTCTCTGAAGAAAAAGAAAATCACATGACTACATTGAGAGGGTGTCGGCAAGAATGGACATTATTGGTCAGGTCATGACTCATATTTTTGGTGGGAAACCCATTTTTTTGCAATTCAAATGGGGGTAAAATATTGGGTCATGTTTTATTCCCTGATATTTCCGCTACAGGATGTCTGCTGATCTTTGCCGAGCAGGAGCGTCATCGTAGGGACGTGAAACATTTACGTGGCATTTCCATTGTTATTGCATGTTTGAGAGATGCATTTAGATCTGATAGATGAATGTGCGAAAGCACCTTGTCAATATGCCTGCTTGAATGACAAAATCACCTCCGTGACATTCCCATATTAAAGGATGCTCAAAATATTGCAGGAATTATTAAAGTAACCACCCAATGAAAAGATGTCTGATGCCAAGATTTCACCTGGAAACACAAAATTAGTTTTGTTCAAAAAAGATAAAAATAAAAGGATATCATGGTCTTTGTAACCAGTTGTAGTAGGTGAGATGAACATGAATATAATAAAAAAAGAGCGCTCGAGGTAAAAATGAATGAAATTAGGAATACTATGAATGCTTGTTCATTGCCTATGGAGTTAAAAGAAACTCTGAGAAACATCAACTTTATCTTTTCACACAATGGTCAAACTTGCCTGATTGCTGACATATGCATTTGACAAAATAACTCTTCATGTCTGTGGGTCATTTATCTGCCCCTCATGCCCCCCCCCCCCCCATGTAACTCTCTGTATAAAAACTTTCAAACATTACTTCCATAGCTCATGTAGCCAGGCAACATAAAACAACAACTGCTACTCTATGTTCCAAAAAAAAAACCACAAGCAAACACATGCACAATGGCCATGTGTATAGCAAATGTAGAAATCCATTTTCACTGATTTCTAAACATAGATTATATATTCCTGTTTTGATACAATTGTTATAGGGGAGCGGCACAAGGGACATCAAATCAGTAAACTTGCGAGAGTGCCTTGAGAATCTTCTGATGGATGGTCTTTTACTTTCCATTTTCATTCGCATGTTTTTCATCATTTCAAAAAATGTAGTTCACCTTTTGAACCCTCGTCTTTTTTCTTTATGTTGCTTTTCAAACAAGCGGGAAGACAGTTCTGCAAATTCATGCAAATGGTGGAGTTTAGACACGCTCTTGTGCACGTAGCGAAGATGCTCTTTCAAAGGAAAGCAAGAAGACGAGAGCTGCAGCAAATTGCATCATGTTTCAATCTGTAGCGAACTCATGCATGGAGGGAATAATAAAAGAAAAAATGAAGTAAAATGCAAGCAAGCTACAGTCATGGATTTGATTTTCCCCTCCCAATGTCATTATACGCAATGCAAATATCCAGTGCGCTAAACAATCTTCAGCAGCGGCGTCCCTACACTTCTCGCAGAAGACATTAGGCACACATGAGGGACCAATGGATTTGCTTGCCTAACTTTCGCAGACGATCCAAAGCCCGTATGGTCACGAGTAAACAGTTACCTGGTAGAAACGCTTTGCCTTAAGTGATGAATTATCACCGATTTAACATTGTCAAGGTTTTCATGGCAGCCCGTAAAAGCTATTTCCAGGAAATGATCAAGGGCTCAGTGTGAGCAGCTATGCTCTAGTCACATAATCCGTCAAACTTGACATGTTCTATGGTCTCTGCATCCACAAAGCCATCATCTAATGTGGCATATTAATTCATGACAATTGCTTGAGGGTTTTTTTTTTTTTTTTGTTTTTTTTTTTTTTGGAGGGGGGGGGTTGCTGCAAAAACTATCCAAACAATGATTGTTCTTTTTTCCCTTCTTACCGTATAAATATCCTGGCTCATTAATATTATAAATACTTGAAATGATGATTATGATTTGAGCTCTATTTTAGAGATATTCATTCAATTACTTTGTCAGATAACCACAGGCTGTTTTCAAAAGCTGTCTTTGTTTTTCGTGCATGCAGTTTTATGAGTCTATAGAATATTTTGTTTGGAAATTAATTTCAGACATAGATTTGTTGAATGTGAAAAAAAGAACAAATGCATGTAACCATCTTTGTTTTTGTTTTTAAACTGAGTCAATACATTTCTGAGAATTGAGAGACAATGGTTAAGGGAGATTCAGTGAACATATGTTTCAAATAGACGATAAAGGAATTGTATGTTTATTATTTAGTAAAAAAATACACACTGTATGCGACTTCATATGGACAATCCTGTCATACAAATCCTGTCATATAAACAAATAGAATAGATGTAAATTTAAGCATTCATATGAGGACATAACAGGACATTGACAATGGAGGTAATCGCATAACGGATGTCAATTTTTGATATCCCACATGTGTCCCATATCTTCAAATCAATAGTCATCAAGAACACTTAATGTTATAGGCCATCATAAGATTGCTGTAATTAGACTGCAAAATGCACATTGGGAAGCAGTTAGGTGGTGGCAGTCGTGTACTAGTTTCAGAAGAGGAACACAGAGGCAGAATGTCTCTCAAATTCTTTTTCGCTGAGGTGCAGTGAAAGTAAATTAAGCAGGGACCCCACCTGCATGAGAATATATATTTCCGTGTACGTGATCAGGGTGGGTAAGTAGTGCACACAAAAATAACTGGTACCCCACACCCACACCTGAGTAAACCACTTTCTTGGAAGATACTCGGAGAACAGCATAAGACTCTACTATATAGTGATTTGTTAACCTTTCTTTGTACTTTGATACAACGTTTCCATGGGGGTCACGACCTCTCCTATACATTTGCGATCAGTGAAAGTACAAGACTCAGATACAGAGGCCTGTCTGGTAACCAAAGACAAGACAATAAATACCTGAAGGTAATTGTTCGTTCTTTCTTTCTTTTTTTCTTTTTTTGAAGGGTACTTTTTCATAAACTTCTTTTTCTTCTTCAATAAGCTCAAGTTTTTCACGAAGAGAATGACTTTGCATTTTTATGGACCATTTTTTTTCTTTAGAAAGTTGGCCTACCTGAACTTAACTAAGTTTTTTATGATAGTATAGTTCTTGCCAACTTGACCCTATTCCTATTCCCAGCGAAAGACAGAAACGTAAATTCTATAAATTTCTCTGTGTTCTTCACATGTTTTTTCTTCTTTATTGATATCTCGTAATACACTGTACCATCATTAGTTGTTTTCTTGGGGGGGGGGGGGGTTAATAAAACAAAAGATGAGTGCTCAGTTACCTAATCTGTTCATTTGAATAGTAGGGATTTAAGTGGCTAAATATATGATGACTTTATATCATAATTTGTTCCACTTTTGTCAGATGATGGGCAATTTGAATTAATGTACATCTTAGCCTGTCGCATTGCGGAACCTCTGACAAATTGATGCAAAAAAAAAAAAAAAGAAGAAGAAAGGGATAAGCAGGAAATAGTTGATTTCAGAAAGATCATATGATAAGCAAACCTGAGCTCATTGAACTCTCCACATTGAGGGACTGTCACAAAAAGGTCACAAGTGGTTCATAGATATACTGGTTGTTTGTTGTAGTTTGTGTGTGTGTGTGTGTGTGTGTGTGTGTGTGTGTGTGTGTGTGTGTGTGTGTGTGTGTGTGTTGTTGCTTTTTCCAGGGAAGAGGTGTGTTTAATGTTTACGCTTTTCATTGTAGAAAGCCTTGTACTTTTCAGCGTATCGCTTCAGATATAAACTTAATTATGAAGTCAAGTTAGAATCTAAATGGTAGGATTCTTGTTAAGGATTTTTGTGTTTAGTTTGAGGGGAAAAGAATAGTAATGAGATTGAATGCATCTTACTGCAAGGGCAAGGATGAATTTTAATATGCCTCAACTATGTATTTTCGAAATTTCTAAGATGTGAATTTATTTGCTTGGTGCCTGCATATTCCTGCGTGGTACGTTTTGTTTCCTCATAATTCATGAACTGTTAGATCACTCATCTAACTGAATTTCTGCTGTAGAAGATGGAAATGTTATTACCGATTTTAGTTATTGCCAATCACACGAGTGTGATAATGAAATTAGAATGGCATTTTGGACGTTTTAGTACTGTTGGCTGTCACATTTATATGAAATTCTGAATTCCACACAGTGTGAAAAAAATAAATACTTTTTTGATTTACCTTCATATTCAATAGACTATTAACATTAAGTGATAATTGATCAACAATGGTCGAGATCATAAGCTAACCACAAAGTTATTTTAATACAAATAATAAATACTTAAGTGCATTTTGCCGTGAGTAACCTTAAACAATGATAAATAAAGTCATGGCATAACCATTTGACAGAGAATATTTTCCAAGAGTATCTTGAGAGTTATCATGAATGGAATTGGAAATCAATCAATTCCATTCATAGCAACACATTGTAGTTTATTGTTTCATTTTGTTTTTTCAGAACAAAATGAGAACTGAGTATAAATTGTGACCGCCAGGTGACCGTGACAGTTATTGAAACTTCATAAATCATCTAAATATAGATGCAAGTATTGGGGGGGGGGGGTTAAAAAAAATTATGCACGCGATGGTAAAGTACCACCAGCAATACCAGAAATTTATGATGATTAAGCATTTATTTTATTTTATTTTTTTGTTGTTGCCAAGGAGCTGGAAAGTTGACATTGTGGCTAATTAAAGCAACAGCTTTCCTTGATGACCTACCAGCATGTCTTATTCTGCCCTCCTGAACTATTCCAGACTTCCTGTTCTGAGGGTTGTCTGTCTCACCACAAGATAAACTTTGCAAATTATGTAACTCGCACATTTACAGGTAGTAGCTCTGCGCAGGGTTAAAGGTGCTCATGCTTTTACCGACCTGTCATTCATGCCTTTTCCAGCTCTTGTGTTGTTTGAGTTAACTCCAGCATTTAAGGACAGAGAGGTCTTGAATGGCAGTGGATACCTCTTTCTCTCTCTCTCTTTTCTTTCTCTCTCTAATCTCTTTCTCTTTATCTCTGCTCTCTGTCTTTTTATATCCTTGCCTATCTTAAAATGGTTCTGCTTCTCCAAATATCTCCCCTTCTAATCTCATAAATCTTTAATAAGGTTTATATTCCATCTCCAGTGGCGTTATTAGGGATACTCTGGGACTTTGGCTGTGCCTATTTTTGTCCCATTGACGTCAAGATGCCTGCTAACTGATATCCCTTATCATGCTAAGACGTGAATATTAAAAAAGACTTTGCGGTAAGTCCATGCGAGATGTGCCGCGAGCTTGAACATCGAGAATGTATGGCACGTTACGGAGACATTTGAGGGGGCAGGGCGACACATTATCCGTGATTTTTTTGATACTGAGATATGATGAGACGTATATCATTTTGTGTGTGAAAGAGAGAGGGAGATTCTGAATAATGCTATTCAGAGCAAATCAAATGAGAGTGGCTACGCAGAAATCTCACTTGTCGTATCATTTAAAGCCTCAATTTCACACAGCATTATATGTCTTTATAGGCCAGGCATGAAATATATATGGTATGTATCGCTGCCTATTAGTCGGTGGGAATAATTGGCACAGGAGTACATATGCTGTTGTTTGATTTGCAATGGTAATTTGAGATGTCTCCCAGATGTACAGTGCTAAAGATAAGGTTTGTGTGTATTTTTATCCCATCTAATTGGAGGATCAGGAACAGTTGCTAAATTTGTGGTTTGCCTGCAGTCTTCACAAAGATAGAGAAAAGGGAGAGGAAGGGGGGGGGGGGGAGAGTTAGGGTCATTGTCTCTAGATGCTGATTTGATGTTTCAGATTGCTTCTTTGTTTAAAAGCTTTAATTAAACAACTTTAGGGGGAAAAATAAGATGTTTTAGATCGTTGTGAGCTGCATGCATTGCAGCCTCATCAGCAGCATCAACTCAGATACTAAAGGCTGATTGGCTTATTCTCAACTTCTGCTGCATCTGATTCGACTGTTGCTCCTGACTGGTTCTACCTTCTACATATAGCGGATCCTTCAAAGACAAAGTTTGCTTGCTAGATAGCTATGAAAACTTGCTTGTAAAGATGTGATCTACTTTGATTGACAGTTATCTAGATATATATCGTCGATCTTCACAATGGAGATGGCGGCGATCACCAAGCCATCTGACAGCACCCTGTTGAACCCTAGGTCTGTGTTCCTTAAATATAGGATGAATTAATGTAGAATGTACTAAAATATAAACTTAATGGCAGTGCATTGAATCATTTTGTTAATTCACCCATCATTTTTGTCAAACCTTTCACAACTACTTTGGATTGTTGCTACTTCTTACAGTGTCAAGGTTGATAAGAATTGTAAATTAAACCCCTTGATGAATCAGTACAAATAATCACTGACTACAGTTTTCTCATGGGGGCTCATATTTTTTCCCAACCAGGCTGGGCATGTAACTGTGAAACTGTAGTGTTGAATTTAAAAACAAAACAAAAACACACACACATACAAACACACAAATCCAGGGATGAGATAATGTATGCTGCCTAAATGTCTCATCATCTATGGACCTATCACTCTGTGGATTATTGTAGAGTGTCATTTTCTTTTTAAAAGCAGGAGAGGGCAAGTTCTGTGTGTGCACACAGAACACAGTGTCCCACAGTGTGAGAAACACAGTGTCCCACAGTGTAAGAATCACAGAATGTGAACACAGTGTGAAATCTCTCCACACTGTTAAATTCAAGCGTTTTAACAGTGTGAACATAATGTGAGTCATCAATTCACAGTGTGAAATAAAGCATTTCTATGTGAACACTCTGTGAAAACCACACCACAGTGTGAAATGATCTTCACACTGTTACATTCAAGTGTTTTCACATAGTCGACTTTGTGAACACACTGTGAATACACTGTGGGACACTGTGTTCTTTCCAGTAGGGATGTGTGTGTGTGTGTGTGTGTGTGTGTGTGTGTGTGTGTGTGTGTGTGTGTGTGTTTTGGGGGGGAGATGTAGGCCATATATAATATATGCCATATATTATATTTCAACGGTTTATATATTATATGCATATAAACTTGCAATCTTCACATGTATATCTGTGTATAGAAAGAGAGAGAGAGGGAGAGAGAGTTGTGTAAAATAGTAGTCTTCTTTCTGTCAATAAAATCCAAATGTACACAATCCATGCCAATAATAGATCTCTTGCTTCGGATATGTAAGTTTGAGAGCAAACAATATGTTGAAACAGCAGGGTGACTGCGGGGTTAACTTGTAATTTTGCCCCAGAGAAAGGGAAGTTTGCCTCCGTTCACACGGCGACGCCATCAGAGTGGTTTCTGCCGATCGACATGTTGAGTAAACATTTGCGGTGAATTATCGGGTACCAGGATTTCTAGTTGCTTCCCACCATTACATAAGTTCAAAAGATAAAGTAGGAGGGGCAGAAGATAGTTGAAACACTTATATTATATTGGATGGCAATGAATGGGATACCAGAGAATATTGGCCCTTACGAGTGCAATATTCCCTGGTATTCCATAAAATTAGTATCTATATTGAATCATTATCTAGAGAAGGCATAAATAGCTATAAAAAGCAGTTACTAGAATTCAAAGTTGACTACCAGGTTACACTAAGTTGTGACCTTGCACTCGTAGCAAGGGTTCGCGCAACAGACGAGACATGGTGTATTGCATAGTCATGTACTACAGCAGCCTATGCGTTTCATTGAATGTGCTCTGATATTGCATGTGAAAATCAATTGGAAAAAAAGACACATTTTTAAAGATCCGCTGAAATGCCTTATATAGATAATGATATGCCACATCCATCTAGTTAACAAATTTCTGATCTTCAACCAAGCTCATATATTTCTCTTTTGCACAAGAAGGGTGCAGGCTGCCTCTGAAAGATGCTGAATATATGTACAAAGAGAATGACAGACAGACAGACAGACAGACAGACAGAAAAAAAGAGACATTGATGAATAAAACTCTCTCAGAGATTGATATGTTACCAATTTTTTTCCAATAAAGTGATAAGCTCAAACTCATTAATTATCATATACAAGGCAACTAACTGTAAGAGAAGACCACATTTTGAACTCCAGAAAAGTTTACCTCTGTGAGGGAGGATAATTTGAATATTGCCTCATTGAATAGGATTTGTTTATGGAATGGAAGCATTAATTGCTGTGAAATGAACACCTGGATTTTGATTTATAATAGTTATGAGCATCTGTGTTTCTAGAATTTAGTTGTATACTCTTCACTTTTTTCCGGAAATCTGTTCCACAGATGGTAGTCAGCAGCCGTCTGTGGCTTATGTGAAATGTGCTGGTAACTTCACTAAATAGAATATTTGATATGCTTTAGCTCTATGGTCACCCGCTGGATATTTGAAAGGAAAGTCTACCCTTGCAAGTCAATCCAGTTTATGGCCAGCTTTTCATGAGAGTCAAATGCAAACTTCTGAATTGGTTTGACTTTGTGCAGAATATATCTCAACATATCATTATGTTATGCAGCTGGCATGGACAAATTCAAAGAAATAGTCATGATAATAACATCAATCAGATGATGCCCTGAATTGATCTGAAATCCTCAGAAAAAGAAAGAACAGAACAGACGGACCAGTGTTCATTATTCTCCCAGATAGATAAACAACCAAAATTGCCACGTTGGACTTTTTGTTTGACGTGGCACACCCAAGAGTGTATGTGTGTGTGTAAAACATCTAATAGTTTGAGATTAAAAAGCACAATCTGGTCTCTACATCCTGGATTCGAAGAACCAATGTATAAGGCTGTGGCTGATTTTTCTTTACTTTTCTTTCAGTATGAATGTGTTTTTCTTCTATCTATGTTTGTCTCTGTCTATGTGTTGTTTTCTGTCTCCGTCTGACTTTTTTTTCTCTGTCTATCTCTCTCTCTCTATGCACCTGGCTGTCTCTCTATCTCTCTATCTATCTGTCTATCTATTTACTTCTCCATTTATCTCTCTACTCATCTAGCCATCTATCTACCTATTCATCTATCTAGCTATTTATTAATCTATCTATCTATCTATCTATCTATCTACTTCTCCATTTATCTCTCTACTCATCAAGCCATTTATCTACCTATTCATCTATCTGGCTATTTATTAATCTATCTAGCTATCTATTTATCTATCTACCTACCTATCCATATATCTATTTATCTATCTATCCACCCATCTTTCTATCCATCTGCATATCTCTCTCTCTATCTATCTATCTATCTATCTATCTATCCATCTATCTCTCAATTTATCTATCTAAATATCAATCTATCTATCTATCCATATGTCTGTGTATCTCTCTATCTATATCTATATCTATCTCTATGTTATCTCTGTCTGTGGCTCTCTGACAGCTGATTGTTGAGACTTGTACGTGGGAACCTGAACAGCTTCCACCTATAAGGTAATGCAAATCGGAAGATATCGATTGTAGGCCGAGTTATCAGCTCAGCAAACTGTATGAGAACTGTTCAAACAGGGAGTGTGTGGCTGTGTCTGCCTGCAAAGCCAGACAAAACCAGGACTTTCAAAAAAAATATGCCAAGAGTTCACTGATTTGGTGTCTGCTCAGATTCCTTGTGTATGGCCCATTTCACAAAGGGAAAGAGAAAGAGGTTCCAGATGCTGTTGTTTGGTGTACCATTTACCCAATATACTTCCAGGCAGTTTTACACATGCAAATTTCATGAAATGTATATCCAATATATTTCAAGGCGGTTTTAGGTATGCAAATTTCATGAAGAAGGCAAACAGTATATGAATTATACCTGTGTATGAACAAACATTGAATGTAGGCATCAATAGTTTCATTCTAATACAAAAAACTGAGAAAATATTAAGAAAAAAATGCCTTTCACCATTCTTTTTCTGTGAGTTGTTTAGCATGTAGGTAAGAAGTTTCACTTCTTTCTGTCAGCTCCATGTCTTTGTTTTTTTGTGGGTAACAATTATTGTGTGTTATGAAGAAGAGACACGAACATTACTTTGCCGCTCATAAGAAGTATAGATATAGGCATGCAGAGTAAGGCATGTGGAATGAAAGGTCATAATTTAACATTCACATGGCAATGACTGAGTACTTTCAATTTTCAGTGCCAGAACATGATGGATTTTGATACTAAATATAATCCACAACACTGGGATATTAGCTACCTCTATACTTCTCAATCTTTGCGCAGAAAAACTCTTCATCTGCAGATGCCGGAGAGGTTCTTGTGCAAAAAGGTCACACTCTTGGACTACTTCTCCGTTTTTCTTGATTCCTAGAGATTTTGAAGGAAAATATGAACATTAAGCCTGCCAGAATTGCAGGCAGGTATTCAATAAGCAAGTCAGAAAGTGGTTACTGCGAAATTGATTTTCAAAAATGCCGATTTATTATCATGATGGACAGTAAATGATGCCCTGCAGAGCTATTGAGGGCTTTTTCTTCATCTTTATCCTTTGATTTCAGTGGAATTCTGTTTTCATAATTCTGGGTTGTTGTTTTTTTTTTCGTTTGTATCTCTTGGTTTGCGTATTGCATTGATGAGTCATTTGTTGAGAGGAGGTAATAGGGAACTTCATGCATGTCTAAATTTTAGACGGAGGGAAAGTAGAGATGGACAAATAGCTCACTGCAGCAGGAGGAGCGCGGCGGGAGACCGGTTGATGGACGACCATTAGTCAGTGTCCACCATGGATGAGAGAGGGCATCCTGCGGTCACTCACGCGATTGCATCTCCTCTTCTCTTCTTTTTTTTTTCCGCTCTCTCTCTCTCTCTCCAGCTGACCCTTACTACGGAGTGACCTGCATCTTTCCCTGACCACCAAGCGTGTGCATGTTTTGTTTGTATGTGTATAGTATACATATGCATGCGGCGAGTGCGATGATGCATGGAAATTACTCAAAAGTGTGAAAAATCAAGAATGCAGTCATCTTGGCTTACTTGGGTCCTGTCTCTCCTTTCTCTTTCTCCCTCTCTATCTTTCACACTCTCATTTGCTTTCTCTCTCTCTCTCTCTCTCCTGTCATTCAAAAAAAAGATCACCTTTTCGTTCATGCATTTTGATCTTCGTGCTTGATTTGCGTAATTTGCATTTTCTCTCAACAGCTCGGCATGGTTTCATTCTTCACTATTGTCACACTCTGGCCATGTAATCCATTAAGGCTATGAGCCCTGAACAAGCAATGTATTTCTCAGAATCGAGTGTCAATACACTTGTGAATAATGAGAAACAATTGAAGCAATTCTTTACACACAGAAAAAAAAATGATCCTTGTTGAACTTTGGAAGTGAGGTCATGGTACTTCTTCCGTAAGGTTTGAGCAAATTTTCCCCGTAGTTGAATCCATGCTTTTTCTGAAAGCTACCTTTTCTTTCTTGAGAGATATTATTTTCTTAATTTTTTCCTTTTTTCAGGGAGGGTTATGCTGTATGTACATCATTGCTGCATATAGCAAATAACTTTTACCTGAATTGCACATGACCTGCATGCTTGGAAGATCACTGGATTTTCAGCTGAATTTTTGTCTTAGGTGAACTGATGAAGTTTAGCATGCACCTAAACAAATAATTATGTCTTCTGCAATTTGCATGAGGTTGGATAAGCTTTTACAAGTTGTGGTACATTTCGCATAATTCAGTACAACAAAGATTCAATATCAGCAATTTTGCCCTTTGTTGATTCTCCTCCTTTAAACTCATGAAAATTTTGGAAGATGTTCTGAAGATTATAATAGACATGATAACATAATTACTGTATCATATAATACACTTGCACTAATCTACATTTAATTGCATTTGTAAGATTTGTATAGGTTACACTCACAGCGATGTTGTGATAAGGGTCCCCATAATCCACAAGCTGATTTTGTTGCTGTTGTATTATGATGATTTCAAAGGGAATGTCTCTTGAAATGATTCCCTCTTGATTATTCTCCACTTCAAGCATTTTTTTTCTCTTAAAAGTAAGAGGTTCAGTCGAACAAGTAGCATGGTAATTACAGCATTTGATGGCTTGTCAGATGATGAAGCTAATAATGCTGAATAGATGAACCATTCCTCCTACCTAAATCACAAATTCTCTTTCTCTTTTTTTTTTCTTTATTATGAAAGAGAAAAGAAAACAGTCTCCATTTGCATGGACTTCAGTCTGTACTCTTGACACTGTTGACACACCGGTCAGAATGCCGAAAACATGGGGAGTAACCAAGCGCCATTGACACAGTGATGTGCGTAGTAGTAGTAGAGGGTTCAGTCATTGTGTGCTTTCAGCCACTACCTTGGGCCATCTGTCAACGTGACATCATCCATTGACCAGCGTCCGCACTATCCGCGCTAAAAAAAAGGGGGAGGTAAAAAAAAGAAAGCCTTCCTTGGCTTTGCTGACCCCGGCCGAAGCGACCTACTTTCGTTCAATTGCATTCTCCGGGCAATCTTCGGTGCAAGTCCTCTTGATACATCAAATAATGAAGTGATGAAATGTATTTTTACTCTTGCCATTTGTTCATGTGTGTGTCTCTCTCTCTCTCTTCCCCACTGTATCCATTTTTTTAATTTTGTTGTTGTTGTTGTAATTGAGTCTTGGCTGTTTTGGTCCTTTTCAAAAGGTATAGCATCTTCGTATTGTACTCAGGTGTTTCTTCACCTCTGCATCATCAATTTTTTATTTGTCAGGTCTTTTCCCTTTAGACTTCTGCCGTTGCCATCTTCGCCTCACCTTACCTGGCATACTTATTGTGGATATGTTATTTTTTCTTCCACTAGAGCCTCTATTTTCTTCCACTGGAGCCTCTATTCTGCTGTGTTCCCAGCACTTTTATCTCTATCATTTCAGTCCCATGATTCCTTCTCCAGGGAAGTTTGTATGCATCAAACTGGTGATTACACTATCTCTTTCTTTTTTAACCCGTTGAGGAGGGACTGATTTTGCTACAACACGCATTTCCCATAGACACCTGCCCGAGTATACTCCGGACTCGTCCTCAATGGGTTAATTATGTTTTCCACACAAGCCATAAGACCTCTCTGTGTGTACATATAGATATAGATATAGATAGATAGATAGATAGATAGATAGATAGATAGATAGATAGATAGATAGATAGATAGATAGATAGGTAGATAGACAGGTAGATAGATAGATAGATAGATAGATAGATGGGTGGATGGATGGATAAGTAGGTAGGTCGATAGAGATATAGATAGATAGATAGATAGATAGATAGATAGATAGATAGATAGATGGGTGGATGGATGGATAAGTAGGTAGGTCGATAGAGATATAGAGAGTGTATGTACAGAGTTTGTATTATGCAAATGCCACAAACAACATGCAGTGCAGAAGAAGTTTGAATGGTACTAGATGGTTGAGAGGAAGATATCACAGAAATGCAAATATGTATTGCAGAGTTGAAAACCAGAGCACATTATATTCAGTTCAAATCTTTAACTTTGTCTGTGTGTAGAGACTATTTTACAAGTCAGAATGCTATGCAGTGCATTGAAGATGTCATATGATACTGTAGGCACAAAGACATTCCAAGCTTTCTTCTGTAGAAATGCAACAGGCAGTATATATAACAATGAGCTTGAGTTTTGAAAATAATAATGATGATAATGGACATGTGATTCATTTGTGTAATCTTCTGGTCAGTCAGCAATACTAATTATCAAAATGGCCACACTCATACTGATGAAGGTTAAAAATCTGACAATCTGTGATACTGATGTCTGTAGATGATGATGATGAAAACAATAACTACACCACTAATAAAGAGTGTTTGACTGTTTGTCACTAATAAAGAGTGTTTGACTGTTTGTCAAAAGAGGGAAGGATTCATCCTCAACTAAGTGAAGATAAAATACTGTCTGTATAGAACCTTTGTTCCTGTATGTATTTGTAAGTTTGGTTTAGAGCAGTTCATCATCTGGCAAATGATAGCCACTTTTGCATCCTTTTGTTACAATTGATGCTATTAAACTACATCGGTGCATTAGGTGGGGTAATTACAATGCACGTCCCATTGACTAGACCGATTTATGACTAACCTCAATTACCACTGAACAGTGGCTGCCTGGGATTTGTGCAATTATTATTCAGGACACGGACAATGTATGTACCCATGTGCCAGTTCTAGCCACTTTGTCTATCCCTTTCTTTGTCTCCTCTCTATATGTTTATATTTCTCTGTCTACCCCCCCCCCCCCCCCGTCTCTCCTTTTCTCTTCCTTCTCCTCTTGCTACATCTCTTCCATATGTTCTCTATCCTCAGATTCTATTCAGTCATTTTCCTTTCCTATCATTTTATCGCTCCTATTTTACCTCTGCAGTGTAGCTCTGTTTTTCATATGTGTGTGTTTGCAACAGTTTATATTCACCCATTAATCAGTTTGTTGTGCTTTTTTAATGTCTTATTTTTTCATATCTCTCTGTCTATCTATCAAATTGTCTATTTTATTATCTATCTATCTATCTATCTATATATCTTATCTATCTATTCATCCATCTACCTATCTATATATCTATCTACATTGTTCTATCTATCTATCTATCTACCTACCTATCTATCTATATATATATATATATATATATATATATATATATATATATATATATATATAATATTTATCTCTCACACTTCCACTCTGTAGTTTCTTTGTCTCTCTCCATTCCATGTAATTATGTGCCGTTTGCATCATATTTCATCATACATTTTAGCATATTCTAACAGCATCATCTGTCTTCTTTCAAGATGCCCCAATTCTTCCTGCATCCTTCTCACGCCTTTTTTCTTCCTGCCATTCCAATTCATCTTTCCATCCCATATCCTTCCCCATCTGTCGATCTTCCCTCATCATCCATCTTCTTTTGTGTCTCCTCCCCCTGCTTCCCATTCTTTTCTACTTGTCAACCCGGTTTTCAACCCTCTTAAAACCCTCTTTTCAACACCAATGCATCTTATTCCTGCCTCCTTTCTTTATTTCTCCATCTTCTCCCCTCCAAGATTCTTTCCTTCTTGTCATCCCTGTTTTCAACCCTCTTAAAACCCTCTTTTTGACACCAATGCATCTTTTTCCTGGCTCCTTCCTGGCTCCTTCCTTTATTTCTCCTTCCTCTCCCCTTCAAGATTCTTTCCTTCTTGTCAACTTGGTTTTCAACCCTCTCATAACCCTCTTTTCAACACCAATGCATCTTATTCCTGCCTCCTTTCTTTATTTCTTCATCTTCTCCCCTCCAAGATTCTTTCCTTCTTGTCAACCCAGTTTTCAACCCTCTTAAAACCCTCTTTTCAACACCAATGCATCTTATTCCTGCTTCCTTTCTTTATTTCTCCTTCCTCTCCCCTTCAAGATTCTTTCCTTCTTGTCAACCCAGTTTTCAACCCTCTCATAACCCTCTTTTCAACACCAATGCATCTTATTCCTGCCTCCTTTCTTTATTTCTTCATCTTCTCCCCTCCAAGATTCTTTCCTTCTTGTCAACCCAGTTTTCAACCCTCTTAAAACCCTCTTTTCAACACCAATGCATCTTATTCCTGCTTCCTTTCTTTATTTCTCCTTCCTCTCCCCTTCAAGATTCTTTCCTTCTTGTCAACCCAGTTTTCAACCCTCTCATAACCCTCTTTTCAACACCAATGCATCTTATTCCTGCCTCCTTTCTTTATTTCTCCATCTTCTCCCCTCCAAGATTCTTTCCTTCTTGTCATCCCTGTTTTCAACCCTCTTAAAACCCTCCTTTTGACACCAATGCATCTTTTTCCTGGCTCCTTCCTGGCTCCTTCCTTTATTTCTCCTTCCTCTCCCCTTCAAGATTCTTTCCTTCTTGTCAACTTGGTTTTCAACCCTCTCATAACCCTCTTTTCAACACCAATGCATCTTATTCCTGCCTCCTTTCTTTATTTCTTCATCTTCTCCCCTCCAAGATTCTTTCCTTCTTGTCAACCCAGTTTTCAACCCTCTTAAAACCCTCTTTTCAACACCAATGCATCTTATTCCTGCTTCCTTTCTTTATTTCTCCTTCCTCTCCCCTTCAAGATTCTTTCCTTCTTGTCAACCCAGTTTTCAACCCTCTCATAACCCTCTTTTCAACACCAATGCATCTTATTCCTGCCTCCTTTCTTTATTTCTTCATCTTCTCCCCTCCAAGATTCTTTCCTTCTTGTCAACCCAGTTTTCAACCCTCTTAAAACCCTCTTTTCAACACCAATGCATCTTATTCCTGCTTCCTTTCTTTATTTCTCCATCTTCTCCCTTCCAAGATTCTTTCCTTCTTGTCATCCCTGTTTTCAACCCTCTCATAACCCTCTTTTCAACACCAATGCATCTTATTCCTGCCTCCTTTCTTTATTTCTCCATCTTCTCCCCTCCAAGATTCTTTCCTTCTTGTCATCCCTGTTTTCAACCCTCTTAAAACCCTCTTTTCAACACACATGCATCTTATTCCTGCCTCCTTTCTTTATTTCTCCTTCCTCTCCCCTTCAAGATTCTTTCCTTCTTGTCAACTTGGTTTTCAACCCTCATATAACCCTCTTTTCAACACCGAAGCATCTTACTTACCCCTGCCTCCTTCCATTATTTCTTCTTCCTCTCCCCAAGCTCAAAGATTTGTAAATGAGCAAGCCTTGTCACTGTCAAAGTCCCTCCCATCCTAATAAGGTAATAAAGCAGTGACGCCAAAAAGTTGCTTTGTGGTCATCTGAAGCTGTACAATGTCCGCTGAGAATCAAAAGGACGTTGACACTATTTGTAAGTCAGAGGAATTTCCACCTTCTTTGTGGGCAGTGCATGCACATAATGGCTGTATTGCAGATGCATGCTTATAATACAAAATTATGCAGATATAAGCTTAGCTGCTACTTCCATCTCATATATACGCACAAAAAAACTTACACACACACACATATACACCTAAATCTCACATATACGCACAAACAAAAAAAAAACCTTCCACACACACACACACACACACACATACCCAAAAGAACAACAAGAACAAGTACAAGAAATGAATAGTCAGGGAACCCCAAGTTGCTGAGGGGTTTTTCTTATCAAAGGCCCTGTGCATGTGATAAAAATATTACAAGAGCCAGGGTGTAGACAAAAGATCTAATCTCTCTGTAGTTCATAGCATGTAGAAGAATCCTTAGGCTTGTTCTTCTTGCTATTTTGAGACAAAGTCACAGTAGTTATGGCTTCAATTGTTTAAATTAAAGGAAATATAAAGAGCTTTGAGAGAAAAGAGTGTTTTGGAGCAAATTGCTGTACCGCTTGTGGACTGGACTCATAAGAAGGTTGCAAGCCTTCCAATCTTGCCCCCCCCCCCCCAACAAAGGACATTCCTCCCGCAGTGACCTTTCAATTAAGTGACCCACATATTTTTTTCAGCGAGCCTCTCCCTGTATCTTTCCTCCTGAGCTCTCATCTCAGTCGCCCTCTAAGTTTATTTTGTGAGATGGTGAGATGTATTTTTGTTACTTTCTTTGTTGATAGTTTTTGTTTTGGTTTCTTCCCCCCTCTCACTCCTTTTTTTTCCACTCTCTCCCCTCTCCATCCATCTCTCTTCCTTTCTCTGTCCATCTCTCTCTCCCTCTCTCTCTGTCTGTCTGTCTGTCTCTCTCTCTTTCTCATTTTCATTACCTTTTTCTGCTGTGTATTCCTCATGGTTTTCCTTTCTTGTTCATCCAGTTCATTACTTTCACATGATAATTCCAGGCCATTTTCTTTCAAAAGAAAATTTGATTTTTATTCTCATCTCTGGTGTCTCCTTCTAGTGTATGTGAAAGATTTTATAAAAGATTACTGTAAAAGTGGTTTCTTTTGCGTACAGAAACTTTCGCGGTTTCCATAGGTGCCGACTTTTTCACGTGTATTTAAATTCGCTGTCGGTAATGATAGCATTGTAACAAACGACGAGTTCAAAACATTTTCGCGTGATGTTAAATTCACGGTTCAACCTCAAAGTGTGAAAAGCGCGAAAATAAAGCCACTGCGAAAGAAACCACTTTTACAGTAAGCTAGCAAACTGTCATATCTTGTGATGCAGCAACAACTACAGTAGTCAATCCAGCAAGAAAGCACCCTCAAAAGATTATACCAATGAAGCAAAAGAAAACTTGTATTTACAACTTAAATCATCCCAAAAATCATACTTAGTTTACATTGAAGTTTAATACTTTTTGTGTGTGTGGAAGTGGTATATAAGCTTTAAGTGTTAGACACATTGTTTCTTCTGAGATTGTGTAACAGAACAATGCCTTGTAGCGCACAGTTATAGCCTTCTTACCATAATCAAGTGCTTTACAAAGCCTTTACTAGTAGGCCCATGCAGATATGCTTATCTTATATACCGTCAATGGAAGCTGGCGTACGAAATATATATATGTATACACTGTCATGCAGTAGAGTTCTTTGTGAGTTGAATACCCTCTCCAGTAGCGACAAAAATCAAAAGAATGAAACAAAGGACTCTAAACTGGTTACTGCACATGCCCTTGTGACCTTTATTGTAGAAAATTGTGCGTGCCAAGAATTGATATCTTTCCATCTTCACTTCTTACTCAAAACAGCTCCTGGACTGCGGCAGGAGTGAAGACACTTCATTCACAAAGACAAAGCACCGTGTCTTGTGACGTCCAAATTGAGTGACCCAGTTCCTCTATTTAGCTGATGAATTCTGGGTTTCCCCTGACAACCCCTCCCCCCCCCCCCCTCCATAACAAGACATGCCTTAGGAGAAACATTGCTTTAATAAGAAGAAGATGCCCACGAGAGATTTTACCCGACACCCGCTTGTCCTGGTCCTTGTTCTCTGTGGTTTTTGACTTTCTCGTGGTAATTTTCTTTCTGTTTTAACCCAGTCTTTTTACGTAGATTTTGAAATCCCTGTAGGCTCTGCAATATACCCAGTAGGTACCTATAGGCAGTGCATTAAATCACCCATTTGTGTATGTGAGAGAGAGAGAGCTGACTTCTGTTTGCTGCTTTTGATTTTGGGGGGAGGTTTTTGTGTGTGTTTGTACACTAATTGTGTCTTCATTCATACTGAAGTGTGTTTTGATGCCGTTTTGATGTAGTGCATGGGAAGTGTTGTCATGTATCCATCATTGATTCCAAATATTCTTTTCTTTATATAATCATTCATCTTTTTTTAACTGTCTCTGTCAATTATCTCCTGCTGTAAGCATTATGTCTATGTCAATATTCTCCACATCTCTCAACATCTCTCTTTGTATGTCTGCACATGTACATTTGTCGTCCTTCGTTTTTATTCTCCGCTGTCCATTTGAAGCTGTCAGAAACAATTACCTCATTAATCTGTATTTGTTTAGCAGTTAAAACCGCTGTGCATCTGTCTGCCACTTCAGTCTGTTTGTCTGTCTCTTCTGTCTGTCTGTCTGTCTCTCTCTCTCCAATTTGTCTCTATGTTACTGACCATTAGCCTCCAACATTTGCTGTCAGTTAGCCAGAGAAAGAACTCGATGGTGATGCTCGCGGAGGCTCCCTTAACCTGACCGCAGAGAAAGATGACCGCCATTGGCCATCACATCTCAAAAATGGACAGAGTGATGTTGCTTGCCTTGTCACAGCATCATCCTCATCCTCTTCATCATCATCATCATCATCCTTCTCCTCCCTCTCTTTCTCCATCTCCTTTCATGTGGTGTTACTTCTTGATCGAGTGACCCAGTTATCCTGATTTCCTGTCTGCTTCACCACAGTCATCGGAGTTGTCCACCACAAAACTCTCTCCTCATCTCATCCTTCCCGTCCACTCACTGAGATGGTCAATCGTACTACTCACTCTCTCTTTCTCTATCTATCTATCTATCTATCTATCTATCTATCTATCTATCTATCTATCTATCCATCTGTTTATCTATCTATCCTTTCTAGAGCATGTGCCAGGAGTTAAAAGTGCCTCCTCAGTAGAGGGAAGTTGATGGGAAAAAGCTGTCCATGACAAACACAAATGTGCTTGCACTCAAGGAGAGAGTGGGGCTCACTTTCACTTTTTTATTCTGTAAAGACAACACTATCAGTGGCTAAACATGGTTTTCACGACAACAACAACAACAAACTCAGATCACACCATGTTTCCTTGAGTACTGGGACATCTCAATTTTACAAATGAATGATGTATGAAGGGAGAATCATGAAGGGTGCATTGCAATACAGCAGCAGCTGGGGTGGAGTATACTGTACATAGGGCTTCGTATCAGAAGTTGCTGGTAGCACAGGTGATGATGTGCAGACATAATAAAGTTTATCTCCAAGATAACTGCTCATCAAGTATACCAACATGTGATTAAGAATGTCACGATATGCCATTGACAGTGCTTGGATTGTGTTACAAACTGTAATGCTAGAACCCTTATTATCTTTTTGACACACGAGTGATAACTTTGTATGTGTACCAGAGATTATTTGAAGTAATTCATTTTTTTTTTTTGTCCAAAAGTCCTTGGACATGTTCAGAGAGTAGAAATTGTTGGAGATTAGGCATAAACCCACATAAGGTATTTTCCATACACTCAAACTACAAGCATAAGACAACAAGAAGTTTCCTTTTTTTCTCAGGCATTATTAAAGGGAAGCAGTCCTGAGATATTCACTGTACTGATAATTAAGAAGAGTAAAAAATATAAACTTTCACCAATTTATACGCTTGGACATCAAAAATTGTCTCCGTACGCGATTTTTGAAAAATAATTCCTGCAAGCGATCGTGAAAGAGCCGGCAAAAAGATGCTACGTAGTGCATGCCCTACTCACCAAGTTGACAGCCGTGCCTCTAAACACCAATTTAAGTGTTCAAATGATTAGTTGCAATTTTATCATATAATGTGAAAGTTTGTGGTTTTATAATTTTAAACAAAATATTTCAAGCTTAGATATATATAATTTACGAAAAATTAATATTGTAAACATAAATTTATATGTATTTCTAAACCAAATATACCATGAACTTGACATCAAATAGGCACGGTCGTTTTCTAGCTTCCGTCCGTGTTGCATACTTCTTAGCGTAGAAACCACTCTCGCGCGCAAATCCTTACCATACCAATGTATACATACACAATACACTCGACTCCGTCCAGTCGATTTTGGCATTCAAACCGAAGATAACCTGTGCATGAGAGAGTCGAATTCTTCAAAGAAAATATTGTTTGTATCTCAATATTTCTGTAAGTAGTCAGATAATCGCCTTTCCTCGAAAAAAAAAAATATGACGTGAGCCGGGAAGGGTAAACACAGGGGTCGTAGGGATATGATTTCGCTCCACTTTGCCGTGCATGTCCAGTCGGCACTGGCAGCAGCTAGCTCAGTGGCACTGTACTGCAGTCCAACCCCGGCTGCAGGCCCACGGTAAATTAAACATAGCTAGCCACTTTCCTTACCTCTCTACGCTTTTTTCCCTCGGTTCTCTTCGACGTCGATGCTCGAGGTGTTTCTGTTTTATAACTCATGTGAGCAAATGGTCAGGATTGCATCTGGTTTCAGGAGTTTTCTCGGTTTATAACCGAGGGCCACAGCCTACCGGTCCACGTAAAAACATCGCTTCAAAATTGTCCACGCACAGGTAGGTCACAACACGATTTCGAGATTTTGTAGGCCCTAAGTTTCTTATGTTCGCCATCGTTGTACCGATATTTCCCAGCCATACAGCTCACCTTTCACGATACTTTTGTTGGTCTGGGACAGAAAAAAGGATTTTCCTGGGAAATTTTCTGCACGATTCGAGCAAAACTACTGATGTAAGATAGCCTGACCAGACGACGCTGAATGCGGTCGCCCCTGTAGTGTACTAGCAGGCCTGTGTAGAATCGTTTCTACCTACAAATATGTACACTGTGTACGTACTATAGAACATGCATGAGCGGCGACAGGTAGGGCTGCAGCTGCGCTTGAGACTGGAAAAGTGCGAAGGGCAAACCGCGTACGGGGTGCGTACGCGTATCTACCGTAGATCTATCATCTAGTTGTACCGTCCACACGTGCGAATATAATACACAATACATACACACACACACAAACACACACACACACAACGTAGAAACAATGTCAAATACGAGTCGGAGTAGCCACCGACGTCTTCATGCATCCGGGTAAACTAGGGAGCGTACGGATAACGAGCAGAACACGGCTGGGAAGAGTTGTGCATCGACGACGTATGACTCTCCGCCAAGACTTGCTCATTAGCATATTCACCATGCAGAGTCACACTTTTTCAACCAAAATGTACGAGCTTATTTGGTGATTTTAAAGTTTGTTTTTGGTGAAAGTAGTTCATTGGAGGTACCAACAACAACATATTTTTTTAAATTTCGTGAGGACTGTGTCCCTTTAAACTTTTCTACAATGGCGTGTATATATACTTCATTCTTCATGCAGTTTCATACTATTATATACATTGTATACAATTACATACATTCATTCACATTTGAATTTAGTACTAGTCCTTACAGTGTGTGTAATACTTCTTTATTTTTACATGTATACTTTGCACTATGTATCACCTCTTTGTTCAATGGAAATAAAGAATTGAATTGAATTGAATTGAATTGAATTGAATTGAATTGAATTGAATTGAATTAAATTGAATGAGAAAATGTTCCTGGAATATAAAAACCAAAACAAAGAACTTGATCTCCAATAATAATGCAGAAAATGTTCTTACAGCAGTGGGTTCTCGTGGAGCAGTCTTTGTAGACAAGACTTTTGGGGGATGTTTTTGTGGCTCTCAGACAGTTTGTGTCATGCACTTTGTACTTTATTGTTAGTTCTGTCATATCAATGTAATACCCATAATCTGATTGAGGCTTTCAGAGAGTATAGGCAGACAGAAAGAAATATACAGAAAGAGAGATATGGAGTGAGAGAGAGTGAGAGATAGATCAGAACTAGTGAGATGGAGAGAGAAAAGTGAAAGAGCAAAAGGAGCAAGAGAATAGATGGAGGGAGAGAGAGAAGACATAGGGGGACAGAGATTTAAACAAAAGATATGGAATATATATTGTAAAAGAGAGAAGGAGAGATATAGAGGAAGAGATGGGATGAGACAGAAATATAGAGATTAAATGACATGCACAGGGAGAAGGGGTAATAGATGAAATAGAGAGAAAGAAACATATGTTTATATATATATATATATATATACATATATATACACATATAGATACATATATATATACATACATATATATACATATATATATATAGAGAGAGAGAGAGAGAGAGAGAGAGAGAGAGAGAGAGAGAGAGAGGGGGGGGGGAAGAGAGAAAGAGAATGAAAGTAAAGAGAGGGAAAGTGATGATATAAGGACACAGAAACATAGAGTGCAAAGACAAGCAGAGAGAAACATATGGAGCGAAAGATATGGAATATATGGAATATATATCAAGAGAGAAAAGGAAAGAGAGAGAATGAGGGGGAAGGAAAGAGATTAGATAGTGAGACAGGAATGTACAGGGTGAAAGATATATCAATGTCGGGAGAGAGAAAGATAGACAGTAAAAGAAAGTAGAAGAAGTAGAAGAAGAAGATGAGAGAAGAGAAGGTAGAGGTAATACAGAGGTATAGTCCCTGGAGGCCCACATAAGCACAGGAATCCAGAGAGCACTGATGAGTGTGTACTGTGTGCTTAATGGACACTGACGACCTCACCGGGCATCACTGTCCTTCAAACTGGCAAGGGCACAGATCTGAATGCCAAGGACACTGGAGCTAAATTTGGAAGAAACATCCTGAGTCATCAATGGGAATATAATCATACACATAGATACCATTAAGAAAAAAA
Source organism: Diadema antillarum (assembly GCF_040938485.1). Lineage (NCBI taxonomy): Eukaryota > Metazoa > Echinodermata > Echinoidea > Diadematoida > Diadematidae > Diadema > Diadema antillarum. The sequence continues at coordinate 1,224,053 of NW_027270978.1, forward strand.
GAGATGTGTATATAATACGTATACACCAAATCAGGGACATACACACAGCACACACAGGTGCACACATATGTACAGACAGACATATAGATAGATAGATACGTAGATAGATAGATAGATAGATAGATAGATAGATAGATAGATAGATAGATAGACAGATAGATTGATAGAAGGGTATATCAATAGATAGATACACTGTAGATAGATAGATAGAGATAGATTGATAAATTGATAGATAGATAGATAGAAAGAGAGATAGATATAGATATAATCATATGTACAATCAATATTATGATGCTCATTGCTTGTTCCCTCTTGCATCAATGCAATGTTTTTGAATTGCTGTCAGATTATTTTGAGTTAAAATTGGTAGTTTCTGTTGATTGAGTTAAAGAGATTGCAAAGTGTGAGAAAAAAATAAATGTTGATTCGATGAACTCTGGTTCATTGTATACATTAACATAAGTGCTATCATGGTTGAAATTTACACAACAATGAGATGATTCCCTTTTCATTCTTATTTAATCTGAATTAAGTTTTAATTGATCCAGGCACGTAAATAATCACTCAGTGTACAATTTTGTGGAAATTATTGGATATTTATGAGGATTTGACAGTGCCATCTTTAATATTTCATGCAGATTCATTGATGCCAAATATCCATCATGTACAATTTCAAAGTGAATTATGTGATGATTTTAAGTTTGAATCGGTTGATGAGTGATGGTGATTTCATCCTCTGGATTTCTGCCAGAAAGCTGATATTTTGCTGGATATCTGTCATTTAGACACATTTTGTTGTTCTTGTCTGACACATTGTCATTTCATTTTTTTTTTCATGACAACATGAGTTAAATTCCATCTTGTGCTTTGCTTCTACTCATTCTACAGTGTGCAAAAACGTTGTCATCCAGTAGCATAGATCAAGCAGTGTACCTGTTATCATCATTGTTTTGACTTTTTTTTCAGAGAAAGCTGGTGTACACTCATTTAAGCCTTAATGGGCACAGCTGTTTGGCTTACTCTATGAGCTGAAAATTTTGCATACAGATATTTTTGTGAAATGCTAGTTGTCGGACATATTTGCTTGTGGTTATTTTTTTTTTCATGGTTACGAGGGTCTAGTGGGCATTGCTTCACCTTTCATGAAATAAATAAGAATGATTAAGAAACAACAATATATACTCCCCAGTACGTGTTGTCCTGTATATTTCTACTCAGTGGTTTCCTGTATGTTAGTACTGACTTGTGTTCTACATTTGAAGCGTAGCATGTTGTTATGGTCCAGATATCTCTACATCATGATTCACGCAGCATGCAAAACTTACAGGAGTTGGGCCATATTTGTCGTGTTTAGGAAGTGTAGCGATATTTGATATGTTTTTCAAGTACCCACAAAAATATATAAATTGCAATGATTTTTTTTTTCAGTCATATAAAGCTAAAGGCACCTGAATCAAGTTTTGTTGGTATTTTCTTCTCTTTTTGTTCAGTTAAAAAAAAAATTATGCAAAAGTACTTGTATACATGTACATCCCAGATACTCAAAGACACATTACAAAAAATATCTGTGATTTTATGCTCGAATATAAAAGAAAAACAAGAGAAAGCATGTTAGCTGAGGTGTAGAGATCAACTGTTATTTCACCATGCGTGCTTCATATGTTTTAGTGCATTTTAAGCAAGTGTGTGTGTGTTTGTGTTTGCGTTATGAGTGGGTGTACATAATGCATGTATATCTGTATACCTCTCTCTCTTGTTCTGTTGTGTATTATTCAAGACAAAAGATCTTGTACAGCAATGCCACGTGATGCATTATTTAAAAGAGAGGAAGAGAATGGGCGTCAATTTGAAGGCATTACCAAAAACCTCTGGATGGATGCCAACTAATCATCCATGCAAGATTCAGGAGATGTCCTGATGAAGTACTGGGCATTCTCATTTCATTCCATCAACCTCCACATTTGTCTTCTATTTGTCGTCTTCTTTCATATCTTTCTCTGTTTTTTCTTTTGATACATTTTTCGCATAAACTGTGACCAATCGCCTCTGTATAATCCGCCGATACCACCACCTACGCTCCCTGTGCCTTGTCAACAACTTGATTTTTTTTTTTGCAGGTTTCTCTAAAGTCTTCTTTCTCATCACCATTCCTTTTAGAGCTAAGATACACGCCCACCTCCATCCGCCCACTCATAAGCCAGCACACCCTCACTATCAACTCACTAGCATACACACACACACACACACACACACACACACACACACACACACACACACACACACACACACACTGCACACCTACTCATGCAAACACAGACATGTGCACCCACCCACACACACACACACACACATACACAGAGTAATGGAGGACACACACTTTTTTTTTTCCTACCAGGTAAAGTCTTACTCGCCCGCCCACCCACCCTGGATACGAGTGTGTGGCAGTGTATGGCGTGTTTACCAACAGAGAAACTCGCCCCAGTGTGCAGCATAGCTTTGGATGTATGGTGTGGGGGAGCTTCTTTGGGGTGGCTTGGAGCTTGGAGTACATCCATGAGAGATAGAGAGAGAGAGAGATAAAGAGAGATAGAGGAAAAGGGAGAGGGAGATAGAAAGAAAGGGAGAGTGAGGAGAGAAGGGAGAGAGAAAGCGAGAGAGAATGTGAGATACTGAGAGAGAGAAAGGGGAGAGAGAGGGAGATTAAAGAGAAGGTGGAGAGTGTATGATGTGTGGTCTGTGTGTATGTGCATGTGTGTGTGTGTGTCTCAGTGCATGTGTGTATTACTGCTGCCTGAGCTGTTAGACTCGGCGTGGGGTTCAGGCAGAGTTTAATGAGATGCAGAAACGCTGAATATTGCCTTCCACTCTGGCAGCCAGCGTACGGTAAGGTCACGTTTTAAGTGTATCGCGTGCCATTCAGCTCCGGTCCTATATCAATATCCTACCAACTGGTGGTGTGTGTGTTTTCATAAATGGGGAAGGGGGGGGGTTATGTGGTATAATGTTTCTCACAGTCTATTTTCAGCTCTGTGCTAACTTATTAATATGCATGCATGCTATTAAGCGTGTGCTTAACAGATGACTCATATGGATCTATCCCCATTCACTATTCTCCACCTCTGATGTCGATACTACAAAAGCTGCAAAAACTTTCAAATCAAACATCACCCTTGGTGGGTTTTTTTCTTTTTTCCATCATCAGTGTGGTTAGTTTGAAAACCACAAGCCGTCAAATGGATGATGTTACAAAGATTTGATTTAACAAATGAGGCTCATTTGAGGCAGGCTCCTTCTTACAGGAGATTTTTTTTTTCACAGCTTTTTTTTCTTATTTTGAGGTATGTTGTTATCCAAGGTGGATATGAAGTTACCACTGTGAATGTTTTGGGTCTGTGAAGAAAAAAAATATATATATACACTGTATATATATGCATATCTATGCTGTGACACTTAGCATGTGTGTGTTTGTGTGTGTCTATTTGTGTGTGTGTGTATGTGTGTGTTTATGTATGTATGTGTGTGTGTGTGTGTGTGTGTGTGTGTGTGTGTGTGTGTGTCTGCATAAACATTCGCACATGCCAGGAGAGAATATTAAGAATGTTTGTTGGTGAGTGATATACATGAATGCATCCTCTGCATGACTGTGTGTATGCTCGTATGCTAAGGGGTAGAAATGTTTCCACTCACACAGACACACACACATATTCAGGGCATACTTCATGTGAATGTGAGTAGTGATGTAGAATACTCAATCTTCATGAAAGCAAGGCTACCGCAAGATGTTTGATGTTAAATCAAGGTTGGTATGAATAACTGAACTTAAATTGCATATCAAAATATCTTCTTGCAAAGATATTGCCCATTTATTTGCAGTAAAATATTTCAGCCCCAGTAAGTGCAGTATTTTGATTTAAGTTGTGATTATTATGTTACATGTTCTTCATGCCTGCTGCATTTTTAAGGAGACTTCTGTGCCTTCCCTTTAACACCCTTCCATGTCAGGCACTTGGGACTTATGTACAATGAGAAAGTGTGATGTCATAGCCATTCATTGCGATGGAAACTGGTTCTAAATAACCCCACCTGGGCTGATCTGGGAACACTATTGTTGCTAACCATGCTCTCACCTGGTTCCAACCCATGCTGTCGATATAACAAATGACTGTGACATCATCACTTTGGTATTCTATGTTTTTTTTTGTACCAATCAGCATTCAAAGTGCACAAAGGGTTATATTTCATTTTTCCAAAAAAAACCAAAAACATGTAGACATCATCATTTTTCGACAAAAACATATAGACATCACTGCCAATACCATGGGCCCCTTAATGTACTGTAAAAGTGGAAATTTTCGCGGTGTTGAAATTTTCGCGCATTTCACGCAATCAGAAACTAGCACGAAAATAAAAGCATGCAAATATTTTTGCTTGCCATATGTTCCTGTAGTTGATGTCTTGATACCGCGGAATTAAAAACATGCGAAACTCTTCTTACCTGCGCCGAGCGCGAAAAATTAGTCGCGCGAAAATATCCACTTTTACAGTATACTGTGTCCATGGTATATTGAGATTGAAGTATGGATTGCATGCTAGAATTTAGTATGAATTTTGACAGAATTTTAATATTCATTCTGTGTCATACAGTAAAGCAAATGTTGCAATATTCACACACAAAAATAAGCCCTTTTTATGTTGATGTGGTTTTCATGCAAATTAAAAAAAGAAATAAGAAACTAACGTTGCATATCTGCGTAGATATTCATAAATTCGTTCAAAGTAGTGGGTTCTACTATGATTTCCTTTAGTTTTCTTATTGACACCCCTCCCCCCCCCCCCCCATCTCTTTTCTGTGATTAGCTGATTAGGCCATGGACCATTTGCCAGAGGGACATGTGGAGTAATGCAGCAGAATGTAATATGATGTTCTTATTCATGCATACTGTGTTTGCTCTGCCCCAAAAGGCTTTGGATCTGGGTATTCGAACGCTTGTTTATGCAGACACCATGGGTATGTTCTGAGTATGGTCTTAGATGTAAAAGGCACACTTTTGCTTGCCAGAGCAATCCTTCTCCCCCCCCCCCCTTCTCTTTTTGAACAGGATAAGAGGATCATGTTTTGCGTCACATGAGGCACTGCATTATCACATCTTTCTTCAGCAGCAAAATGAGACGATAGAGCTTCAGTCTGTGCCATTTCTCGCAGAATGTAATACTTAAGACCAAATCCACCACTTCCCCCTCACCCTCCTCCCCCCCCCCCCCCCACCTCCAGCAACCAATGTGGCACTTGACGAATAGCCTTGAGTAAAGAGAAGAATAGTATATATGAGAGAGTGAAGAAGGCTGAAGAGTTGCTGCATTGAAGCTGTGACGAAGGGGTGCCGGGTTTTGACGTCACTGTGCGTCTCAGCGACGTCTTGTTTGTACCAGCGTTGGTGTACCAGATCTGCCTCTTGCTGGGTGTCCCCTCCCCCCCCCCCCCCCCCCCCCCCCCCCGCAAGCCACAGACCCCTTCTGAATGTGGTGGCTGTATATTGATGACGTGTGACAAGTCAAAGCTGCGAGTGTCTCATCTAACTGAATTTGAAATCTCGGCGATATTAAGATGGGTGACTTGTTTATCACATCCAATGTGCCTTCCTAACATCTTCTCCGTCTCTCCATTCTCTCCTTCTCTTTCTTTCATTTCCATTCTCCTGTGTTCTCTTAGTTTCCAGAAACCTCCAAACATGTCATGTTTAGTAGGTGGCATCACCATGTTACCTAGGAGACGGAGCACCCCCTGCGCTCTCCTCTTTCTTCCGCAAACAAGCTGTTTACAGTGTCGTCCAATTTGAATGGGAATTCTGGCCGGAGGATTTGCAAAATTCTGTCCGTGTTCTCTGCGCGTTTAACGAGAAATTTTTGCATGCAGATTAATGATAGTTTTTGATGTTGAGTGTTGTGGGCCATTGTCTGGATTTGACAGCTGGCAAACAAGTTGTTTACGATGTCATTCAATTTAAAAGGAGAACTTTTTACCCATAGGATTACAGGGTTCTGTGCATGTCCTTTTTGCATATCAACATATATTTTTCTTCACAGATTTCTGACAGTTTCAGTCTCACTTGTGAATTTTTGTCAAGATTTGGCTGCTCGTAAACAGAGTTGACCTGTCATGGCCATGTGAGGAAGCCTAGGGGAGTGAGAGAAAAAAATTAAAATTATTACCTACCTTTAGATAAACAAGAAATCAAAGAAATATTCATATTTTTACTCTCACTGTTCATCATTTTATTAAAACAAACCATGAAAGTAATGGTCCTGAAGGTTGGAGTTATTTTTTTCTAGTTTTTTAATTACACCCCTTTTCTTTTATATCCAGGTAGTTCTTTCAAAGATTATGGTGCAAGTCTATTAACTTTTACAGAGGGAAGAGTTACGTTTCATGAGCCAAATTGCTGGTGTCAGTATTTATTTAGCTTCTGTCATCAAGAGAAAGAAAGAGAACTTTAAAGACTTAGCAGGGAGAGGGAGAACAGTCTTCATTTTTGTCATGACATCCCCCTCATTTTTTTATGTACAAAACATATCAACCAAACTGTAGCTACGTGCACTTCCTCAGTGCAAATGAAAAATATATCATTAGCATGTATACTGATTATCAATCAACTGTCGTAAGAAAGGTTAGTAGTTCATAGCGGACTATACTGCAGTAGGCAGTGCCTTTTAGCACCTTGACTGGCACGAGCAAATCAAACAATTCTCGGCAGTTACATTCAAAGACCCCTTTTGTCTCCCTGCTTCCCAGCTGCCTTTCTATCGCGAGAAGAAAAAAAAAGGAAGAGAAGAGAAACCTCATCACAGTCGCACATGATGCAATCGTTGCCATGGAAACAGAGCATCACGTTCTTTGCAACATTATTTTCATGGCAACCATGCCCTCTCTCTCTCCTCTTTTTCATTCTTTGTGTATTTACTCAGTGGGCAAAAAAAAAAGGAGATATGCATAAAAGATTCCAAGGCCATGTGAAGCATTCGTCCTTGAATGCGCATCGGTTGGTAGAATTTCACACTGTGGTCGATGACTGTGGTGTTTTGACTCTGCACATGGTGTGTTTTAAGGCAAAAAGGAAACAAATAATGAAAGACAGGGGGGGCAGATTGTGTGAATCTCCTGATCGAGCTGTCAGTGAAATCAATGTCCCCTTTCTCATTCTTGCCAATCTTTTTCACCTGGCTTCTACAACTCCCACTTGTTATAAATTCATATCTCAGTCCACTGAATTCAACTCCTAAATCAATGTGAGGCTCTCTGAATCAGAATATGCATTCATGTTTGCATATATATACTGATACAGGTGTATGCGTATCTTTACATGTGAGTGTGTATGTGTTTGTTTGTGTGTATGCACGTGCATATAGATAGCATAGATAGTTCATTAATTCTGCTGACGTCTGCCTGTTGGCTATGTTATCTCTTGAACTCTACCATTTTGTCGAACATTCGCAGATAGTGACACCGGTAAGTGCAGTTTTTAATGTCATTTTCTTTTTCTTTGTAAGATTAATTCATTGTTACTCTTGGCCCTTCAGCTAACACAAAATAGTTTCTTTCTCCCTTACCTTGCATACGAATTATGATTACCATGACATTTTGTATTTAGCTACAGCATGTAGTGTCTACGTAGTAAGGATTAAAGTAAGAAAATCCAAAACTGACCAAAAACCTTGCATTGTTGAATTCATTCCAGGTCCTTAATTTTCCAGGACTAGAGCATGTGAAGTAATAATGATTTCAAATAGGTCAAGATCTTTGGCTGCAACCAAGCCATTGCACAGAGATCTTGAAAAACTGATCATCGTTCAGAAAGCATCCGGTGTAACCCCTCCTACCCCCCCCCCCCCACTCTTGCCTCACCACACCATTTTTGCTGCCATGGAAACTGCAGAATTTTTCTACCCGTGGGTCTCACGTCCGCCCACACATTCGCGTCTTCAAACTTTATGTTTGGTGTTCCCGTGGCAACGATCTCTTGTTAACAATTTAGGCATGTGTGCTTCATCCCTGCCCATATCCCTGGAGCTTTTATTTGTTCCCATAGAAACAATCAACAAACTGTCAGTATCTTAGCCATGACGCCAGCAACTAAATCCATATTTCCAAGGTACAAACTGCAAGGATTATTACCCCGAGATCCCCAAAAGACTCCACAGTCAGTGCGATCATCCATTTGCCCTGAGATTCCTATTTAGAGCATTATGTTCAGTACTACGCTGCATGCTTTATCATTCTCCTCTCCCCTTCCCCTCCCCTTTTATAAAATGTTACTCCTTTTCCTTCTTCAAAACACAGATGCTGTAATGCAGATGACAGCATAACCTTTGATGACTATAGTAATGTGTTGATGTGGGGGGGGGAGATGGAAGTGATATATTTGTCTTTAAAATTGAAGCCAGGAATCACAGAAATGTTTTCACATCTTATGATGAAAGAACACTGGGGAGGGAAGTGATATATTTGTCTTTATATTGTAGCCAAGAATCACAGGAATGTTTTCACATCTTATGATGAAAGAACACTGGGGAGGGAAGTGATATATTTGTCTCTACATTGTAGCCAAGACTCACAGGAATGTTTTCACATCTTATGATCAAAAGAACACTACAATTTCTCATTAAAATAAAGGATTAAGCAAACAGATCAAATGTGTTGAAAAAAAAAGACCTTTCTGTATTGTTTTTTCTTGCTCGTGGTGTTTTCAGTTTAGGAACCCAGCAGCATTGAAACCGTTGACCTTATGTTTTCTTGGTTATTTTATGGCGTATATCATGTCAGATAGTGCCTTTATGTCTGTAAGTCTTCATGTGTGTTTTCTGCCCTTTCTTTCACACTAATGAGACAGCTTTTCATTTACATGGGATAATTGCTTTAAAATGACATGGAAATGAAATCTCAAGTCAATTTTTTGTTCCATCAAAATCAGTTCTTGAGCATATGCATTTGTTTAAATGCAGATCCATTTGATATGTAGAACAATTTGCAGGAGGAGCAAACCCAATGGCACAAATTGCAGTAATAAGACATGAGTACCGGTATTCAAGTTTGCTTCTCATTTTCTGTGATTCAGAGGAATATTCCACTAATCTGGTATGCTGTTGGAGCATGAATGAAGAAGTATGATTACAGGGGGCAAATAACTGACTATCATTGTGGTGTAACATGGATGCAGTGCTCCATGTCATGATGGAGAGATTGACAAGAAGGTAATAGAGAGATGGGCAGAGAAGAGAGAGTGGACTGAGAGAAGGATGGAAGGACAGAATGACAAGGAGAAACTATAATCTTTGCCTTCGTGTGTATGCCCATTCTTCTTTTGTTACTCTTTCTCACATTATGAAGGTATCAGCTTGCTGATTTTTTTATTTTGTTTTGGCGTGGGTTGTAGATAGGCGTCGTACTCCTCGGGCAAAGAGCGCCAACCTGTGCCTGATGCTAAACTCCACCCTACTTTTCTATGCAGGACTCAACGCAAGATTAAAGCACACGGCCTCACCCGGCACGAGAATTGTTTACACACCACAGATTGCCGTAGCAACCGTAGTAGAATCCTCTTTGTGACCCCTCCCCCCCCCCCCCCACACACACACACACTCACACACACAAGCATGCACACATGCATCTACGCACTCAATCCACGACATGGGAATTGCGCTCTCGTGAAAGCCGGTCGGAGTGTCTGCCTCGCCGTCAATCGACTAGCGATTCTCCTGGTTTGATGTCACAGGCCTCTGCTACGCATGCTATCAGCTGTCTTCGCCGGCTGATAAACTAGCTTGCTTATTAGGGAGGCCCTTCTCCTTGGTGCATTGGTTTCCTGTTGCCATTTCACCTGCTGAATAAGATGAGTCTCAGCTGCATAGCAGAGTTTATTTTCTGATAATGTACTGCAATTACACAAATAGCCAAAACATCTAACAGGAGTCATCTGCGTGGTTCTTGAGTTGCTAATTTCTGGTTCAAGGCTATTTTCAAAACTGCAACAGGTTACAGATGTATATGTATTTATCCTTTCAAACAAATCTTGTAGTCATTAGGTATTGATAAACATGTGATGGCACATCATCCCAACAGTGATAGATATTTACACACACTATATACAGCATTTCTCAGATTTTACCTTCTTGTATTCTGTGTCCTAATGGATGATAAGGTAGATTATTGTCATTTCATAGAGTACAAAGAGGGAATGAACTAACACTCATTTCATCTCGCCTCTCTATTTTTTTATTTTTTTATTTATTTATTTTTTTTTATCATGGTTGTTACTGTTTTGAGATGAATGAATTCAAAACCAAATGTCTTGTCTGTGCTCCTTGCTTGAGGCTTTACCCCTACTACATTATGCCCCAGGATACAAATCTCTAGTTTGTTGTGGCCTACTAACCGATATTGCGCACCATGCTGCCCTGGATGGCTGAGTTAGACGGAGGAAGATTTATTCATGAGGTACACTCTCCTTAGTTGCCCCTCCCACTCTCATCTCCTTCTCCCCAGCCTATCTATCTCACAAAATCCTCCCATCTCTCGCATAACTCTCACAAATCTTACTCTCCCGCTTTAGTTTCTTTCATTCCACATTCTCCTATCTTCTCCTCTGTACTGTCTTTCTATCATAAGTGCCACCCTGCTATTATTTCACTCTTTTTAAATTTTCATATCAAAAACATAAGGGAAAGAGCACAAACACCCACACACATACACACACATATTCACACGCAACAAGATGTCCTCCTTGTGACCTGGGAGGAAAAAACAGGTATGTGCGGAGGAGCCGGGATGCGGTTGTTATGGTGAAAAGGCTGTCCTCATTCCTCCTCTTCTCCTGACAGGTTCATGTTCTCCCCCCGTCTCCTCGATGGTGTGCCCCTCTAACCGTTGAAATGTTAGAGGGGCAGGGGGAAAGAACGGGGAATGATAAAGTGGGAGTGTTGTCTTCTACATCCTTAACCCTCCCAAAACATGCCTCTAATTTCCCTCTTCAACCTGCAGCTAAAGTGTGGATAACATGAAGGTTTCGACAACTTCCCTCACCAACCCCCCCCCCCCCAATCCCATTAATGATATCCACCTGTGTTAGAGGTACATGTAGCAAATCCAATTACAGTTGAACCTCTCTTATCCGGCCTCCCTTTATCCGGATCTCTCTATTATACGGACGCAATCTCGCCGTGATTTTTTTTTATAATTACGGGAGGAAAGGGGGATTCCCAACTCCTTGAGAACTCCTACACAAACACACATGAATTACATATTACTTCCAACATGATTAACATACATTACATCAAATTTCCTTCCAAATTGCTTACCTTCAAACATTTTAACATCCCCAAACATCCCCAAATGTAACAATGAAAATGTTGCAGTATACACATACTACATGTGGTACTACAATGGGCTACATCAGTACATGTGTATGTATATGTACATGTATAAAGCATTGAGTCTCCCGTATCCGGCCAAATCCCTTATCCAGATGAGCCCCGGTCCCGACTTGTCCGGATACGAGAGGTTCAACTGTATTACCTTCATTCTGGCCCTAGTTTATGCTCAGCACCAATCTGGTTACTTTCCAAGGGAGAATGAATATGGCTTATTTTCTTTTTTGTATAAGTACTTTATTTCTACTTTTTGTCCCTACCTTGTTGACTTCAACTGGACAGGGATTTGGTATTTCCTCTAGCTGTGCCTTGGCCTTTCATGATATTGATATAAGATGGTCTTTCCATGGCAATGCTGTTTCTTTATATTCTGTATTTGAAAGTATTGCACGAGGAGAGGATCTTCATAGAAGACATTCGTACACCCCTGTCTACTTCTTGAGAAAAAAAAAATCAATCATCGTTCCCTATAACCTTGGTTTCATTTGTAAGTATGGAATCTGGCTTCAAACATGTATAGATAATGAACTGACTAATTCAGCAATGTCAATTCCTGCAAGGAAGCACTGCGAGACACATTTGTGATTATTTGCCATCGCATTCACTAAACATACAAATTACTTACTCTCCAGTACACCCCACTCGACCGTTTGAAAAGGTGACGTGTAGGAGTTCTTGCTCTCAGAATTTGCGTAAATCATCAAAAGATTGCGATATGTCTGTAAGAAATGCAAGGCAATTTGTCTCCACAGTTCCAGACAAAGTGATGGAGGAGTAGCCTCTTGTGGGGAAGAAATAAAGGATTCTTTATCTCCATTAGATGTTGACATAGGCCACACCCGAGCTACTTAGTGCATTCACTGAACATGCTTCTTTTCCCACTGAATCACAAATTTTCACTAGAGTACAGCCAGGGAGAATAAACGGTCAATGCATTATCCCTTGGAGGATGGGGTAGGAAAAGCCATCAGATTTGTGTTAAAGGAACAAATATTATTGACACTTTAAGTTTCAAGTTTCAAGTTTATTTCATATTTCCATTTCTCAGTGATGGGATCACAAAATGATTGACAATAAAACAAAAGTACAAAACATATACAACCATATCTTATGTTTGAAGAAAAAAAGACAAACTAACATTACACACAAATATAAATGGTCATTTTCATCTGAGGATATCACAAATAAATGTCAGAAATATGATGGGGCCTACATAAAAGCAATGACGCTTGTAAAAACTGTAGGTTCCCGAATTTATAGGCGTGAAATTATACGGAGAACGGACATGTTTATCTCGACCAACTTAAATTGTACCAGTGCAAAATCAGTATTAAAAATGAACTATCGAACCACATGAATACTTTAGTATCGCTTAAATGAGACTGTACATATTTCGCCGTGTTTACACACACGCACACACAAACACACACACAAAGTGCTATAACGGTATCGTCAAATAACTTGGAGCTGCAGACAAAGACAAAAGACTGGGGGTATTAAAAAAAAGAATGTTGCTAAGAGCCGGGTAGTGTGTATCCACTAAGTAATAGCCGTTTTAGTTTGCGTTTGAAGGTGAATAAGGATAAGGAAGAAATAATATCTTGAGGGAGGTCATTCCAGTATCTGGGTCCAGTAAACATAATTGTTTTCTTTGCAAAAATAGTGCAGTGGTGAGTGGTGAGTCTGGCTTTTTTTTTTTTGGGGGGGGGGGGGAGATGCACTCCCACAGTAGAAGTTTTGTTGACAACTCTCATGCAGTTGTAAATCACCTGGACAGGCCTTTCGAGGATGCACCACTTGCATTAATGCACTGGTTAGACCACATGTCAGAAATAAAAACAGAACAAAACAAAACCCGGCATCAGATTTCGTAGTATAATGCCCTTGTTTGTTCAAAGTGCTGTATTAGTAATGAGACAAATAGTCATGTGTTTTTCTGCTAGCATGAAGACTCACAGATCAACAAGAATTTAGTCAACATCTCTAAATTGAAAATAGAGTTGGGGAAAACATGTTTGTTTGTTTGTTTGTTTGTTTGTTTGTTTGATTGTTTTTATTCTCTGGAATATTCCCCAGACAGAGAGAGAGAGAGAGAGCATTCTCTTAATGGCACCATTTTTGTTTTTTACTCTGGTTGTTTTCCCATTTCTTATTATTAGGTTTATTGCTCCTGTATTCTCTCGAAAGGGAATGCTAGGATGTGGAAATGTAATATTCTTGTCTTTGTCTGTTCTTTAGGGTTTTTTCCACTTTTTTAAAAAAATTTCCTCTCATTAAAACCCAAGGCATCAGACTAGACCACCAAAAATCCTAGCTTATCCTCATGCGTTCTTACCATAAAACCTTTTAGGGCTGGCCTCCTTCTGTCTCATTGGCGGATTAAAGAAGGTCATGCAAGATGATCACTAATAGCAAATTTTCATCAAATGATCATTAGGCATTGAGCACCCAATTTCTGTGGCATTGATTTCAGTTGGGTTTATAGGTATCGACACACATAAGCACATATCATTGACGTAGAATCAGAAGGGCTTTATCGTAATTGGGAGGGGGCGGGGTATTGAGTCATTGGTATAATATAGAGCTCAATCTCCTCTCTATCATGGTGTCAAAATCAAATGATTTTGATTTTCAGTAAAATGTTGAAATTAAAACCACAAGGGTGCTTTTTTACCCTGTATTTGGAACACCGCTTATAAGTCTACCCATTTTTGATTAATGAAACTTTTGATTTCATGAAGATTGATCGTTTCTTTTTCATATATGCTCAAATCTTATGATGCGATAGTGCCTTTCTGGTTCTTGGCTGACAAAAAATAGAAAAATGGATATTCATGTTTATTTTATTTTGGGTCAATAATGATAGATATTCGGGTCATCTAAATTTTACATTTTAAGATTTTAGTGGACCGTAGAAAAAATAGTTGGTGTCGAGCCCTAATATTTGATATAAAGTATATACACGGCTGTATTTGTATGAGAATAATTTGATCGGAAGTTTAACATATTTGAAAATATTACATGAAATGATCAAAATACAATAAAAGTATTTCCTATGTCTTTCTTTGGAGCGTTGTGTGACAGGAAGTAATAAACTATGAAGGTTTGAGCACTTCCTCATATACTGTAAAACACGATCTATTCGCGGCAAGAAAACTTCGCGAATTGGAGCCACCGGCCTTTCTCGCAGCATGAAATTTTTGGCGACTTGCCACTGGCATCCAATGCATACTGTGTAGGCAAGAACTTTCGCGTGCATTTTAATTTCACGAATGTTGCCGCTTGCGAAATTCGCAAAATTAAAATGCACGCGAACATTCCTTGTTTTACAGTAAACATGAATTTCCATTTAGCATACACGCATTTAGCATGCATTGCCTTCTTTTTTGCAATTTGATTTTTTTCGTTTTTTTTTCTCATGAGGGAACTGCATACTACAAGCTCTGCTTTTTAGCAGTTTCCTCCATTTCCAGCAAATTTGTTTCTGCCTTTACCATAATGATATAACATTTATTTGTACCTTTGTTGATAATTTGCCTGTGTCTTTAGGGATCACATGTTATTATGTTCATCGCATTGTTGTACTGATTCCCTGACATCTGTATATAGGAACGTTTATTGTATTCCTAATTTTTTGTTTGTTGGAAATGAAATAAATCAACTCAACTCAACAATACATGTACATTCCAATGGTAGTTTATGTCAGGGGAGCTTGGTATCAGCCAATAACAGTAGCCGCCAGTATGCAAAGTTTCAAAATGTCATTGTTTCTGAAGTCAAACGTTTCTTTTCTTTCTGAAATCAAATGTTTCATTTCTTTCTTTCCTTTTTTTTTCACTGCAAAGTTCATGTATTTGCAGGGAGTTAAATCTTAATCTGATTTGTATTTATTGGAAGTAACTGCACAGACAGACTGCTTTCTTTATGCTGTAAGTGCATATTACACTTTTGGTGTCCAAAAATAGGCAACTTTTGTTTCATGATGTTTGGTAGAAAAAAACAACAACAAACAAACAAACAGCAACATTGCAGTTTTGACACAATTTTATTTCCACTCACTCTTCCATGAGTGACTGATATTTATTATTATCATTATTATTGATAAACAGCTCTATATGAAAAACTGGAAATTTCATGACATTTTTATCTCCTGCCTTAAATTCTCTTTAGAATTTTAAAAGTATGCACATAGGCTTTCTTGTATGTATATATATATATATATATATATATGTATATATGCACATTATATACAGTCAACATATACATATAGTACGTATGCACATAATATACAGTCAACATATACATATAATAAATATATATCCACGTATATACATACATACATCCATGGTGCATGATGATAGACACAGTTCACTCAAGGGATATGAATTTTTCTACATCAAGGTGCGTTGGAGTGAAAGTAATTGCGTCTGTGTTTGCAGACAGGAGTGGGGTGGGGAGATTTTTTTTCTTTTTTCGTTAGCGTCTGATAATTTGTTGTTTATTTTGGAAATTGGAAGAAGAGACCATCCTGTGACAGCCAAGGAGGAAGAGGAAGAGGACCTTTCTTCCTCCTTGATCAGGGATGCGGGGGGATGCGGGGGAAGATGCTCGGAAATTAACCTACAGGGGGATGGGCTATATCGATCAAGGTGATCCATTTTGGGACGGGGTCGGTCATGTGGAAGCACCAAATCTCATTATGCAGTGCTATATTTGCAACCCCGGCTGGGACCTTTTCATTCATCATATTGGAACGGGTGAAGGGGGGAAAACAAAGAAGATTGCTAGAGTTTAAGAGGCATCAGGGGTGTTGTGGTAATGGTGAACTTTGAATGACCACGGTGGTGATTAATTGTGTGGACCTTGCAAAGCAGATTCACACCTTGACGTAAGAGACACTGTCCGTATTTGCGGTTGAGGCGTTCACTGAGTTTGGTTGATATTTTCCTGGATATCGTAAACGTTATTAGGTGATCCAAGTATCCTCTCCGATCACCTTCTGTATCTGTACTAATTCTTTCTTTCTTCTTCTTCTTCTTCTTCTTCTTTATTTCTTTCTCCTCAAATCTTGTGCAGAGGTTAACTCAAAAAGTCCTTCACCTATCACTTACAAACTTATACCATATATGTATCATGTCCTAAGGACGACAGATCTAATGTATAATTGTGGTCAGTCAACCGTGACGTCATTTTGATGTCATTATCTGAAATCACGTTCACATTCATATCTCATTAATGGAATGGAATTTCTCAATGAAATTTACATCTCATATAGCTCAAGTCAAGCTCTATCGATTCATCTCATAAAAGTTGATCATGTTCATAGTTAACGAGCGCGTATGCGCGTGTTGAAGTTTTAACATGCTCCAATTGAGCTCAAAATTGTTTTGCACACGTTTCAGGTCATTTGGAGCATTTCATAAAAAATCGACGGACGCGTACGCGCACGCGCATCTCATATGCAATAGAAATTTCCCATTTTTGCACATGAATCACACGTCTAAGATATCAAGAAATAATTGTACCAAGTTTCAAGTCAATCCAACTCAATATGATGTCATACGGGCCCGTCAAAGTTGAAATTCTGCGCACGCGTCAATGGCGATATACAGTGCAAATATGAGAAAAAACCGCCAATTTTAAATCCGATTTTACTCGTCAGGATGGACAATGACCCCCCATTTTCTTTACATATTTTGAAAGCAGAAGAGCTGTAGATATCATTTCATGGGTTCCCGATGCTTGCAAAATGATTAAAAGATATCAAATTCCTCAATGAAATAAAAAAAGTGAATTTTCAAAATGAGTCATCAAATTTCAAGTTCACTCGAGCGTATCTCACTTAGCCTTTACCGATTTTCACCCAGATTTCAGTATGTTGTAGCTTGTTGAATGATCTTTTTGGTTCGTAACCTCAGAATTTTGATTGAATGCCGTCATCACCTCGTAAAATCGATTGAAAGTAACCTTGTCAAATTTGACCAGTTTACATGTTATCTCTATGGGAGTGCATTTTTTCTGGAAATGAAAATTGACATGACTGTTTTTATCGAGCACAAGCTCACTTACCCTTTGGTGAATTTTTCCCAGATTTTAATATGTTGTAGCTGAGACTTTGGCCTATCTATGGTATGTGTGCCCTCCGTTTTTTCATACGACGTCAGCATCACGTAGAAAAACTTGGTTGAAATTGGCACTTGGCTTCGCTGTAGCATCATTTTGCTTAATACACAGAGCCTATGGGGGATGAACTAGCTCACTGGATAACGCATCGAACTTTTAATCTAAAGGTCCTGTGTTTGAGTCTCGCCCCTGCCAACTCTTTTGCTTTTTTAAAACCCTTCTATTTCTTCTATTTCTTTAGTAAGTCTTATTCTCCCTTCCTTACTTTATCTTTTTCTGATCCTTTTATTCTTCTCCTTCAAATTTCTATACGATACGTTAACTTTTTCTTTATTTTTCTATTTTTCTTCTACTTTCTCTGCAATAGATCAAGAACCACAA
Source organism: Diadema antillarum (assembly GCF_040938485.1). NCBI lineage: Eukaryota > Metazoa > Echinodermata > Echinoidea > Diadematoida > Diadematidae > Diadema > Diadema antillarum. Next base: position 1,241,978 of record NW_027270978.1, read on the forward strand.
GTCCTATCAACCCCATATTTTGCACATGTTTAGTTCATGTCACGAACATCATTTCATGAAATAACAACTACTTCCTCTGACACCATCTTGGGTAGGTAAATTAGAGTCAAAGGTCAAAAGCGTTTAATCCTATGTTTCGGTGAATACACGTCCTATCTTTCCCACATTTTGCACATGTAAGGACCATGTTGTAAGAATAATTTCACAAAATAACAAATTTTGCTCAGATGCCATCTTGGCTGTGTTAAGTGGGGTCAAGGTCAAATATACTTCATTCTGTAACCTCATTAGTGTATATGATAGTATAGTGTATATCACCGCCATATTTTGCACACACATGGGCTTTGATAGATGGATCATGTTGTAAAATAACAACGCTTTGGTCGGACGCCATTTTGGCTTTGCAAATGAGGTTCAAAGGTCACATATTCTTTATTTTGTATCTTGCTTACTAAATGCTCAATTGGGGCCAGATTTTGTACATGTATGGACCATGTTACCTAGATCATTTCATAAAACGACTTTTGACTCAGACACCATCTTGGCTGTGCGAGGTAGGGTCAAGAGTCATGACTACTTTGTCCTGTATCGTGGTAATTACATGCCCTATCACTCCCATATTTTGCACACATTTAGTCCATGTCATACGGATCGTTTCATGAAATAACAACTATCTAATCAGACGCCATCTTGGCTTTCTAAAGTAGGGTCAAAGATCAAACCAATTTCGTCATGTATCTTGGTAAATACATGGCATATTGCCCCCATATTTTGCACAGATATAGACCTTGTCAAGAGGATCATTTCATAAGACAATGGCTTTTTCCTCAGACGCCATCTTGTATGTAAAAATGAGGTTCAAACATACCAAATTTTCCTTTTGTCTCATTGGTAGCATGATATGCCCTTTCCATTTTAAATCTGTAGGCATGACAGGTTTGACAGTTTCCTTTTCTGGATGAGAATCTCAACATCACATGACCAATCGCTCCTAATAACAAATGAAACAGAGCGGGTCATCTGTATTGATATCAGGACTCAAAACATCTATTTCCGAATATATCGGATCACCTAATTTGTCAGTGTTGACAAATTCCGATTCTAGTTTATTTTGGGATGCATTTCTTGCATTTGAGATAATTGTCAAGAAACAGATAAAATACAACTGACAAATTTATGAGTCCAATGCAAATTTCAAGATGAATGTGAAAATGAAAAATACGATATAGTATATGAGATATATGATATCATGGCTGCATAACCTCACAGACATCGAAGCTAGGAAAAATGCAAAATGTAATCATATATCTGAAAAAATAAAATTGAAATATGCCAAAGTGTCTTTTATTCACCAACTGTCTTTCCTTGCTTGACTTAAGTTTAGTTTCAAGTTTTTTTTACTGTAATATATTTAACAAAAGGGAGGGAATATGTACATTCATTTGAAAGTAATAAGTCTTGAAAATTGTAAAATGCCAAAAAAAAAAACACAACTTACACAATATACATGTACCATCAAAATAGTGAACATATTATCCACAAAAAAAAATCACATTATGGTTGTCCAAAACTTCACTCAAGCATGTTGTTCAGGTACAATATTGATTGGGGCATGCATGTCTCTGGGGAATATTTTCATGTGTGAAAGATGCCCAATAAGGTGAGGTCAGGTGGGAAAGGGATGGGTCGCCATGGCAGGGGACTGAAATGTTCGCTCGGAAGCTGCGTATGAATATTCAATAGAGCTCATGCCCAGGGCCTTGTGGTCACTCTGTATTGACCCAGGTCCCGAGAGAGAGAGAGAAAGAGGAAATAATGCAAACAGACCCCTGAAGGACGTGTAGTCCCAGAAGACACAAAATAAGTTGGTAATTCTGAAGAAGAAAAAAATCATGACGTTGGCAGCCTTGTGTCTCAGAACAAATGATCATCTAGCCGTTAATCGCTGTGAGATTCGACAGAATTCCGACTGAGAATATTTGAAAGAGGCAGATAAGCAGAGGAGTTGAGGTTTAATGAAAAGATTGCTTGAATTGAATATTCATGAGATGGCATTCTATTTTTTCTTGGTGTGGGGGGGGGGGGCTGGGCTTGCCATCAATCATATAGATGAGTTCCTTCCTACTAGCAGTAATAGCCTTGAATTTTATTTAAGAAATTAACAAAATATTTTTGTAGTTGGCTGGATTTGCAAGGAAAGTCAATTTGGTTTAGAGTCAGTCCTAGCCAGACATTGCAATATTGTACCAAAATATGTAGAAAACCTCAGATTGTATTTATGAATATCATTAACATGAATATGTTCTTTATATTGAGAAAGCAAGCTTGTTTTGAAAGGGTTGATTGTAAATGGCTGTAACAGACATGATATCAGGAGGAAATTAGAAGCATATATCTCATTATCAATTTCAGTTCATATATTTCTTTATTCAAGATGACATCAAATTGTAGGTAACAAAATGCAAAGATTGTAAATCAAGTTTCATAAAATTCTTATCTCTGTCAAAAGTTTTAACAAGAAGATATTGGAGAGGATATCCTCAACTTGTCAAGTTTCACATTTATTTGAAAGAAGCAAATTGCTTTACAAAATGAAGAGGAAAGAATATACATTTGTAAAAAAAAAGAAAGAATTAAAAGCAGAGTCGTGCATATATGTCTGTATCATGATCACATCATTGCGCCAACTGTATTATCAAAGGGAGATTATATGATTGGATAGGGAAATGTATCTCCCAGGCATCAACAGCTTGTCATCCATGTACATAATATGCAGACAATAATTGTGAAATTCACATGAAAATGGGTCCTCTCTACTTCGTTTTACAGTAAAGCATGCAAAGACCCAAGTAATAGTTCGAAAGAAAAGATGAAGGAAAATATATCCTCTGACTAAACACTTTCAATAGCTGTACATCACTCTACCCAAATTTCACAATGTATAACAATATGAAAAGAAAACATCCTTGTTGAAACTTGTTTTCCTATCAGACAGTGTGCAATGGATTGGGAAAAATAGGAAAAATTGTTTATCAGATGGAGTATGCTTGTCCTTGTAAAAAAAAAAAGAAAAAAAAAGATTCCCAAGCCCTACTGCTTCATGAAACTCTCTTTTTTGCAGACTCATCTTCTTCTTCTTAATGTAACTTAAAGAGCTTTAACATATTCCTGCAAACAACATGATTAGTATGAGTCAGCATATGCTGTAACATCATTTTTTTCCTCTTTTATCCATTGTCGATTGTGCATTGCATCAGGAGATGTTTGTGCCTTGAGTGTGGATATTTCTGCATTCCTTTGAAACAGACATGTCTGGAGGCAAACCTATCCAATTGGGACTGATAATGAGAACCTAGCTTTCTGTGAAAGAAAAAATGAAACAGAAAGTAATTAGTCAATTCTTACTTCAGTAATTTTCATCATGAGATTTCTTTTTGTGGAAAAGCCTTAAGAGACTCCTTCATACTTATCCTTGGTCCTTGAGTATTTTTGTCTGTCATAAATGTTGAAACATATGAATTTTGTGAAAGAAAAACAGATAGCTGGAAAGAAAAGAATTCATGGAAGCTGAAAGGAGACCTCTGGGTGATTTTCAGACTCTTACATTTGAGCCGCAAAAGAAAAAAAATATGTAGTTATAGTGAGTATAGTTTCAGCATTTATAGTGATTGGGGTGAGGAATATAAATGATTTCAAAATTAATAACAAATTGCAATGAACAAGGATGATGACATGGTAGCCTGACCATACGAATGCATGAGTTGGAGCTCAAGGAAGTAAAACAAAAGAATATTTTGGAGGCATGCATAGATTCTACACAGGTAAACTTGTTAAGCAAAAGGTATCGTAATGGAATTATGCTTCTATATTTCTGAAATATGTGAGGCTCCTATGTCATCAACACTGTTCAGTGTAATTTGTATAAGATTTGGACCACAATAAATTCCACAAATCTATACATGGAACTGTCGATTTATGTCCTACATGATGTGAAATTATGAAAAATCGTCTGGAATGCCCCTTTAACCTGATCAAACTCAGTTTGTGTGCAGTGCAATATCTTGGCTGTCGAGTGCTCAGAGTGTTTTTATGGCTTAATAAGGGACTGTTAAAGATTATACACTGTTTACTTGGAACTGGTGCAGAGTTTGACTGATATTAGGGAATGACTGGTTCCCTGCATGGAGCTTCCACTACTGTTCTATCTTTGGCTGTGTCATCTTTTATTTATTTATTTTTTTTAAGTTGGGCAATCTGTACTCAGAAATGTATTATTCTTGAAATCTGCACAAGTTGGAAACTGTGACACTTTAAGGAGGGATTAAAGAGGAGACATACACAGTTCGGTAGCACCAAAGTCTACTGCCTGCATTCTGAACATCCATGATAGGTTCAAATAGGATGATATAATGCACATCTCTTTTTTCCATGTATTTCCAGGGCAAACTAACAATTGGAAGAGCTAGAAAGATGTATGAGACAATGCAGAATCGATGGATACAAAGTTTTCATGGGAAACTGAAGAATTTGTGAATTGTGAAAATGAAGTGAACTCAAATTCAACCTAAAACTCAGTGGAAATTGTTTTATCTTCCTGAATACATTGTATTTAATGAGACATGAAATCTTGACCGAATGGGAAGTAGAGGGAAACTACAAGATAGTATTAGTTTGAACAGATGAGTAGCTGCAAGATGTAAAGCAGTGGTTGACCACCAATTTGCTGATTTCACTTTCATTTCCTAATTACTTTCAAAATGAGATCATTCCAGGAAATCGTGATTCGGGACGATCCCTTCCTGCGGCTTGATCGAGCCAGTGAGAATGTGCCATGACTGGAAATTTGGTCTTTCCCAAGATTTACCTTTTGTGTCTGTTTTTTTTTTTGTTTTGTTTTTTTTTGTTTTTTTGTTTGTTTGTTTTTTGTTTTTGTTTGGGGGATTGTTGAGCTTGCTGTCTTGGTTGGTGCATGATCAGTAATGGTGATGGGAGATGAAGCATTGTTTTCCAGAAAGAGATGATACTGCTTATCCAGATTAATTGCTTGTTCTGAGAAACATATTCATTATGCTACCTGTTAGTTCGGAGAAAACGTCACCATTAATTTGATGCAAATCTGTACCCCACTCCTCTACACTGACTTTTCAGAACCCGCCACCACCACCAGCACCACCGTCATTCATGGTGGGAGCATCAACACGGTGTAATGTGCTATGGCAACAACCACCGGTAAAGATTGCTGTCTTCCCTGCACGGCCATTACCTATTCATCATTATTCTATTCCCATCGTGCATGTGCATTTTGGTGGTTTTTTTTCAATGATGGATGGATTTGAAGGGCTGTAGACCTCTTCATAACACATACTCTCGCTGATTAAAACAGAGACAATAAGTTTCCATGATGGATGCTGTTGAGTTGTCCTCATTAGTTTCATCAATTACCAATCTCCACCTCCTCCCCCTCCTCCTCCTCCTCCTCCTCCTCCACATCACACTGAAATGTGGCCCCAAATTGTTTGGAATCACCTTGCCATTAGCTGCTACTCATTAAGCATGCAACAAGCTTGCATGGTAATAGCTCTTTCTCAGAAAAAATATAAAAAGCCGGGGGAGGGGTAAAAAAAAAATGCCCATATTTGTTACAGTGGTCATCTCCAAATTTGTTGTGAAATTCATGAGGTTTGGATCTGGATTCTTGGAAATCAACCATTTTTCTCTGTAAAGCTTGTTTGGGTAGACATAAGTGGAGAGGTATGTTGCACTTGTTGCTCAATTCAATCAGTCAGCATTTGCCAGAATTGGAGGATTTCCTGAAATAAATTCAAGAAATATTTTCATTTATTTGTCTCATCTATCAAAAAAAGAAGAAAAAATTTGAGGTATCAATGGATAGAAACAACCAATACAAGATGAAAGTATAGATATGCAAAATGTGAACAATAGTCTTATTAAAATTGTTTCTCGTATAAACTGCCTACAGTTATGATTGATTGAAAAGAAATAGTGATATCTCCGTTATGTTTGTGGCTTTATTGTAAATTTTGTATAATGGTAGGATGTTTTTATGATACAACAGAGCTTTACACATGCATCGAATGTGATTTAATCTCTGCTCCCGATAGTAAACAATGACTTTAAAAAGTAGTCTGCACTATATAGAGGTGAAGTAGAAGTAATGGATTCATCCCATCAATGACCTGAAGGATTGTGTGGCTGTAAGATTAAAATGATGCTTATGAAATGGCTTTACAATAGTTGTGTAGAATCACTGGTCCATGATCTGCCCTCTTCATAATCTGTCATACCATTTATGAGAATAATTGTTTAGAAGTCTGCAAGCCAAACGACAGCTAATCAGATATTGCAAATAGACTTGTCAGTCAAACAATGGATACTCAAGTATACGTGTTATCAAATTGAAGAATCTTTACTGGGTAATAAAAAAGAAATAGATAAAGGTGTAGAAAAATGATGTTCATCATTTTGATTCTGTGAAGTATGCAGCACTGGTCTCATCATTGTGAAGCCATTTCATCTTTAAAGGAGAGAAAAATTCTGAATTCAATAATTGAAGAGCTTCACATTCAGGGAATGATTGCATATATGTGTGTAGCCACCTCAGTTAAGGTGATTTTGTTGGCAGTGCTGCTGTGGAATCCATTTAAACCATTCCTTGTAGCAACTGGGTAGATTGTGTTAGAACTCAATGGGGAATTAAAGTACTCAGAAGCTAGAGGGTTGAATTTGATTATTTCATGTAATGATATCTTGTCCTACAAGGCTGCAGCAGATGCTCTTGTCTACTGCCGAAGCTGTCTGGGACAGTGTTATATAATCGTCTGGTAGTGAGTGCGAAAAGTTCATGGCAAGGACATCCAGGGATGTGGGCAATATTTTCAGTCGATTATCTGTGAAGTGCCAACTACACTGTACTCTAACAGTAAGCCATAATAATTATATTAATTGAATAATCTGTTGATGGTGAAATAAGATGATATTACTGGTAATTATGATGATGACTGATACCAATAATGGTAATTATGATAGTATTAATACTAATAATGATAATGACGACAATGAAAAATGAATATTCTAATTTACTGCTCCATTCTCTAAGGTAGCCAATGTATTAATGCATTCATAGCATTGAATCTGCTTTGCCATCATGCTTTTAGCATGATGTTCAACATGTTATATAATTTTTTGCTGACATTGGCATTGCAAAATGTACAAAATTATTCCCATGTAACATGCTCAAAGGAAAGACCTTTAAGTCCGAGGTACCATCACCTTTTTTCTTCTTTTTTTTTGTAATGAAAAAGCCAAGTGTTCAAATCAAAGAGAAGAGATATATTCAAAATCAAATCTTATCATTGTTTGAATTGAAAACAGGTTGGATTTCATTGTATCATGATACACACTCAATGTACCTGCTTAGTAGTTCTTAGTACAGTGCAGGATTAATGTGGAGATTTGAGAAAAATAACTCACTGACTGCGACAAAATTGTCCTTAATGGGCGGTTGACTGGGAGATTACCTGCACAATGGTCTCAGTAATACTTGCAATTCGATCTGCCAAGCTTAATCAGAGTAGACAATGAATGAACATGGATAGTGATATACATGTATGTGAGGGGGTAAACCCATTGTGTGCTTGTAAACATGAATGTGACGCACTGTAGAATGCAAGCTGTACACATGAACATGGCAAGTTAAGGGTTAATGTGAATTTACTTTTCCGCCATAAAAACGACGTTTGCCTGGAAATTCTGCATCTCCTTTGCTGGCAAAATCATTCTCATCTGAAATCCCTCAAAAAGGGGAAAAATGGGAAGAATCATAAAATCTTTTTTTTCTTGCCAGTGAGCCTTGATATTGTAGCCATTGCGAAAAACTCCTTCTGTGACTTACATACTGAATGCTGTTTGGAAGCGTGTTTGGGGTGTGAATTCACACCTGTGGAGTAGAAGGAGGCTGCCTTCTTTGAATGTATGTGAGATGACGTGATGTTTCTTGCTCTCTAAGGCAAAGGACTTCACGGAAGGTAAGATCAGATGGTCAATGCATGTTCTTCGCGGAGGGAATTCCGTTTCAGGCCATTTTGTAGTAGTCGTTCCTCGCAATGAGGAAAATTCTGCTGACGCAGACGGTGTTTCCAAGACACGATTTAATTTGGCCACTGGGAAGTCCTCGTTTTCTGCTAAAGTGTTCTGTATAAACTCTCGCCATTCATCTTCCGCTCTCTCTCTCTCTCTCTCTCTCTCTCTTTTCTGTTTGCTGCCCATCTGTTCTCTTTCCTTCTCTCTTCCCTTCTCTTTTCTCTCTCTATTCCTCTTTGATATTTCCTTATCTCTATCTATCTCTCTCTATTTTTCTTATCTCCTCTTTTCGTCTGTATATCTCATCTCTATCTTTCTCTTTATCTGTTTCTCTTCTGTATATCTTTCTCTCTTTCTGTCTATATGTCTCTTCTAATCTCTCCTTTTGCTGTCCTCAATCTATCCCTCTTCCTCTTTTTCTATCTCTTTTTCTGTGTCTATCTGTTTCTCTCTCTCTCTCTCTCTCTCTCTCTCTCTCTTATCTCTCCTGTTTCTGTCTGTATATCTCATCTCTGTCTTTCTCTTTATCTCTTTCTCTTTCTGTATATATTTCTCTTTATCTCTTTCTCTTTCTGTATATCTTTCTCTCTTTCTGTGTATTTGTCTCTTCTCTCTCCTTTGACTGTCTTCAATCTATCCCTCTTTATCTCTCTCTTTCTATCTTTTTCCGTGTCTATCTGCTTTTATTCTCTCTCTCTTCTATCTCTCCTGTTTCTGTCTGTATGTCTCATCTCTATCTTTCTCTTTATCTCTTTCCCTTTCTGTATGTCTTTCTCTCTTTCTGTCTATCTGTCTCTTCTCTCCTTTGACTGCCCTCAATCTATTCCTCTTTCTCTCTCTTTTTCTGTCTCTTTTTCTGTGTCTTCTTCTGTTGTTCTCTCTCTCTCTTATCTCTCCTGTTTTTGTCTGTATGTCATATCTCTATCTTTTTCTTTATCTCTTTCTGTCAGTATGTCTTTCAAACTATCTCTATTGTTCTCTATCTCTCTGTCTATCTATACTTACCTGTCTGTTTCTCTCTCTTTCTGCAGTTTTCATTTTCCTCAACCCTCAATCCCCCAACCTCCTTTCTTTACTAACTTGCAGCTTATATTCGATTCTCTGGAGTTCGTGGATGTACCAGTTCATATATACCCCTTTGGCATATCAACAAGATTAGATTTCACCTTTTACGGTGTGGTGGAGTATACTGTCTCATTACCTGTAGGTTCATCATGTTTAATATATTTTCCCATAGAAATCTAAAGCATTGTTTCTTTCCCAGAACTGGAGTTCATAACTTCAAGGATTGCACAATAGCAAACAAGCAAACAAACAAACAAATATCAGATAATGACATTTGTACAGATTATCTTTCCAGTATTTCATGGTTTTTTAGCATCCAAACAATGAAAAAAGATAGCTCTTCATGACTTATTTACCAGGAGGCTCTTGTAAATGCTGAAGAGAAGAGTAATGAAAATGAGAAGAGAAGTAGTAACTGCACAGCGGTTTCTGTCTAAATGTAGTGAAGCAATTTTGAAAAACTTCAAAAAGTCAGTTCATGGAAGGTTAATGTCTTTTCAGTGTGGCAGTGCAAAATAGGTCACTGTATTTTACTGTTTTAGGGTCGAGGTTGGAAAGCCTAAGAAACTATTTGTTCTGGGTTTTTTTTCCTCAAGTCATGAAATAGAAATGGAAGATGGAAAAAGGAACAATGAAATTCAAGAAAAAAGAAGAAGAAGAAGTGAAGATGATAAAGATAATACTCAGATGCTAAGAAATAATAATGACTCACACAAATGATGTATCAAAACATTCAGGAGATGCATTCTAAAATAGGATAAATGAAGCCTTTTCAACTATTGCCACTTGATAGTGCTAAAGACTTCTCTCTGTGAATGTATAGATGTATTTAAATAACTCTGCTGTTCTGTATGAAAGAAGGGGAAAACTATGCCAGGTCAAGTCTATTTCTGGTCATGTTACAGTATGTTGGTTTGTTGCTGTTGATTTTTTGCATTGGATGAAAAGAGAGATCCAGTAACATATACAGAGATAACAAGTATGTATCTCTCTCTCTCTCTCTCTCTCTCTCTCTCTTCTGCATTCACGCGTACAAAATAGTGAGATTATGATTGCACTCAAAATCTCATGATTTTTTTGCGAGCATTCACACACTCAGGAATAGCGGGATAGCAATGGCATTCCAAATCTCAGTTTTTGCAAGCGTTCACATGTAAAATAGCCCGCTAATTGCAATCGATAAATCTATTTTGTTGTTGTGATGTGTACTTTGAATGATGGGATATAAAATCTCTAGATTATTTGGTCTGGCATTCACACCATCACAGCGGGGCATCTAGCGTGCTAATCTAGAAATTAGCACAAGATTTCTTGGGATTAGCATCGCGATGCTGATCATGCTAATTTTTGGAATTTTTGTGTTCACGCATGCAAATATCACGATTAGTATCCTGCTAATATGTGTACGTGTGAATCCTGCTTTTCTCTCCTTCATCTTGTGTAGATATGAACTGTGTGTGTACATAGACATGCGCATGATATGAGTGTGAGAGAGATAAGTAGATTGAAAGAGAAAGAAAAGCTATAGAAAGAGGGGAAAAGAGAGAGAGAAAAATGGATGGTGGGAGAAACAGGGGTTCAAATTTTTTTTCCTGCAATGATGCTATTGCTGAATAATTAGAGACAGCTTAACGTTAGACTTTCCGTAATTGGTTATCAAAGAATATATCTGTCTACACTGATATGATCTCTTAAGTACCTATATCCGTTATATAATTTACAAAAGATTTTTTGTTGTTGTTTACATTGGTGTATCCAAATAAGCATCATCATTAATAAATGCTCAATTTCCTGACAAAGTGACCGGATTTTAAGACCTGCAAGGATTGATAAAGTATTATCATTGGTACTATTGCTACTTCTTCTCTCCATTATCCTCTCCTCTTCCTTCTTCTCCTCTTCTTCCTGATACAGCCAATAGTTGCTTGCTACAACTATTACGAGTGTTTCCATGCCATTCAGCGCACGTGTCCTAAAACTGTCTATAATTGTGAAAGAAAGACGATCATGTGACCCATTACTAATCACAATGATGTCATCAGGGTGCCTATTTTGAGGCCCTGTTGTATTTGCTACGCTCCAGTAGGCATGTGTAACTTTAACATTAGGACCGATTGTAGAGGGACCTGCATCAAGATACTGGCATTTGACAGCTGGCTGCACGAGCATCTAAAGAATAAAGGTTTAAGTTTTCTTCCTGTTGCCGTGGCGACCTTGCCTGTTGTCACTCCACATCCTCCCCGTGTGCAAGTTCATCAGATGGGGAGGCGAGTCTTTCATCGTTCCCTTTTACTTTTTTGTTTATCAGGCTTTTTATCAAGAGAGAGACCACTGACTGTATCTTCCGTGATCTCTAGATCTCCGGTGAAGGTTGCGTGGCTGCCGTTGGCATTGAGTGTCGGATGTGGGCACCATATGCCACTTGGGAATAGGCAATTACCATACTTGGTCCTTTCGAAAATGTATCTTTCCCAGATTCTGTCCTCTATCTCTCTTTCTTTATCTCTTCCCCCCCCCCCTCCCTCTCATGGGGGAAGAGGCCCCCAAGAGAAGAGATGTTTGTAAATTTTTCAGTATTATGGAAAGTGGTTGTGTAGGTGTGAGCGAAATTTGCAGGTACGCTGAAGACGGAAAACAAGGGAGATGACCAAATTTGGAATGAAAGGGAAAGATGGGGTTTGCAGCTCATCGGACTGAACATCACAGCTGACAATATTCAGGGCTCAACATAAGCAGTGGCCCCAGTGGCCCAGGGCCACTAAAGATTGATGTCAGGCCACCAAATTTCCTTGAAGGCTTTCTTTTCGTGGCCCAATCAGGCAAAGAAAAATTCAAATTGGATTTTTATATATCCTTTTATTTTGGGCCACCAAAATTTTACATTCAAAGCCTTTTAGTGACCCGAACAGGCAGAGTGTGCATGCAATATCATATGTGTGTGTTTGTATGGGACCGCAAAGCAAGGGGACATGAATACAAGAAAAATGTGTTCATACGATCGTCATGATCAGTGTCATCATAATGTGCACGTTGTTAACATTGTTAAACAGCGTATGGAAGTTAGCATAGCTGCCTGTTTCTCTACATTAATAATTGGGTAGGCATCTTGACTTGATATGTACTTTGAACTAAAAAAAAGGGTTATTTTGTGGATCATATGAAGGAAGATTTGTTCCGATGATGCATTCGCCAAAATTATGAGACTTCTGTATCTTTTCCTATCTCCTTTTTGTGTCTGCGTGTTGTATAGTGCGCACGTACTTGTTGCAATGGTTATCGGCGGGTTTGATAACTGTGCATAGTTTAGTGTAATGCCCACATACTGGGCTTCATGTTGCATGGTTTGCACGGGCCAATACCAGCCACTGCTTAAGTGGGAGCGCCGCATAAACAGGAGAAAAACTTGTCTCCCAACCCCTCCCAATTAAGTGGTGAGCACTGTATTAAATAAATTGTGCTGTATATCCATGGAATCAACATTTTTTATCTTCATAAATAATACTTCATTGGAAAATAGTGGTACAAAGTATATATGTCACCGTGCATCACAAAACCAACAAAAAGTTGCTCGCCCTTAGGACTCAAAGGACTTAAAATAGGTGAAATGAGACAATCTTTAGTCATTATTGAGTTTTTTATATTTTCTGAAAGAGGGATTCTTCCTCTTCATTATGCTAGATTTGGGATCATAGAACGAATGGGAAACAGTGTTTTAAGCAGTGTTTCTAGACGACTTTTATGGTGTGATTAAGTATGTCTTTGAGGCCCCCTTTCATTTCTTAAAAAAATCCTTCATACACTCTTCACTTTCAACTCTAATAACTTGTGAAAGAATGATGCTACTGGCTACTGCTTTTAAAGTTGGTATTAGTAATGGATAGAATGTTTTAATAGAGCATGCTCAATTTCACATTAATCTGATAATTGCTTTATTGTTGTTAATGTAATGTTGTACATCCTGTGGGGGGTTTTTTTGTCCCATTCATTACACAGGTATAAGCACAGCTTAGTAAGAGTAAGTGCTTGAATAGACCCTGTACTTCAGAGCCTATTTTCTCAGTAGGCACTTTTCCAGAGTATGTGCTTTCTTTCCAATATTTAGACGTAGGTTATGAGAGTCCATTTGAATTGAGGTTAACATCCTTTTAAAGCTTAAAGTTTGCTCTATCAGAATCTGCCCTTAACTAGAAATCCATGTCTGGTTACTTTTTTGTTGGTTTTGTGATGCAGGGTCACATATGGACAGGTCAGAGGTCAGTGTCTGTGAGATAGCAGTGTTGGTATGACCTCGGACATCTTGTGAAGATATGAGCTCAGCGGTGCAAGATACGAGGCAAAACTGAACTAGGAGAATGCTGCCCGTTTTCTTTCCGTATTAGCATTTGACACCAAAAACATCGAACAAGAGATGTCAACGGCCTCCTTGGGAAACAGATACGTGATCACGAGGGAAGGGTTTGCCCTGATTTACTGGGGGTCGTTTTTCAGCGAGTACATTGATGGCAATTTTCAGGACACCATTTCATGGAACTCTCCTCTGCCTCTCCTCTTCATGTCATTAGCTGCTAAAAAAAACAAAAAACAGTGTTGTCAAAGATGCATGACATTAAAATCAATTTTTCAGCAGCATGCAAGGTTGGAAAGCAAAGCCCCGTATAAGAGTCTGATATTAGGATTGTACCACTTTCCCCTCTCCATGGACAGATCCATGAAAATCATGTCACGGTGACCCTTTTTCCGTATTTAACTGGGTCAGTCTCCCTGCTGCCTCTTCCAGCTTTGATGTAGCTTGACATGTTGCCAAGGACACGCAATGAAAGGTTTGGGATGAGGAAGAGAGAGAGGAAAAGGAGAGAAGCGTGTTACTCTGGTAAATTAGTCACAGGAGGGGTCTTCTTTACATTTTCCTTCAGTTATCTTTTTTTTTCCTCCTTTCTCCTACTTCTTCACTTATCACAGGGGCGGATCCAGGAATTCCGTGAAGGGGGGGGGGGGGGGCGCCTTGACAAAATTAAAGGGATGTGCACGTGCCCCCTCCGTTTTTTTTTCTTTTTATTTCTTTTGTTGTAACAAATAAATAAAGAGGGGACACGTGCCCATTGCGCCCCCCCCCCCCCTGGATCCGCCACTGCTTCATCAGAATGCGTGAAGGCAGTTTGTATTTTCATTCTGTCTGTCTGTGTGTATCTCTCTCTCTCTCTCTCTCTACTTTATCCTGCAAATGTATTAGGATTCACATTTATCATTTGAATGTGCTGGAGGAGTGTGTTTTTGTTCTGACTTTTGGTTTTATTTTTTGCTCACTCTTTTCTCTCTTTCTTTCCTTGTCTATAAATGTAGATAATTAGAAAATTTGACAAAAGTATATATGTATACACTTATATAGCAAAATACTGCACAAAAATGCCAGTGCCATACTTTTCATGTGCTTTCTTTCCTATTTATGCATGCATGTCTATGTGTAAGTATGAGTGTATGTGTTTATACTTTCACTTTGTATGCATGTGTCTATCTCTTTCTTTTTCTTATCACTTTTTTTGACCAGCAGGAGATATTTTTACTGTTTTTCTCTCCTTCTCTCTTTTCCCTAAGTTACAAGAAAATATTTTTTGATTATGCATTCTGCATGCCCCTTCCCCTTTATCCTAAAGGACAAGGGATATATTTAGCTCTATTTTTCATCTTTCTTTCTCCTATTCTGTTATCTTGTCCCTTTTCACATATGACTTTATCTGCATCTTCTTTTTTTTACCTTGAAACATTGGCATATGACGTTATCTGTGGTTTGTGAGGTAATGCCCATCCTTATAGTTGACAATGCATATAGTCGACTATGACATTATCTGTGGTTTGTGAGGTAATGCTTATCCTTATAGTTGGCAATGCATGCCGTGCTGGTGTCATCTGTATGTCATCAAATATCACGTCATATTTTTCTTTTGAGGACATAAAGTCAGAGGGAAAAACTCACAGGATTGAAATGTTAGGGACGGTGTGTCCTTACATCTACCATTGAGCCCAAACTAGGCAAACTTTGGGTCACTCCGAGACCAGCTTTGGCATTCCATTGATGCCAACACCAGCACCTTTGACATTTTGTGAGTAGAGTAGAATATATAGTGGTGAACATTTAAGAGTGATCATAAAGGAGCACTTATTATGACACATTCCACTTTGGCTACTACCAACCGCACTGCCCGCAGAATTCATGGCGCAGGAAGCTCGAAGCGATGCCCAGGTCGTGATTCCCACGACATTAAAGACAGTTTTACGAGAGGGAGGTGGATTCTCAATTGTATATGGCTGCCATTTGACTTTCGCTACAGCATTTGTCAGATATCATTCATTGACTAATTGAAGGGTTCAATTATCCATCAAGTCATATTTTTAGTCATGTGATCAGTTATAGCTTGATTTTTTTCACTCCTCTTTGAGAACCTTTTTCCATTTTTAGTTCGCTGTGATGATAAATAAAGGATACCGTGAAAGCTTGGGAAAATGAAAGAGAAATTCGATCTAATAATGAGGGCCATTTCCTTCTATCTTACTCAATTCTATTTTATGAGACTGACCTAGATTAACTTTGACAGAGTAGTCTGCACTCGTGCTGTCCGCATGTGAAACTGAATGAGCAATATATGCCAGGTATCCTATTGGATGAAGGAGCCGGGAGTGTCTCATACAGCAGCTATGGGGAATTGTCATCATTTAATGGGTAATGGGTTAACAGGCAAGAAGGTAAATGTACAATACTTGTGCAGAGCACATGCTCATCACATGCCCAGCTTTACCAACTGCTGTGTTCAAAAAGTGCCTTTCCTCTATCATTACCACCAAGTAATTATTCTGTGAACGATGTTTCAATGGTATTTTGAAGTAGTGGTCCTCAAAAGGGTCCTTAGAATTTTTCATTTCCACAAAAAATAGGGAAGTTGGAATAAGCGTGAATTGCACAGTCTATCTATTGTACATCATCAAGTGACACACATGTTCATATGATTCCATTTATATTCATCTATCTATCTACCTATATGTTTGTATACACATCCATACATATATTTCCAGTCATGTGTGATAGCAGCACAAATGTAATTAAAAACAAATCAAAGCAAATAACATAAGCACACTTCTCTTAAGCATGCAGTAAGGTGAAAGGCAATGTTCATGGGAGTCAATTACTACCTTTCCCCAAACAGTTGTAGCCCTCTTGGCATTTCATGCTGTGCATTTTTTTTCTAAACTTTATGGATTGGTGTATGTTTAGTCTTTTTATGAAAAAGCAGATCAGGTAGTCAATGGAATTTTGATCAGAAATGTCACTTCTTTTTGAGGATATGGATCAAGAACACATTTTCAGTCTATAAACTTTGACTAGAAATGTTCCAAGTGCTGCTGTATTTCTGCCTCCTCCTCCTCCTCCTCCTCCTACCCCCCCCCCTCCACACACACACACATTCATACATACATAAAGAAGAATAATATCTTACTTTTCCTTCTTTTTTTATTCTTTTCTGTGGAGAACGAAATGCATATAACATTCATTCATTTAAAGTTTGTAGAGTATGCCAGGCAACATTTTGACCCACATCAGTGGAAATAAATGTTATTGCCCTAATTTTTGGATTGACTTGGAATATTTCTATCAGCATGTGTCTCTTTGAGTTGAGCTTGATTCTAAATGTCATGGGCAGAGGACTGTGCATTAAAAGTCTTTTTTTTACACTTTGTTTTATAATCTTTTTTAAATGAATAAATGATACTTCAACATTCAGCTTTACTTATTAATCTCGAGGCCCATTAACAAGATACAATGTACATTCTTCCAACAGTATTTTTACACATACTTAGAAAAAGAAATTATACAAGGTTCATGTTAATCTTTGTGAAAGAATAATCATAGTACATCAAGACCTGGCACACTTACTTGTACACATACTAGTAACATTTGAATTATTATTATGTCAAAGTTTCAAAACTACTACTGAATAATTTGAATGTTTCTGAAAAAGATATCATCCATAATTTCACATACCTCATTGATGGAAAATGAAGAAAAACAAATCGAGACAAAAAAAAAGACAAATGACTCTATGTGAAATTTGTAAAAACACTACTGATTTTGTGCTTCTGCAAGCTCTGATTATACATACAAATAAAGTAACTGTCCAAAACCAGTCAAGATGACCCAAAAGGTAATGTTGGATTAACGTATGCATTTTTTTTTGGGGGGGGGGGGGGAATGGGGGGATGGGGGATGGGGGGATGGGGTGGGGGTTGGGTGTGATGCAAGATCACTTTTATACCTTTGTTTCCATTTCCTTTTGTTTTAATAATTTTCTTTTTTTTCCACAGACAATTTGAACGTGCGATGAGTACCAAAGTCAGATTTCATCACGTGTTAGAAATGGTGACACACAAGTCACCAGTGCATGCGCAGAATGCTCTGCAGTAGAGAGCTCTACATTGTGTCTGATCCATTGTTGAGAAGACTGGTCTTATTCTACATGAGTAGATTCATTCAGAGGACGGAAGACAAGATGCAAATGCTCCTCTGCAGTCAACGCATACCCGCATGAAATCGTTTGCACACGCGTAGATGACATTTCGGAAGAAAAAAATCTCTGTGGCATTGTGATTACTTACGCCAGAATACATGTTTTCAACACATTAGTTCTTAGTTTCTTCTTCGTTTTCTCTTACGTTGTCGCACTCACCTGGAAGAAACACAATCTGAGGAAGAATTTCTTCAAACATGCCAGAAACAGTCTTGAAGAAGATGAAAGAACACCTACTCGCCTATCACTATCACTCATTCTTTGTGTCCTTTCCAGGTGAACGCACTTTGTCTTGTGGTGGTGGGGGTGGGGGGGGGGATGGGGATGGGGAAGTAAATAGAGTGTCAATTCTCAACATAGGAATCCTTGCTATTGCTCAAAGAGATATTTGATATTTGATAGAGCAAATACTGCTGTGTCATGTTGATGTTCTATGCTATGTAGTTGCTCAATGAAATGATATTTGACATTTGCTAGTGCCAGGTAGAGCAAGAAACACCTGTACTTTGCTGATGTATTTTCTCAGAGAAAGTATTTCTTCCAGATATTGATACAGGGAACAGCTTTTTTGAGAAACAAAAAAACAACATTATCTTATTTTCAATGATACCAACATTTCTGTTTTTCATCATAGGGTGATGACTTGAATTTTAATGTGATTATATCATTATACGATTATGTATTTTTATACAATTGTAATATCATTGTACGATTATATATTTCTCGTGATTTGAGTGTGTGTTTGTGTGTGTGTGTGTGTGTGTGTGTGTGCATCATAAAACAAAAAGTGTGTGTGTGTGTGTGTGTGTGTGTGTGTTTGTGAATGTTATTATGGTTGTGCCCTTGATGCCACCAAGAGTATGTCAAGTGGACTGTAAAACAGGAAATTTTCTTGTGCCTGAAACTTTCATGAATTTCGCAAGGAGCCAAGATTCCCCAAATTAAAATGCACGCTAAAGTGTTTGTCTATACAATGCATTGAAGGCCAGTGGCGATTCGCGAAAATTTTATGCCGCAAAAAAGAAAAAGAAAAAAAAAAGAGGCCATCAACTCCAATTTGCAAAGGTTTCAAGCCGCAAATGTTTCTGATTTTACAGTATGCCACTAACTCCAAAGACATAATTACATGCATAAACCAGGTAGATGAACATAGATACCAAATGTATTTGACAGGAATGATTTTGATAAGTTAGTCTTCATGCCGAGAGTTTTGTAGAATTGGTGCAACTGCCTCTAGGTCATCATTATTCAGTGAAATGTTGCACAATACATGATTTTTAATTCTCTGCTCACAGTCTGCACCATTAGATCAATTTACAATAGGCCCACATGGCGGTTTGATGCATGTCATGTTAACCCCCAGACGACCACTATTCAAAAAATGCCACTGGGCATTACAGGAAGAGATTTTGACAGGTGTTCTTGCAGGGTTTTGAGTTTTTAAAGTTTTGTTCAATGTTTTTTGCCATCAACATTGTGATTTCATTATGAGACTGGTTAAGCACAAGCTTCCTATAATACACCATTTTCTCTGTCTGCCTGCTTGCATACATGATAAGCTGTTCCTTTCATTCATCCACATGTTCTTTTCCCATTCCAGATTCAACAATACCCCAACCTTCCCCCCACCCCCAAGTGTTTTCAAGCAAAGATCATCTTCATCATCTCATTCTTCTTCTCTTTTCTTTTTTCCTCTATTTCTTGCACTTCTTTTAAAATTCATTGTGACCTCTTTCCCACTTTACTCCCTTCTTCCACTGCATTTAAAGTGTACCACTACCCCAAGTGTAATGTCTCCTATATTTATATACTGTATACGCTATAATTTTCGCGTACATAAATTTTCGCGAATTGCCGCTGTCACACATATTCGCGAGTGGTTAAATTCGCGATTGGGGGACCAGAGAAAATATGAAGTGGCAAAGAAAGTGTGAATTTTCAACTTACTAGCAAATAAGAATGATACTAGTTATACACTGCATGAAAAAAACTTGTATTACCAAACTCTGCAAACTAGTAAGTTAGAATTCAACATTTTTGAAGTGGTTAAGTCCATCGCGCTAGATTTCTGACGAGTGGTCCTCTTGGCCTTGCGATAATGGATTGGCTCTCTACAGACCGTAGTACAGTATTCGTAAGTAGACGTGGACGAGCGTAAACAAGCTTAGCCAGTATGGTCTGTTCGGTAAGCTGTGACATGGTATACTAGTACTGAAATGTTCGTATCATCAAGGCAAGGGATTCATTTTGGAAGGTAATATTTTCGCGTGTTGTTAATTTCGCGAATAGCTCCCGACTCGCGAAATTCGCGAAAATAAGACCCCCGCGAAATATATAGCGTATACAGTACTTGAGACAGGCCCTCTTCAAAATGTTAGAATATTTTGTCACTCCACTTTTTATTTATTGGGGTTTAAATGTACATTTTTAAGAGTATACAAAAATAAAAACAACTTGAAGTAGACTAGTCGATCAACTAATTCTTTGAATCGAGCAATTGTGCTATTGATATTTTTTTCCAAATAAGTCTTGAATGATAGTGATATGCAATCCGTGCGCGCGATCAGCTGACCTATCGACATGGAATCTCAATATTATGCGTAAAAATGTACATGTATGGCTAGAATTCGCACACATCGGTACTGGCACTAACGGAACAGAACTTAAACGTGTGAAGCACGAACTTGTGCCAAATTTTTATGGAGATATGATCTAATTTATCGAAGTATGTATACTTTCAGGGGCTATCACAGTTGAATTATGACTGTTTTCATGTATTCTAGCTGTACTCAAACTCGATTTCCAGGGTATTGGTACAATAACTCATCTTTGCATGTTTTTGTTCCTGTTTCACTCCTGCTGTCTCCTTCTCACAATCCTTTCCCCTACCCCCTCCCCTCCACCCCTCTTCTCCACCCCTCGTCCCCTTTCTCCTCCACCCCTCTCTCCTCTCCCGTCCTCCCTACACCCTCTCCCCCTGCCATGGATAGTTTGCAGATATGAAAGACAGCACACATAAATGGCCTTCATTCCGGAAACAATTCATGTTAATCGGGGTATCATGGTAGATTACTGGTCAAGTGGAACACACAACCTGCCATCCCATTTTTTTCTTTTTTCTTTTTTTACACGGTTACCCACTTTCCCCATATTGCCTCCTCGTCAAATCTCCTGAGTCATCTACCAAAGATGGCAACTTTTTTTGCGCCCACCTTGACGTAATTACATCCAGCCTATCCCGCCTGTCTGCCCACATGCTCCAAATAACCCAACATGGCACATTTATTACTTCCGATGAAGCTCCTGCCTGCATCTTTTCTTTATGACGAGAAAGGGAGGCGGGTAAGATCCAGTGGGTCACGTGTACTTTCGTCAACCATTTGAGGTGTTTTATGTGCGTGCACATTTTGTTTGTTTGTTGTTGTTGTTTTCTTGGTATGTTTTAGTTTGTGCCTATTTGGGATTATTGATGTGTTCCAGAAGAGACTGAACTTAGCACCCAGTTTCATGCCAGATTGTGAGTCGCTGCCCTAGATCCGATCCGTTGTCCTTGAACTCCTTGATTCTTTTGAAGAAACGGTCCATTACAGGAAGGAGAAGAAGAAGAAAAAAAGTTGAATAATTCATCGCAAGGCTATTATGTTGATTCAAATATCGGCACTTGCCTGCGTCTGGAATTAACCATGTGGATCGACACAAAAACTCAGGCCATGTGTTTTCATTCCAGAAGGTGCATCTTCCTAGTTCTGGTCTGTCATCTTTAAACTTCTCCAGAAGGAAATGGGAGAGAGAAAAGGCAGGAGGGAAAAGAGAGAAAACAATTCATTGCATGGCTGTTTGGTTCATCCAATACAGGTACTCGACTTGGTCTGGAATTAGTAATCCTTGTTTTGCAATGACACCTCGTTTCTTTACGGTATACACGTAGGCAAAAACAAAGCACTACAAACATCCCAACACATAGAGGATGAAATAATGCCTGTGACTGCCGGGCAAGTAAAAAACTCCATTTGGGCTAAACCCTTCATTGTGTTGCCAATTTGTCATGATCAGAGTGCTTTTACGCATGCCTGATAGAGTGGCTCAATTTCGGTGTCAAAGCGTGGATTTGTCTCTCTCAGACATGTTTTTCGCACTCTTCAGACTCTCTTGAGTGCGTCGTCGTCTGACGATTGTAGCTGTTGTTGTTGTTGTCTTTTTTCTTTCTCCCCTGAGGGTCCTCCTTTGACACTTGTTGTGAATTTCCCCACGCCGGATGGATCATGTTATGTTTTCTCACTGCTGAATTTCTTTTGTCTATGCAGAATTGCACAAGCAATCTGGGTTTCGTCATTGGTACGTCTTGTCTGTTTCTGGTCGTCTTGTTTCAGGTGTTCTCCACCCTCATAATCCTTCTCATTTGTCTGCAGGTGGTGAGCGAGAGGGAGAGAGAGAGAGATAATGGATATTTTACTGTGCTCAATTAAAAGATCATATTTCTTCAAAGGTATGAGAATGAGACAGCAGAATCGACACTTTGTGGGACTGAGAGAAAGAGATGAGAGAAAGAAAAGGAGAATGAGCGAAATTGTTTGTTTGTTTGTTTGTTTTTTAATGTGTGTGTACTGTTTTCCTGACAGCTAAAAAGTACAGATCCTTCTAGAGATCTGTGAAGCAGGGAAGGGAGTATATAGTTACTGATGATGATGATAAATTGAAAAAGAAAAATGTGATGAAACACACTGCAGTTGATTTGAGGCACCCGGTCCAAACACTGCCGTAACCATTATTGCAATGTTTGTCAGCCCTTTCTGTACTCAATGCTGTGGAGTTTTCTGTGACAATTGACACTCGAAACACCCAGAGGGTTGAAGTATGGTCTGCAGTCATTTGTTGGGGAAACTCGGTTGTGAGAATTTATACAACTTTATGTCTCAGATTTGTTTATCAAAAGCTATTCCATGCAATAAAGAAACTTAGAAAGCAGCATGTAGGAATGGACAAAAACACTGTCCAATATATTTCTCATAACATAATTGCATTACGAAAAGAATCTCAGAGTAATGGTCAAAACCAAGAATCATTAATTTGAAAAAAAAAAAAAGTTAATGAATGAAAATACTTATCTGAAAATCATTTATACACTTATGAAAATAATCCAACCTCAACTTACTTAATTTCATACCAATTTTTGTGTATTTCATATTTCTCTTTCCAGCCCTCTTAAAGGTAGATTAGGAGTAGTAAATCTTTCACATTACTTAGAAAAATGATAGTGGATTCTTTAGAAACAAATGAAAGTAATAGTATTTTTTTAATTGTTTTGTTTTTTTTATCATTTTGATATTGATTGATGATGCAATGCAAAGAACTTCATACTTATGTCATATAAGCAGATTTTTTTTTGCTGTTTTATCTTTTATTTTTACATATTTATCAAAACAACATTTTCCTTCATGCGCAAGTTTCCACAGTGTTTGACAAACTTTGAAGAGATGGAACCAGTGTTGTATGGTACACCAAAACTGAACTTCATCCTAACTGTGCCTTTTGCCAATCGGCATGCATGTTGGAGTGCTTCCCTTGCCGATTGGTGCAGATGTCTGGAAAACTTATCAGTCAATTAATAGAGATTACCCATAATCCCCCTAATAGATACTGTGTTTACATGGCCTCTGTATTAAAGGTCCTGTTTACCTTTGGGAGCAGTGATTTAAAAATTTTTCAAGATGTCACTTTTGATGCATATGTGTAGGTCAGTTGTATCACAAAACATCCTATCATATAAGATTTTTGCAATAAAGCCTAATATATAAGGAGATATCACCATTTTTCTCATTAAACCATAACTGTAGACAGTTTAGTCTGAAAGCATTTTTATTATAACTATCGTTTATATTTTGTATTTAACAATACTTGACATCAATTATACTGGTTCAAAATTTTACATTGGTTGTTTCTATCCCTAACTCACATTTTAGAACTATTTTGAGCACTAAGGCTGGGTTTTTGTTTCATCTGCAAATGGTAAATTATGGCTTTAACTGTGGTATATTGATTGTTACACCTGAGTGGGCTTGCAAACATTACAATTAGGTCAAGTGACAATAGATAAAATCCTGATAAGAAAGCTCAGTATAAGTATAAGTTAGACCAAGTGCCTGGGCACGTAATAGGTTATATGTCTCATGCACTTGAGCAGTTAATCCCTAAACAAAGGCACCGGTATTTCAACTTTTTATACCCTCATGGCCACATGAATGTGACCTACTTTGTCTCTTTCACCGCCACACATGCTTTTACGGCGAGCATTTTTATGTGTCGAAGATGAGCATTGCGCTAGCTGCCATCATGACTGACTAAATGCATCGCGTGCATAATCAAATCACGAATATTTCACGTTTGATTGAAGATCGTCCTTGCTACGATAATTGTGGTACCGTGGCAGTTGTGTTTTTTTGTTTTTTTTTCGTTCCATCGAATATTCTCCAGCGCTTGTTCATCAAGAAGTACATACATCGCATACATGAAGTACATCACATATGTTGTCATGTCTTGTTTATGTAGAGCCTAGGTTTGGGGGAAAATGTGATATCTTAATCTATTTTGTATATGAAATTATAATATTTGATACCTCAGCTTTGTACTGACCTGGATCATCAGTGTTCACCACTAGTTTGCATTGCATGTCTGTACAGGGTTCCACTGGGCATGGACCTTGGTTTTGCTGTGTGACAGATATACCATTCGTAAACATATGTCACAACTATTTTCATCTAAAAAAAAACCCACCTCCAGGTGTGTAACATATGTGTGGCGCTCCGACAAAATGAGTCATAAGTCGCACGGGGAGTTTTCCTGTAATGAGCCGAAAATGAAGGGGAAGCACTGCTCGGGTCGAATTTTTTTATGACGGATTTTGATTCCTTGATGTTTTATCTGTTTGTACAGGAAATTTCAGCGTGTAAAAATGAGTACAAGTGTCTCAAATCACAGTTTTTCTGAGACAATTTTTTTCGGTTACATTTTTTTCGAACGCTCGCCTTTGCGTTGCGTTTCGCACCTATTGTTCTTGCCCGATCGAGACTCCGCCTCCGTTGCTAGGGTGTATGCTATTGAGGCATTGCTCTTGACCCCATTGAAGACAAAACAAAGCATGGTGCGCGCGGCGGCATCAGCGGAAAAGCGGCGAGGGCTTTAGAATTACACAATAATAGTGAGCTGACCAAGAACATCGATTGCATGACCAGCGAGTTTCGTTTGATACATGCACTCCATTTCATGAAGTGGTGATTGATGTGACGCACAAATCGCGCTGAAAAAATTAATTCCAACGAACGATCACGCAAAATTTATGATACTTTATCTATGAGCTAATACAATGATCACATATCGAACTTGAAACCTCTTTATGCGTGTGTGTACTTTTACAACGGTTGTTAATTGGCCTCATTAATGAATTCATTCAAATAATCATTACTTTCGTTCCCTGCTATGTGACTTGCTGTTTAAAGTTCATCTCTGGAGATATAGTAGGGCCTAAGTTGTCAATTATTCTCGTTTTTATAAAGTTGACAATTCGTGTGATAATTCGCCAAATGCATGTAATGCGTACCTGGTACTATTATTTCCCTAGTTAATACAACTTTTTGCCCTATTTCTTATGATGGTTTGGGCCGTGACGGCATGGAGAGAAATCGGAAGACAAACATTATTAATGCCCAAATAGCTCGTGTTCCCTTTGGAGGATATTCTGACTCTTGTCATCTATGTATTTTTTTAGAAGTAGGACCTATATGAGAAAGGGACAGAAAGCTGTGTCGCTACTCAAAAGTGTGCTTCTTTATTTTGTTTTGTTTTTTAATCAGAATGTTTGTAATGATAGCTGTTTGTCGCGTGTATTGCGTGTAGCTGACGTGTGAGAGGTCAAGTCTGCAAAGAATTTGGCTTCAACAGCTTTGCGAAGTAGCAGCGTTAATTGCCCATTGAATTGCATATTCTGAGGAACTTCGAATGAAAGAACTCGGACGACACTGTTCATGCCTTAAACCCCGCATCAACGAAGCCTTAAAGGACAAGTTCACCTTCATAAACATAAGGATTGAGAGAATGTAGCAATATTAGTAGAACACATCATTGAAAGTTTGAGGAAAATCAGACAATCCGTTCAAAAGTTATGAATTTTTGAAGTTTTTTTGCAGTACCCGCTGGATGAGAAGTCTACTGCAGTGTATGAATAACTTAGATGTCACATGCGTACAACAATACAAGGAAAATATAAAGAGAATTTCACAAAATTCCATCTTTTGAAAAAAGTACACATTCCCCTGACCCGTTACCGATAGATGTTATGGGTAATATTATTCCCCCTGCCTTTAGAAAGAGGCAAGTCAATTGCTCTTTTATTATGCGAAAAAAGTGAAAATATGCTGAATTTTCTTTTATATTTTCTTTATACTGTTGTACGCATATAACTCACAAGCTGTAGTAGTCTCCTCATCCAGCGGTTCCAACACAAAAATTTAAAAAATTCATAACTTTTGCATCGATTGTCCAATTTTCTTCAAACTTTCAATGATGTGTTTTTCTAATATTGTTGTATTTTCTCAATCCTTATGTTTATGAAGGTGAACTTGTCCTTTAAACAATGAAAGGTAAACTTCCTGCTATCAATGGGTGGATAATCATGCAACCAGTATTCTTTCTTCGCCATTGATAGCAGAATCAGTGACGGAATGGAACAACAGTGTTGGAGGATCGACATTATGTCTGCTAATTTGTAAAAGAATTTTTCAGTCCCCTTTTGTGTTCGAACCACAGTCTGGGACGCTAACTTACTCTATCTCCTACAAGCTATCGTTACTATCTTAAAACGTGAATTTTAAGTGATCGCGGAATCAGTTCTTCTGCGTGACTCATGCAGGCTTTTATAATAGCATACCAAACTTAAATCGTTTACCTGTATAGAAAGGGTGATAGGGTGATACACTCTACTACTTTTCTTCATCTTTCCCCTGACAAAGACCATGGTAATTCAAAACAAACAAACAAACAAACAAACAAACAAACAAACAAACAAGCAGTTGCATTATATCAGAACGTACAGAATTTTTGTGTTTCATGTATGTATAGGTCATCTCTTGATGTATAGTAGGCATTTGTTGTCGTTTTTACAACGTTTCCTAATAAATGCCTATAGCGAAAACCCAACACAACATTTATCAAGGAGGGAAGGGAACTTAAATTTAAATATAACATACATGTAGTTTACAGAAATCAGACATGTAAATAAGGCAATCATTATACATCCGCACGGCCGATTGTAATCTCCTACTTTGATTATCAAACATGATCGCCTGCATTTACATGTTTTTTTTGTAATTTCTTGAACTTTACCTCATTTTCTTTTTTTTAAACAATTGCTCGAAACATTTAAAAATCGTAACACAGTCTGCTATCCCACAACATAACATGCCATTTGATTCATCACATATTGTTGGTCGGGTGATGCCAAATCTTGGAATCTTGAGCGATGATACACGGCATTTTGTTTGTTGGTTTTCGTCTCATCGCTCAAAAGAATTTTGACTACGATTACAGAGGCATCATCTACAGACATAACTGATGGTTTACAGAAGTGATCATCAATTCAGTAAGGATTAGTCAAGTCATGAATTCACTTTACCCATCATGTCTAATCGAACTACGACATTGTTTGGGTAACCGCGCCTTTTTATTCTCATAGTTCAAACTTATTCTTGACATAATCAAATCAAATAATTCTTTATTTCTCAAAATACTCAAAAGATGGCCTAAGTCAAAACTTTCTACAAAGAATGCATACAGCAATCTTTACTAGCCTAAACAAGTTTTCTAGAGCTATCAGTTCCCCCTATGACGATGACTTCGATTACGTTTTGAACTTGTATCGAACTACAACACATACTTTCAAAGCAGCTATTACCTTTATAGTTCGATTAATGAACCAGTCTTTTGAATTCATAACCAACATTCGTAATCGTAACCATACAGTAACATAACGCTGCGTGTCAATAAAAGTCGGAAAATGTAAATGCTATAATAGTAGTGCA
This sequence comes from Diadema antillarum, assembly GCF_040938485.1. Lineage (NCBI taxonomy): Eukaryota > Metazoa > Echinodermata > Echinoidea > Diadematoida > Diadematidae > Diadema > Diadema antillarum. The sequence goes on from NW_027270978.1 coordinate 1,269,768, forward strand.
AAATGAATAAGTAACGATTATCTTCATACATTCTAATTCCTAAGTGATGTCGCTACGAAAATGACACATGGTTTGACGACTGCTTCAACCAAATAAAGGTAAAAAGGAATGGGGTATACTTCTAATGACAGTACCACGCCGTACAAGGCATTTCACTGTATTTGGTAACGTTTGGTTACGTTTCTGTGCGCTTTACGTACGGAAAATAAAAGGCAGATCGATGCTATTAACATGCTAGCACATAACGCATTCAAAATGTTTTTTTAAATACACCGTGTACAATATAATGTTTTAGTATACGGTTTTAAACTTTTAATTTGCGAGTCCTTTATAAAGTTATAAGCAGGGTTATTACATTATCAAGCAAAAATTAAAGTATTTAGGGATTCGGATTTGCGCAGAAGATTAACAGTGCTATATATGGCGATCATTCGCAACAGAGACAATCCTCTTCAATAGATATACAATGTAATTCTGTTTTCATGAATTGAAAGAGAAACGAAAAGAAGTCAACTTTTTAACTTCATTTAGCTTTCTCACCAATTGAACTTGATTTGATCTGCCATGCATGATCGCTGTGTGTTCTATTAATTCTATAAAAATATTATTTAATCGGCGTGCTTGTTTTTTATGCAGAATATCACAGGTAAGTTTAATTCATTGAAGTTCATAATGTTTGTACATTTGGCGTGTTCTTTGTTTTGTATTTTCATTTTTATAATATATCATGTGTGCATTATCTGATTCTGACCACGAAAATATGGCGACTGTTTAAATGCGGAGCATGTACTGGAAAACTGTAATGTCTCCTGCTAGTATATAGACAAACTAATTTCTAGTCTATCCCCGCTTGAAATGGAAATGAAATAAAAAAAAAAAAACGAAGTTCGACTTTCAGTAGGTTTCAACCGTTTTGTATAGTGCCTGATTCATGTAATGGACACAATTCTTTAGCACATAAGCAATCACACAACTTTCGGGAATAGATGTGTGTCTTAGTGATTGTATCTCATGGAAGAAAACTCGTCTCCTTGCCTGAATTTTAGCTTCTTCCTGTTCAAGCTTGCGTGAAAGAAATAGTTGAATATCAATCGCCATCATTAAGAGAGGCACATACTTAAAAATAAGCACAGGAGTACTGAGACACACTACGAAATAAAAACAGGCCTTTTATCACTATTGACAACGCATGGCATTGAAATGCTTTTTTTTCTTGGGGGAGGGTGGGGGGAGGTAATACAATTGATTATTCTGAAGGTTCGTTAATCACACAATGAAATATGGTTCGCTATTAGCTTAGGTTTGTTAACAAGAAAATTAAATGCGGTTCCTTTCCGGTGGTTCCTTTACCCGAAAGTAATCAAGCAATCATTTTTTTTTTTCTTATAAGGTTTGTGAAAACAAAACGAAATGAAAGAGGCCTAAGTATTAATTCTGAATATTTGTCAGTATTATTATCTATACTCCACTTCTCAAATGCAGAAAGATTGTAACTGCAAATGTGATGTAAAAAAAAATCAGCTTAAGCTACAAGTTAATGGTTTTTTATATGCTATGGTATTACAAAAGTGGCTGAGAATAAGAAGTATATTTATGATACAATCACTGTAAACCCAACGTGAAGCTGTCAAACCTACATCAACCTTTGCTTCTGATATACGTATAATATGAACAGCATTGGCAAGCGTGATAAGCGATAATTACTGTGCACGCAACGCCTATAAAGGAAATGTGCCTAATATGGCAGGAATTCAGAATGTTACGGCTGTATGCAGCTGCAGCAGAACAGACGCGAAAGCAGTCTTTGATGCTTTGCAACATTACGACCATGTGCGTAATTTAAGGGGTTTTAGTACAAGCAAAGAACACGATCTCAAAAGACGACTATCGTTAATTAACTTCATTGACCTTTTTCTACCGATGCTGTCTTTTGAACCCCTGCCTACAATAGGTTCTCAGGTTCTATTTAGGTATTGGTACTTGCATGCTAAACGCATCCTCTTTAGTTTCCAGTGACAACAACATCGGAGGAGAATGGAAGCGATGAACGCCCTCGCTAAAAGACGCTTCTCATAAGACGCATTGCGTGCCCGCCTACAATAGGTTCTCAGGTTCTATTTAGGTATTGGTGCTTGTTAAACGCATCCTCTTTAGTTTCCATTGACAACAACATGGGAGGAGAATGGAAGCGATCAACGCCCTCGCTAAAAGACGCTTCTCGTAAGACGCATTGCGTGCCTTTTTTTTTTTCTTTCTACTGTTTCCTATTGTTTGTGAGTTAAAAACTTGCGGCAAACCACAACGCAGCCGACACACAACGCGTACCGACTCATTCCTGCGGCGGCAGCGGCACGGACACAAACGCGCCGAAGTTTACATTCGGGCTGCCGTATTGGTCAGAATCGTTAATGACAGACCTGTCCTGCGATTGGTTAATTATCTTACATACCCAAGCTATCGCCTTATACGGCAGTGCGTGCGATGGAGCGTAAACGCCGTCACTAAGCAGGACTGTTGTATTGTTTCGTCCCGTGAAAGAAACAGGTTGTTAGCTTGAACGTAGCCTGAACTTTGAATGCGATTTTCTCCGTTATTCAGAAAATGGACTGACATCATAAACGTAGTTAATATTCGTTTTTATGATCTATAGGGATATCGAAATGAGTTGTATTACATATCAGTGTAAAGCTTAGAGTCTGTAGAATTCACATATAGGCATAACTACTATTTCATTTTTTGCGACTTTTGACTCATTCCGACGGAGCGCATCACATTTGTGCCATCTTTGACTGTATTTTACGCTCTGTTACAATGCATCACTCAATGTTATGGATGTAAAAGAATGAAATATCTAGTCTGTACATGCAGTATGCGAATGTGCATGATCAGTGCTTTACTATTACTGCTGACACAGTGGACTCGATTTAGCAATAGGCATTGAAAGTATGCATAACTTGGTGTGGTAGATGGCTTAATGAGGCTCTGAGTATTCTTTCTTGGGTCTGCATGTGGCCCTGAAAAGGGTGTACCCACTGCCAAAGTTTCCGCAAGCATGTTCTTGCTTTTTTCAGAGAATCATACATACACACATACCTAAGAAAAGAATACACGTGTTCAGTTAAGCCTTCTACCACCTAACAGTTTACCACCAAAGATATGCATAACTTAAAATTCACAACAGACAAAAGTCATGAATTGAATTTATATACTGTAAAACCATTTATTTTTGTGTGCAAGAAATTTTCATGAATTTTGCGAAGAGCCAAGATTCACAAATTCAAAATGCATGTGACAGTTCTTGTCCACACTGTGCATTGAATGTAGAGGCAAAATTTCATGTCGCAAAAATGCCTGTCTGCTCTAATTCGCGAAAATTTCATGCTGCAAATATTTCTGGTTTACAGTACTCTCTACAGTATACCTTGCTAAACACTGTCACTCATTTCTGTGTTTTAACTATACGGAATCATGGTCATGCTGTAAGTATTTCATGGCAAAGTGCTTTTACAGTAAAACAGATAGCCTGGCAGTGCCAGAGAAGATGAAGCATCTTAACAATAACAGCTTTGGCTTTTTGTTATTTCTTTTTGTTTATGTTTTTACAAGTGTCTTGACCCATGACCCACTGACAAGCAGCAGTAAGGCAACCCATGTTTTTTCCACTGAGATATTTTTTTTTCTATTTAGATGCTATTTGCCGTCTTTCATTTTTTGTTTTTGTTTTTGTTTTGTTTTTTTACTCAGCACAGCCTTCTGCTCTACTGAGTCACCTCTCCAAGTATTGGCAGCATCATGTAAAGAATTTCTTAGCTGATGAAGAAGGAAGATGTGGAGGAGGAGGAGGAGGAGGAGGAGGAGGAGGATGAGGGAGTGGTCACGTGACTCTCAAGTAGTTTGTTTTCTCCGAAACCAGAGGAGGAGAAAGGTGAGGAGGCCGCTGTTTCAGTCTTTGCAAGCTTCTCGCAGTCCCGGGGTAAGTTCCTTAATTGATTGCGGCCACCTCTAATCAGGCACGCTATTTTTCACTACTCACGCACATGCACTTTTAGCTCCCTGGAATTGTATCATGTGCCCTTGGAAAAATTAGTTGACATCCCTTCCCAGGCAATGCAAAAATTGAACGTGTTCTTCTGAGAATAAAATATGGCAACACTTATGCTGCTGAACAGAAAAGGTGTAATCCATTACCCCAGAATGGAACATTTTAACAAGGGACGATGAAAACAAAAAGCTAAATTCGCAGAAACCATGTATGTCAGGACAAAGTTCTTTAGTATATTGAGGTTCTAAGAATTTTGATTTTTCTTACATTTATGATGGGTCTAATCCATGCATAATCCCCTTAGTGCCCCCTCCCTCATGAAAATGACCCAATGACCATACAGGAGTATCCAGCATTCGAGTGTCAGCATGCAATTATGGACCATTGGTTAACTCTTGTTGAACCTTGCAGTTGACCTATAGCTGTCCTCATGTTGACTTCTCAGTCCTGCACATGTCTATGGATTACCAGAGAACCAGGCCACATTGAATGGATATGTGAGGGACTAAGCAAAAATGAGGATCCCTACTTCCACAGGGAATGTCACAAGTTCAATGATACATCTATGTACAGACATGACTAGGGGTTGTTATGTATAACTTGTTCATTAAAGCCGAGGAGATCAGCTTTGAGATTGCTTCCGACTTAAGTGATCACTTTCATTTTAAAGTTGTATCTCACTGATTAGTCACATTCTCATGACTCGTTTATCTTTTGCTTCTTTTTCTTCTCCCTCTCCCTCATCTTCTTTTCTTCATTTCATTCTTCATATGTGACAGTGCACCTCAAAACGAACATAAAGTCGCGCACACTGATTTTGCGTGAGGACTGAAAATAAGTGAAATGGGTCAACCTAGCCGAACTTGACTTTTTCATATTTTCTGAAAGAGCGGGTCTTCTTTTACACTATACTAAAATTTGGTATCATAAAACGGGCAGGAAAGTGTGTTTTTTTAGCAGTTTATCTCGAACATTTTTGGTAGAATAGTGTGATTAGGTGTGTCTTTAGAATCCCTTTTTCATTTTCTGAAAAACCTTGTCCACACTCTTTACTTTCAACTCTAATAACTTTTGCAAGGATAGTGCTACTGCTTTGAAAGTTGGCATCAATTATGGACAGAATGTGTTAATGAGGCATGCTTAATTTCAATTTAATCTGATAATCCCTTCATTGTTGTTACACTGGTGGTTTACTTCCTGGTTTTTGTCCCATTCATCGCACAGCCAGCACGGTTTGGTGGAGATTAAGCGCTTGAATAGACACTGTACTTCAGAGCCTCTTTTCTCAGTTCACACTTTTCCTGAGTTTGTGCTTTCTTTCCAATATTTAGATAGGTTAGGAGAGTCCATTTGATATGAGTTATACATCATTTTAAAGCTTAAAGTCTGCTCTTTTAGAATATGGCCTTAACTAAAAATTCATGTCTGGTGACTTTTTGTTTGTTTTGAGGTGCAGGGTCACATATACTCTTTACTCTCTATGAAACTGTGGAAGGTAATTCTTTCAGATGTTTTGTGTTTTGCAAAATCAATAATTTTGTGAAATTTGAAGAAATGAACTGCACAAAATACATGGTGTATACAATGTTATCAGTAACCACGGGTGAACCATTATAGGGAAGTGGTATAGTTACCCTGTAAAAATATCTTGGTACAAATGTACGCTGTATGTGTTTATAAAAACAGACCATTTCTCTGGGTTTAAATATCCAGCTCTGTGCAATAATTTAAATAGGATTTATTTCCATTACTTTGCTTCAAATCCCAGGGACATGCTGTCTAAGCCATTAACCCTTTCCCCATCCTTTATTAGGTGATTGGCATACACTCTTGAGTGTGTTTTACACCAATTCACACAGATATTTGGAATGGAATCTATGGAATGGAATAGTGATTACCTACCTATCTCTCTGATCCCCATTAGGCGTTTTCACTTCAGCCCGATGTTTCGAAATAGTGCGCTATTTTCAGACTTGGGAAATAAAAAAATATCTCGAGCTTGGATTTTTATCGGGCTGATGTGAAAACGTCTATTGTGTCACCATGTCCATTTTGTTGGACTGAGGCACATTGCTACACCTGAATGGGCGTCATAACTTTACACCTAGGTCAAGTTTGGAAGGATATACTAAATGCTGATTAAAAAAAACCCAACAACAAACAAACATACAAACAAACTTAGCTAGTGAAGCTAAGGGTTTGGGCACACAAGGGTTTACAGAGGAGAGCAGATGCTCATTTGGCCTCTCTGAGCCTCAAACTGAAACCTCTCAATTTATCAGACAAAACATGTTATCTGTCCTGGGGCTCCCATACTCCTAGATCCTGCAGGGCACACTCCCCAAAGATTTTTCTTCAAGTAATGGCAAGGGGATGATGTTTAGGGTGCACATCACATGACCGACACCCACAAGTCAAACAGCTCACGAGTCATACAGCTCATATACAGCCCATGTGTAATACAACCCACTGGTCGTACAGCCCACAACTTCGACACTAAGCAAACAAGGCCCACGAGACTAACACATTAAGCCTGTGTTGTATCTGTCAAACTTGTGGGCTGTTTTTACCTAGTGTCGAACTCATGGGCTATGTAACTCGTGGGCTGTATGACTCATGGACCTTTATTCAATGTCAAACTTGTGGGCTGTATGACTCGTGGGTGTCGGACTGTGCGTTCAATGTTCAATTTGATGTGGCAACTGTAGAGGAAACAAAGCTCTGTTACTAGAAGGCAGATTGCAGAATGCCCTATGATTTACACTCTTTCCAACAAATGAAGCAGCAATTTTAGTAACCGTCAGCATTTCCTCCTTGCAATATATGGGGATGGATTGAGTCGGTATTTCACTCCTGCCATTTAAATACCACCTATACATATACAGTGCAGCCAAGAATTATTTGGACACCCATAGAGAAGACAAAACAATATTCAATCAACAAATCCTCTATGTACTAGCTGTAACACAATGGTTATGTGTTTCCACTTGAGCACCGGTAAATCATGCTTAAATTTGGAGGGTTTAAAGGGAGTGCTGACATCTCTAATCGGAAACGACAATGTAGTAGATTTATGTCGCGTGTCGCGGGGAGCAGATGTAGGTAGGTTCGCGTTACCCCTTGAGGTGTGCCGCAGCATCAGTCCCGTCCAAGGTGACGAGACTAATTAATTTGATCGGTGCGTGATACGTTGTGTGATGCTGGTGGAAGGTTTCCTCCCAGAGGACCACTTGGATCTCACCCCAGCCAAAGTCTGCCGGAAGCAATGCGCGCCCCCCAGATCCAGATCTTCACACATGTGCTTCGTGTCGTAGCATTACTCCAGACATTGCATAACGTGCTTGATGACGATGATCGAAACCCTAGCCACGGCTGTACAGCGGTGCAAGGGTGTGTGACTTGAGTCCATGATAGACCAATGCCGTGCAATCTGTCAGAGAAGAGAAAGGAAAAACTTCATTGTCTTTCTCAAAAAACAAATTATATCTCAAGAAAATAAAAGCTAATTATCAAAAAAACATTCAGAAAAAGTGATCTTTTTTTCTTTTTGGTGATTGTCATTCATTCATAATTACATGAAGTTTGTAAGCAAATCTACACCAATGGCTGCCAACTTGGATTTGGAGAGTGCGTGGCTAAGGGTGACATGTCATTTGCTCCTGCTACAATTGCTCCAGTCTTATTCTCTCCAAGGATTAAAGGATTAGGGTTGGGGTTGTGATAGGGTTTTAGGTTTAGTTTGATGTGAGGATTAGGGTTAGGGTTATGTTTATGGGTAGAATTTATGTTTGGCTTAGTGTGCAGATATTTTATTGGAGCAATTGTTGCAGGAGCAAATGTCATAGAACCATAACTATAAGTGCATCAGGTAGAGTTTTGTCCTACTGATGACAGAATGTGTGCAATTGAAGAAGTCAAAGATACAATATTTTCATGTAAAAGTATATGGTTTTTCCCCTCTCTAACTGTATCGTATGTAAACTGATGTTATAAGGCTTCTCTTTATGATATCTTGAAATAGAAACAAATGTTTGCCATATATATTTCTACCCATATGTTGTTGCTGTTGTGTTTTTTCTTTTCAGAATTGCTCAGTTTCTAAGTTTAGTTTTGCCTATTTGCTTTGAGAAACTGTGCTGTTTTAAATCGGGGTACATATGCATATGAGAGAAGAAAAAAAATGGAGGTTGTTATTGATGTTGGAAATTTATAGATACACAAGTAATTAAAGAAGTCCAGACCTATCACACAAGGAAATATGAAAAGCTTAATAAAACCATACAAAAGGCCAACATCTGTCACCTCGGTATAGCAAAATGGGCTTTTTAAGTCCAGAATGTTTCTTGATAAGTCTTGGTAAATTGGCCAGCTTCAAAATCATTTTATGGCTTCAGTCAAAATATTATATAAGGAAAATTTTGGGGTCTGAAGACAAGAAAATGAAGAAATCAATCATTCCATGACTATCCCACTCGACGTTCCAATGAATTTCACTTACCTCTCTTACGAACGATTCTTGCTAAGAACACACTTATTTATACTGGCCCAACATATTGGAATTTTCTGAATAATGACATAAGAAATTCACCTTCTATATTTTCATTTAAAAGGAGATTAAAGTTGTTTCTATTGCAATGTTATGTTCCTACAGAAGTGAATCAGCCTGTTGGCTCATTTTAATTTTTTCCGAAGAATTATGATTACCAATAATATACTCTCACATATTCTCTCGTCCCTGTTGTCCTGAGACTCTTACTGAGTAGATTCAATTCTACTTGTAGTACCTCCGCATCTATTTCTCTCTATTTTTCCATATTTATGTATCCCTTCCTCGCATCCCAATATTTTTTCGACATAGTTCTGTCGAGGATCGCTGGATCTGTTTTTCCTTTCTGTCCGCTGTATTGTCTTCCTATATGTCAACCTTGTCTCGTTCTGTCTTGCATTGAAGTCCCCTTTCATAAGTTTTGTCGTCTCAGTCTCGTTTAATGTTCATTCGCCTATGTATGTGTGTCTGTCCGTTACTCTGTCTTCTTATTGGGCTTCTAGACCTTTTTTTTAAATCTGACTTTATTCCCGATCTTTTTTCCCGTTTTTGCATCAGTTCATTTTCTATTGACATTCTGTACCTGAGGGGCCCACATTCTACAAGCATTGCCTTTTTAGTGGGTCCCTCCATTTTTCGATATTTTGTGTAATGTTATATCGTCTATATCACTTCAGTCAATTTTCATTACAACATTATTTGTTACTTCAAGGTTCTACAATTATGTTCTCTTTTCAATTTTACTTTGTTTTGATTATGTAACCTTATTCTCTGTTACCAATGAAAGTGAAATGTTTATGTTTTTTTCGAAAAATGAAATAAAATTTGAATTGAATTGAAATTGAATTGAACATGGTATGGTTTTATCATTAGATCGAGACATATATGTATACTCAAACTTTGTCGGCTATAGTTTTCTTTTTTGTATGCAAATTAGATCCTGTAAGACAAATGTATGGATGGATTGCTGAGTATGATATCAAATCTTTGTGATGAAATGCATTATTTTCATTGGTTGGTATCAAAGCAGGGAGGTGCTTATAGCACCTCCCTGATCAAAGTAAACCATTACACAACATTTTGTCATTTCTGAGCAATCAAAACGTTTTTGTATACTGACTCCATACACACATTTTTTTATCTGAAATCTTCTGAAACTTTGATAGTTTTCTGCTGTGTAAATGTTGCACTGGAGAGTGTTTTTTATGCACATATTTGAACTAGATGGATACTTTTGGTTGAAACGTACATTTTTCCGTACGTGCCATGTAGGACCTGAAATATGCAGAAGTGACCATTTCAACCAAGTGTTGCAAATCACATCACTCATTAGCATGAGTACCTGGTATGGTTATTTGGTGTCCTAGTACTTGAAGAGAGGAAGATTTTTTGCTGCTGCCTTAGCAGGGAAGATCGGCATTAAGAAAGTGTACCATGAATGATTGATTTGCCCATGCCGATAGGAATAACAAGCCGTGAGTGGGTTGTACCTTTTCTTCTCCTTTTTTTCCCCTTCTTTTTTTTTTCTTTTCGCAAAGAACACTCTTCTGCAGCCACCTCACCTGATGCTCCACCAGGTTTTACGTCTCCGAAATCTGGGTATCTGTGACACTGGGAATTTCAGAGAAGTGTGCTTTACATCGCAATAAGTCCTTTCATGTTATGACAACCGTAGTGGTGAAAGTGAAGTGGTTAGGGACAGAATTTCACAGAAGCAAGCTTTTGCCATCGATTTTTTATTTGGAAATCAGATTGATCAAATCGCTCATCAGCACGAGCTCGCGGTGTGGTTGCACAGCGTCCCACTGTGAAAGCATGAGAGGGACTTCATGTCGATGCGTGAGCTGGGAAGATACGAAACGGGAAGTGTACCACGGGTGATTGATTTGTCTGCAGCATCAGGATCGCAAGTGATGGGTTGGTGTTTGGCGGGGGGGGGGGGGGGGGGAGGAGGTGATGGGGAAAGATGGGGGCGGAGGCTATTTCATCTCTCCCTTCTCACCTGGTGTACCAACCTGTTTAGCATCTCCGGAAGTGAAAAGAGATGACAGGCACCTCGAATGTGGAATAAATCTCTTTCAGAGTTCAGTGGAGTCCCTTGATGTTATGATACTGCAGAAGAGGCAATCACTGATGTACTGACATCTTTGCAAAATAGGATAAGAAATAGGCTTGTTTTAGACCTGCAAAGAGACATAGGTGGCCTAAAATGAACTCATGATGTGTGGGAAGTGGTCATGCCTTGCAATATCTAGGATAACTTGCCATACTTCAGATATTTCAGAATCAAGGAATTGATAAAATATATATATATGCATTATGTGGTGTAGTCTTTTGTCCAATGAAAATGATAAGGTAGAAATAGGAAGGAGGGGGGAAATGAAAAATATGATTATCTTGCAGAGGGCCTACAAGGTGTATGATAGTACTAACTGACCAGTCCTGCCACAGTGCAGTCTACTTGGATTGACTAGAAGGGAGACATATTGAGAAATATGGAATACAATCAACTTCTTTCTCATCTGTCTGTCTTCTCTCTTGCAATATGATTCTAAACTTTGTTCTCTCATGGACAATCATGATGTATTTCTGGCTTGCACTTTACCCTCACTGATTTTCAGTTACTGTAAAAGTGGACAGTTTCACGGTGTTGAAATTTTCACGCATTTTGCGCAATCAGAAACTAGCGTGAAAATAAAAACACGCAAATATTTTTGCTTGCTATATGTTCCTGTAGTTGATGTCTTGATACCGCGGAATTAAAAACACACAAAACTCTTCTTATCCGGCCGAGCGCGGAAGATTAGTCGAGCGAAAATATCCACTTTTACAGTAGTCTCTTTGTGTGCTTTGTTTGAGTACCTTTTGGTACAAAAACCAAAAACAGTTGTACACACTGTCCAAGTCCCTGGTACAGAAAGGGTTAATGGAGGTGTCCATGAAAATTTTAATCTGCAGAATAGGCATTCTTTTGATTTAGATTCTTTGTATTCATAAATCAAATAATATTCCCCTCATTACATATCAAAATCATAATCTTCTTGCAAAATACTTTATGTTTCCAGACCTCACAGTGATTCTGAATTTGAGGGAAAGAATCTGAATTTTGACTATTCCCTGCTCTGTTTTCCCCTACTTTTGAGCCATATCGTCTCTATTTTTCAGTCAGAAAGTTTGGGAGGTCTGTGTTACTGTTGGCTAACAAAAGTTCATGGTAAAATATACAAAAGTATTTGTATCCATAACGGTATTTTACACACTAGAATGTTAGTCAATGGAAAGAAGAACTTTCATTTGTCATAGTTATGACCTGAACCATTGAAAAAAAATATCTATTTATATATATATATTTATCTATTTACCTATCTACCTATATACCACTCTCTCTCTGTCTATCTGTCTACCTATCTATCTATCTATCTATCTATCTATCTATCTATCTATCTCTCATTGTTTTAGATTTGATTATTTCTGAGGGTCATGTAAGGTTTTGTTTACATTGAAAGACTGTATATATCCAGCAATCACTGTGTATTCAGTTTCCTCCAAGAGTGCTCGATCATCGCAGTTTACTGTTGCGAAGTTCAAAATACGGTCACCATGACTCAAGTAAAAGTCAAAGTACTAAAAAAGGAAAAATCCCTTTCATCCTTCACATGTTAGCAACATGCTAAAAATTGTCAGTGTAGATCATATGTTAGCCCATGATGAGCTTGCTGATAAGCATTTATCGATTTTATGCAATTTCCTGGAAAGTGTAATCTCTATATGCCAAAGGAATGAAAAACGTTTAGACTGAGAGTAAGTAAAAAAAAAGAAAGGCTCCCCTCTCTTATGTCGGGCTCTCCCTTCTTAAACTGGCCCGGGGTCGGGTGGTAATCTTGGCGTAAATCCCTGAGAGAGGGGCGAACTTGAAACATCGCAAAAAATCACTCAGTAGTCGTGATTTCCCTGTAACCCTGCCAATGCACTGTCTGAGTCACTGAAAAAAAAACTGCCTTGATTTTTTTTTTGGGTATGATTATTTTTTTCCCCTTTCAATCAAAACATTTCAGCCACCATTTATCTCTCTTACGCAGCCAGTTCCCCCCTCTACACAAACTTCAACAGGTGGAGACACAGGTATGGAGTTTGTGTGAACTCTGCTTTATATGAGGAACTCAGAGTTGATATTTCTTTTAAATACATGATGAAATCAAACAGGCGACCATTGAGTGTTTTGCTTCCTTATGGTAAACAGATGAAAAGTGTCTGAGTCGTTGACTGTTGAGAGTGTTGAAATTAAGACTGATAAGAAGAATAGAATTTGGAAAACATGTTAAGATGAAGATATTCATTTACTGTCTACAAATAGAAGATTGCATACATGGTGATGTGGTCAGGATGTATACAGATTTTGAAATATGAAAATATTTCCAAGGTCGACATACTGAGGGCAAATTTTAGACAAAACTGCTCCACAATCTTTGAGTTCCACTTTTGAAAGAAGCGTCTGGAGACAAGGGCTTCCTTTTCTTTTTAGTGCATTTTTTTTATAAGTGTTTCAGATAAAAAACAACTTTCAGAAAGGATTGTGAAAAAGAGAAAATTATCCAAAAAGAAACACTTTCAATGTATCTAATCTGTATTGTACTATGTCCACATACAAAGTATTCTGGAATAAAAATCATGATAAACCCTTACAGAGCAATCAAGGACAGTCACAAATTCATTTTACCTATTCAGCAAAGAGAATTTACAAAGTGTGGTTGATTTGCACTAGCAGTGATATTTTTCATGCATTATTCACACAATCTCAATACTAGACTGGGATGCTGGTGTTGAAAGACTTTAAGGAAAAAACTAATCATTATGCAAACTATGACCGACACATTTTCTGTTACTTTAGCCAGTCTGGCGTATCTGATGGTGATTACAGGTATGGATATGTGTGGAGATTAGATGCAGTAGATTAAACATTATACTTGTATGTCGTTGTCTGTGTGAGGGATTAGGCGGGCTGTGGTGTTCATTGAGCAAGGTGAGGAATATTGGTCTAGTTGGGAAGGAGGTTGATGAAGAAGACATATTCATTTGATAACTGTATTACTGGTCAAGGCAAGTTGCAGAACCAATGTAGTAGCAAGCAACCTTTAAGAGTACATATGATACCAGTGTGCTTTCAAGGGAGGTAGATGTTTTAATTTCAGACTAGAGCTGACTTTATCAATTTCATTCCATACCATGCATGCATAAAGTATATTCAGTGTGAAGATGCTATATGGATGGATCAACTGTATTATAACTGTATTATGTAACTGTTCAAGGCAAGTTACTTCACTGATGTGGTATCAAGCAACCTTGAAGAGTACATATGATACCAGTGTGCTTTCAGGGGAGATGTATGTTTTAATTTCAGACTAGAGCTGACTTTATTAATCTTATTCCATATCATGCATGCATAAAGTGTATTCAGTTTTCAGTGTGAAAGTGATATACATTTGTATGGATGTGTATGAAGAAATCCAATTTGATTATATTCCTATCAATCACAAAGTTAGAAATTTTACCTCTTTTATGAAATGGATGAAATTATCTTCAAAATAACATTCATCGTTTTGTATGGAATAGTCCCAAATTAAGCGAGATGTCGTTCATACTGAATAGCACCCTTGCTTGATCACATACTGTGTATCTGTTCATTCATTTGTCAACCCAGTCTGTCAGTCCATCCATCAGTCAGTCAGTCAGTTATTTCTTTCATTAACTCATTCAAATTCTTGAGGTTCTCATCAAAGTTTGGTTGTTTGGCAAGAAAGCAGAATAATGTTACCACCCCTGGCTCGTCATTGGTGTTTTCTCAATATCTGTCTATCTCTTCAGTCTACAACAAAATGATCTTAGGCAGTCTCCTTGGCCCCATCTTAAGTGCATTTTGTCAGCTGTTTCCTTCTAATTTTTTGTTTTTGCTTGTAGAGTTTCTTTTAAGGGTTTGTGTGCCATTGACAGACTGGCCACCAAGAAAACATTGCACTCTCATTCCGCGCTCTGTGTTCATTAGCTGCGCGAACCTTCAACACCCGTGAACCCCCCATGACCTTACGAGAGGAGGGAGAGGAATTATATTGCATCACTGGAGAGGAAAGCAGGGACTTAAGCGAAGACGAGACGTGCCTCCTTTGAGCAGCCGTGCCGTCACCGCCCACTCAAGAACTTGCGCCGGGGAAATCACTTGGAAAGGGATATTAATTGAAGAGGGGAGGGGGAGGAGCTGGGGGAAGGCAAAAGTAGTCCTTAAACTTGATTGTGGATGGAGCCGTCTATATTGTTTAAATCTCTCCTCCGCCTTACGAGAAGAAGCCCTTGTCACTCAATACCCTCATATGTCGTCGCCTGTCATCTACTCAGAGTTTGCAACTCTACCCCACACCCACCCCGCCCCTCCCCCTCCACGCCCTTCCCTAGCTGAGCATGTCATTGCTGTTCCTTCAAAAGGGACAAAGCCATTATACATCATCATGCTTGTAGTCTAAAGGCTTTTGTTCTCCTTCACTTGTTTGTATGTTGTTGTCTTTTCCTTAATATCTTTCCTGCTCAATCCATAGATGCAATATTCACCCTTATGGTAACAAAGGCAGGAGTGGAATGGAGTGATTCTTGAAGAAATCAAACTAGCAACTACATCCCCAACTTGCTACATTTGTGACAGGAGTATAACAACTCTTACATCTCAAAAGTGCTGATAATGGCAGCTGCAAAAAGTCACAAGATCAAATCTGTAATGCAATGGAACTCCATGGATATATCCAACAAAGGCTTTCATATGAGGAAAAACCAGGGTGGTTATCATGAATCCTAGCCATCAGGTTGGACTAGGAAAAATCTCAATCTAAAGCCACATTTTGAATGATATCAATAATCAAAATAACATTAAAATAATTTCAACAGTACTGGTAATGATGACAATAATGATAGCTAACTATTATATTACTACTTATGATGATGATGGTGATGACAATAATAGTAATGATAATAGTAATAGTAATAATGATAATAATTATTATTATGATAATAATAATGGTGATGATGAGATGATGATAATAAAAAACAGTCACATTAACATCAATGAAGATGGTGATTATGACTCATTTTCATGATTAGTCAATCCATGCATGTTATCAGCAGCAATGTTGTGATCTGTACTCTCCGAGTGACCCAGTTTCTAATCCAGTTCACCGAGTGCCGTCAGAGCAAGTTACAACAGAGGACAAGTTAGTGGGGGTCCTCCTTTCTCAGAACAATCACGCTCTTTGCTCTGATTGACTTACAAGGGTATTTGCTGGTTATTAGCATTACGTGAGCTATAAAGGAAAAGAAGGCAGTGAAAGGCAGTTACCCCTTTTTCCTTTTTATTTTAAGATTCTTTAAAGGCACTGTTTACCATTGGGAGCAGTGATTTAAAAAGTGTTCGAGTTATCACATTTGATGCATATGTCTAGGTCAGTTGTATCACGAAACATCCAACCATGTAAGAATTTTGCAATAAAGCCTAAAATATGAGGAGATATCACTATTTTTCTCAATAAACCATGACTCTAGACAGTTATTCTAAAAACACTTTTATTTCAACTATTGTTCACATTTTGTATATTCAACAATACTTAACATTGATTATACTGATCATCATTTTTACATTGGTTGTTTCTATCACAAACTCACATTTTCGAACTATTTTGAAGCACTAAAGCTGGGTTTTTGTTTCATCTGCAAATGGTAAATAATGCCTTTAATGTAACGTTCATCTGTATACGTTGGGCAGTTTAGAACATTAGCCAGATTGGGTAACCTTTGGAAGGATTCCCCAGAAAGTCTCATTTAATTGGCTCTCTGCTACTCAGTAGAATGCCTTAAATGAACAACAGGTCAATGATTGATTATGAAAGTATGGGGCTGGAGATCAGCTGATGCATGCTGCCTCTTTTCTTTTTTTTTTGGGGGGGGGGGTGGGGGTGGGGGTGGGACTTTGCAATCTTAACTTAATTCCAGAACATTTTTTTTTTTTTGTCATGCTGAAATGTTGCTGAATATACTCAATACAGCCATGACACATTTTTTCATAACACTGCTGAAAAAAAATCTGTTAGCTGCTTTTTTTTTCTTCTAACATAATCTCTCGCAGAGTTAACAACCATTTGTGACAGTGCACCTCAAAACGAACATAAAGTCGCACACACTGATTTTGCGTGAGGACTGAAAATAAGTGAAATGGGTCAACCTAGCCGAACTAGACTTTTTCATATTTTCTGAAAGAGCGGGTCTTCTTTTACATTATGCTAAAATTTGGTATCATAAAACGGGCAGGAAAGTGTGTTTTTTTAGCAGTTTATCTCCAACATTTTTGGTAGAATAGTGTGATTAGGTGTGTCTTTAGAATCCCTTTTTCATTTCTGAAAAACCTTGTCCACACTCTTCACTTTCAACTCTAATAACTTTTGAAAGGATAGGGCTACTGCTTTGAAAGTTGGCATTGATTATGGACAGAGTGTGTTAATGAGGCATGCTTAATTTCAGTTTAATCTGATAATCCCTTCATTGTTGTTACTCTGGTGGTTTACTTCCTGTTTTTTGTCCCATTCATCGCACAGCCAGCACGGTTTGGTAAAGATTAAGCGCTTGAATAGACACTGTACTTCAGAGCCTCTTTTCTCAGTTCACACTTTTCCTGAGTTTGTGCTTTCTTTCCAATATTTAGATAGGTTAGGAGAGTCCATTTGATTTGAGTTATACATCATTTTAAAGCTTAAAGGCTGCTCTTTCAGAATATGGTCTTAACTAAAAATTCATGTCTGGCGACTTTTTGTTTGTTTTGAGGTGCAGGGTCACATTTCATGCAACATTCTAGGCTTTTGATACTGGTATTGTACTTCATTGCTCAATACACAATGTTGAAACAATGCTCAGTTACAAAAACAAGAAGAAAGATACTTTTTCCAAAGTCTTTTTAGGCAGGGGTATCCTTTTTTGTCACATATGGTATCACAAACTGCTACATGTTGAGATTGTCACTGGCTTTTGAATAGAATTTGCACATGAAATAACACCAACTTGAGATTTTTGCATGATATTGACTGTGCTTAAGATGAGTGAAGAGCATTATCTCATCTCCCAAAGTTGACTGTGCCTCTTTTTTTTTTCATCACATGTATTCATGAAAAACATGAATTTTAACATCATTTTTGGCACATAAAGGACAGTAAGCTAGACTCTGCTGGTGTTGCCACTGTTGTGCAACAAGGTGACAATAGTGAGGTGCCAACAAGATATGATTCATATTCTATAAAACCGGAAATTTTCACATACATTTTAAAGTTTATGAATTTCACAAGAGCTGAGATTTGCGAAATTGAAATGCATAGAAAAGTTCTTGTGTACACTATATGCATTGAATACCAGTGGCAATGCATGGAAATTTCATGCTGCGAAAAAGCAGTAAGCTCCAATTAGCGAAAACTTCAGCACTGTGAAAAATACTTTACAGTAACCTTATTCATGGTGTGTTTTATTTAGCCACCTAAAAGTGTCCTTTACCAGTTTTGCTGTTTTGAAGAATTGTTGTTTGTCTGCTGTTTAACAAGTTTTTCACCTATTTTTGAACTCTTGTTCTAGATAGCTTAATGTCGTTGGGTAAATTTGGCCTGCGATGGAAAAATGAAATAAAGAGAGAAAATCATGAGCTCGTAATGACCGGATTCTACATCCGTCACTCCTTGCACTTTGGTTTTGTCATGCCTGTGTATTCAATTATCATGCCAATTTGGGGGAGGGTGGGGGAAATGGAGGTTTTTTGGGGGGCAGCCTTTCCTCGAAAACTGCTAGACAGCTCATCATGTCCAGTGGTTGAGTGCCATCAAGGAGGGAGGTGGTGACACGTCCCACCCTTAAACTTCGATCAAGCAGTGGTGACAGAAGGCATCACGAACGATGACATCTGTCAGCAGGCTTTGTACCATCTTGACTGGGAAACGGAAATTGTCCCTCCTTCCCTCCCCCCTTAAGTTTTAGGATTGGCATAGGTTTCAGTCTTTTAAAGGTGAATGACACTCTATATGTATGCATAGATTGAGTGAGTACAGAGATTATTATATAGTAGAACACAACAGTGAAATTTTGAGGACAATCGGACAACATGCTCAGTTACGAATCTTTTAAATTTCAGTGCAGCCATCGCTGGATTAGAAGACTACCACAGTTTGTGACATCACATATGAAGAATGATATAAAGAAAATATCAAGAAAACTCAACAAAATTTCATTTCTTATGAAAAGTACACATTCCCTGGACTTGTTACTAACATAATGATAAAGGCAATATTGTTTCCCCTGCTTTCTGAAAGAGGTATAAGTCAAGTGCTCTTACTTTACGGTAGAAGAGTGAAAATATGTTGTTGTTTTTTATATTTTGTTGATATTGTTCTTCATATGCAATGTCACAAACCTAAGTGTATGAGTGCATGGGGTTGCAGCTGGTGTGTCTTCTGGTATCACAACCAGTAATGATGTGTCATTAAATTTGTGTAATCTCGACTGGATTACTAAAAGTGAATTTTCTCCAATGGTACTAGGAGTGCTACATGTAGATGGCATTGCATTACCTCTGCATAATGCTGAAGTTTCTTTTTTCCTGAATAAAATATAGGGATGGGATGAGAATTTTTGGAGCTGTTGGGGGGGGGGGGGGGGGTGGGGGTGGGGGTGGGGGGGGTAAAGAGGGAAGAAGGTAGTCAGAAGAAACTCTCCTGTGTTTTAAGTTTGTAGGAGTGATGGTAGCTTTCAGAAATAGCTGTCTAAAAAGAAGAATCATAAATGTAATCATTTATAAGCTGGGTGACTACAGCATGTGTTTTGTGGCTGTTGCATGAATAGTGGCAAAGTAGGAATTTAAGAGCTGTTTGGGGGCGGGGTGAAGATGGAAGAGAAGAAAGTATGGAAGGAGGGATAGGGGACAGAAATGTTTTTTTTAAATTTACTGTATACTGCAGATTTAAACAAGAATCTCTATTTATCATTTTAGTGGTTATCGTTAACACACTTTGAGCTATGTATCAAGATTCCAAGTATTTTGACATACATGCTGTCATAAATCTCCCTATAGTAATATATGACTTCACTTGCCCTATTGTCATATGGCTTCACTAGACCCCTGCATTTCAGTTTAAAATGAAGCATTGATAGTTTACAGTAAGGACTGACAGAGCTGATCTAATCTCCACGGGGGATGCGCCTTCTTTCTCGCAATGAAACAGTGGAGCATCAGAAATCAAAACGTTGTAAAATCGTCCCCAATCCCCATGAGTCGGCAGGCATTTCATCTGGAGAAACACCCACTCTCCGAGGGCAGTGTGTGTGTCCAGCGTGCACTGCCCTGGTTTCCATGCATTCCCCTCTCCATCTTCCCCTCTCAACCTCCCGCCGCTCCCTCCCATCCCAGCCTGCCCTCATGAATATTCATCACCCTCTTCAAGACCCCCCAAAGACTCAACAGGTTATCTTCCGGGGGTACCGGTCTCTACCGACTACGTCCATGTGACTCCTCAACGCATGTCCAGAGTCGGTACAGCGCGTGAAGAGTCAGCAAAAATGTGTGCCATGGCAAGCATCGGTTCTCCCTTCTTTTTTCTTCTTTTTTGTGAGAGATGTTTTGATCAACACGTAGCTAACGCCGTCGCCCCCCCCCTTTACCGAACTGATTTGAACGCCATATCCCTACAATTATCGCAGTATAGGGGCGATTAGATTTTGTTGATGTCAGAGCGAGGAGACTCCTCCGTGGAAAGTCTCTACTATGAGTGACTTTAGGGGATTCTTGTCGCCCACACAAAAAGAAGGTGAAAGAAATATAAGGTCTGTCAGTCACTTGTTATTGTGAAGTTACTCTAATTTCTGTAATTTCACTTGGTCTGAATGCAACTCACCTTCCTATTTATCTGACTCTCATTACTGAGACCCTTTGAATGTCCTTTCACGTTATTCCTCACACTGACTTTGAAATCGGCTACACACTTCAGATTTATTGTATTTGTCATAATTATGTTGATCAGTCTTATGTTTTTCAGTTTTTTCAGTCAGTAGTTGGATAATGTTTAGATAGAGGCAACAGAGGAGTATCAAAAGCTGTTGATTGTGAAAATGCATTCATAAGTAGCAGTAATGAAGCAACATTAGTTTAGCCCGGCTAGTGATAGGGTGTCTTTTGTGTGTGTGTGCGTGTGTGTGTGGGTGTGTATGTGTTTTAAGGTCGATGACATATCTAGAGCTACTGAATCTTGAGTCTCCCTGAGAATTAGATATCTCTGAAAACAACATATCCCTTCATGACTTCACAAGAGATTATAAAACTGTCTATGAGATGCATATACCATACAATTGTTCCCCTGATGGCTCTGTTGATTCTCCCTGATCTTTACTGAGTAAATGTGTGCAGTCCTTGAATTTTGGGGGGAAATCCAGCTGAAGTATGACCCCACCGTGATTCAAATTGCTAAAAATTCAAAAAATGAACAGGAGAGAATCAAAAGAAATAGATACCTTTGAATTAATATTATCATACAAATTAAGCTGAATAATCCTGCTTTTATGTAGGTTCCATCATATTTCTTTAGCATTTATTCTCAGATCAGCTTTCATAGACCACCATGTTCTATATATTTGCAATATTCTATTATGCTTCCTAGCTGGATATCATGTATTATTTTGTTTTGTTATATTTGATGTATTTTTCTTTGAGAAATATGAAAATATATTGAAATTGAATTTAATTTATATATAAAGAAATCATGTATATACACTGTATGTTTACTTTTTTTCGACAATATGTATTTAATCAAAGTTGAATCTCTTCAACCAGTTTAATTGAGTGAAGGAAACTGCCGAGTCAGCTGATGAAAAGTAGAGAATAAAATGAAGAGTTTGATAACAAAATGTTGTTAGTGCCATTTCAAACATTTTAGGGTAAATCCATCATCAGATAGAGCAAAATAAAACCTTTCCAATAAAAGCTCACTTTTTGCATCATATGAAATATTTTTGATGTTATGATTTTTTTTAAAAGAAAATAAAATGTTTTGGTTATTTTCTCTGCTCTTACTTTTTAGTAATTCATAATCACAAATATCTTAAATTGACAGGAATGGGGTTAACTCATTTTGCGATTAAACTCTTCAGATAGTTGTATAGATTAGGGTCATCTAGGCAGAGGATGCTTTGTAAATGAACAGGTGTGGTCATGTAAGGGGATGGATTAATATATAAATAGGCGCAAAATACTTATCTCATCCAACTGAAATTTTGGGAGTCATCTCACCCTGCCCATCCTAAATCTCTTTCCCCGGGGTCATCTCATAAGATATCAAAATATCTGTAATGTTTTCTATCACAGTCTTGCCCAGCACAGTTTTAGAATGAGGTCAAGGGTTGGGAGGAAGAAGGGGAGGAGGGTTCGGGGAATGTGTGCGGCAAGAAATGCACAAGAAACACTATTTGCTGAACTATTAGTATTGGGACAGGAAGTTCTCCAAACATGCAGTCAACAGAACTAGAATTGCAAAACACACCTACAAAAATAAGCAAAACTCTTTGTTTGTTTGTTTGTTTTCTATTGTATGTATACTTTGGTCTGTGTGCTCCTTTGTGCAATTAGTTGTTGTTTTGTATTCTGTTATTACAAATCTATAAACATCCTTAAATTTCATTTTCAAACAAAGGGGGAGGGGGGTAGGAATTGCATAGTTCAGTCATTGTCGCCACCCACATTGTAAAATTCAGGTCAGTCACGTGTTTGCTTCGATGCGTGACGAGGCGGAGTGGACACTCACTACTCACGCACGTCCTTGGGTCATATGATTTGTGCTTTCATTGTCCGTCCTTGAGCTTCCCATATATTTTGAATTGTACATGTGCGAGTAATCTGGTGCTTTTGTTTTGTTTTGTCTTTTATGTGCGGGGGGGAGACTAATTTGAATTGATGCGACTTTCATCAGTGGCATACGGATACCATTGTCACTTGAGAGTGAATCTTACCAAGAGAAGATATTGATTGATGATGTGTAGATGCATTGCACTTCCACTACTCTTGTCCTCCTTTTGGGAGGCAATCACAAATACTTCAAGGGGATAAAGGTATACCTAGGTGTGGCAGTACTTCATTCTAGATGTGAATATGAGTGGACAGCAATTCATATTGAAGAGAAAACAGTTTGCTCATCAAAGCTGCCATTTCATGTGTGAACAGCTCTGAGTATTCATGTTAAAATATGTGTGTGTGTGTTTGTGTGTTCTTGTAGGTATGCGCACGAAGTTGCCCTTAAGGCGTGGATCATTAAAATGTGAGCCGTGGCCGTGTATCAACAACTGATGTCCGTAGGGAGACCATATTAGGTAAAAATGCATGTGAAATGGATTTGCGTATGATATGTGAGGTAACCATTTAAATGTTGTGCATGTGTGTGTGTGCGTATGTATATATCGTATATATATATATATATATATATATATATATATATATATATACATACAAATGAACAACTTGTTGCAATGACTTTCTCAGTGGCATAGGTCTACAAATGCCGATTCTGTTCACACTAAAACTTTACGGTGTCGTAATGTCATCAAATTGCAGATGATGCAAAGATTGTATGTTGGCATGTTCACTCTTTTAATATTTGAGTCCTAGATTGAGGAATAGATCAGAAATCTTGTTTTGAATACTAAAAAAAAGATGGTTTTTCTCTGAATTTGACTCATTCCTCAACTGTTTTAGTGGGTTTTTTATAAATAGTTCAGCCAATTAGAACATAGATATATCTTTAGTTAAAGGATTACATTTATAAAGGTGTGACTGTGTTTGTGTCTATGTCTGTTTCAGTGTGTATGTGTTTTTAAGTGTGTATGTTTGTACATATTTTGCTTTCAAGTATATGTGTTAAGTGTGTTTTTGATGTTGTTGCTGCTTGTGTATGTATTTGACATACCTCTCTCTGGTTTTAATCAGCTTTTCACCACACAGTTCGAAGCATGTGCGTCATTTCATCATTCGACACCGGTGATCTGTAATCTTGCGGGCTAAATGGACATTCCAGAATGTCAAAAGCATTTGCGTTTACAGCACTCCAGAGCTATAGCATCCGCCTTTCCACAAGTATATATCATTACAGATCTTCGTCAAAGTTTTGAAGTGTTAAGAGAAATATATGGGGGGGGGGGACAAATTTGAACCGGGACAAAAATCAATCGTCGCCCATTCCGCTTTGTGATTTCCAAACTATTGTTTGCATTGTTAAAAATTTGACAGAATTGTACATGGCAAATCATGATCGCTGATTAGCCTTGGGAAGTTTTATTATGTTCATTTTGGTTGTTTTTTCTTTGTTTGGTTGGTTGATGTGTGTGTGTGTGTGTGTGTGTGTTTGGTTTTGGTTTGTTTTGTTTTTTATCACCGGAGACATTTTCAATGTACATGTGGCTGACAGGAAGTCTTTCTGCAGTGTTCTGCAAGTGCCACATCATACCATTGTGTGAAACAGATAACAAAAGAAATGAAATGAAATGAAAAAGGCGGAGGAAATGCGTTGACCTTGAATGAAGTCATTTTTTTTTTGTTCTACAAGTGTATGTATGTGTGTCTGTGGGTGGGTGTGTGTGTGTGTGTGTGTGTGTGTGTGTGTGTGTGTGTGTGTAGGTTGAAGAGAAGGGTGTTAGATATAGGAGATCGACAGAAAACCAAACAAAAGGAGGTGGGCGTTAAATGGATTCGCCCATGTGGACTGAATCTTTCTGTCAAGAAGTGATAAACTGGGACAAACTCATCAACACACACACACTCTCCCTCTCTCTCTCGTTCTTGCCTTCTAACTCTCTCCTGTCCTTAAACCTCTGTGTGGTCCGTCAACGTGAGTTGGAATCTCATGTCCCCCCCAGTTCTCGGCATCGGTCTGAATTGTGTTGCACTTGATACTTAGCATCGATCAACATGATTGCTGTTGTGGTATACCTGTCGTCCTGTTTGATTTTTTTGCCCCGCAGATCGGTAACTGAGATACATATTATACAGGTTGCTCTGTAAACTGTTTTAGATGCATGAGATCATCTAAAGCAGATATTAACACCTTGCTGTCTTATGTGACCGTGCTGTGTAAAGTTAAGAATCTGATAAGCACACGTGCCTCTGCAAACACATCATTTCTTTTTTTGTTTGCAAATGTGCAAAATAATCTCTGAATCATGTAACATATAGATATTTTTTGTGCTATGTATTCTGGGTACTACCATAATTGTTCATATGTTTGTGTACGAAGATATATCAATATCTTCAATTCACCTGTATATCTATTCTTGAACTATCTCTCTCTCTCCTTCTCAATATACTATTGTATCCCCCTTTCCTTCTCTTTTTCTCTATATTTGTCTCTTTATGTCATGTTGAGAGAAACAGGTTGATAATACATGAGAGAAAATCTTACATATCATGTGTAAATAGCAAGAACCACTTTCACATAATTCATCACAAGTTCGATTGAATGGTCACCTCCAAGTAGGTTTATATATCACGTCATGACAGCGTCATCTCCTCAACAGTATTTTTCATTTACTTTGTAGTAAAAATAGGATTAAACGTTTATGCTCTCTGTGAATTTTTTTTTCTGTCATCAATGATTTGCAAAAAACAGCTACAAAAACAAGAGTACATTTTACATGCCAGTGGCAGAATGATGGGGAAAATATGAAGTTGCTGACATTCTCCACATACGTAAGACATGAGGAGAATCTTCTCCTGGAGACGTCATAGTCATGTCACCATGGGAACGTACGTCATCCTTAAATGATGCCATAGAAGATGTCACGCTGAAATCCAAAAGATTGCATGTTTTGTTTTGTTTTTTGCAGTTTTTCCCCCAGTAGGTCTAACTTTCTCTGATCTGTGAGATTTATGTCTCATCTTCCTTGCAAATATCACTTTTTCAAGAACTTCTTTGAACTCTCATTGATCCGTAGTTTGTTTTTCATCTTTGCTGCAAACAGCTTGCCTCTACAAATCGTGTAACTAGCTGAGGATAATTTTCCTCATCTTCTAAAGCTGTATACTAAGACAAACTATGTAAATCAATGAAAAAATGAAAGAGTCTGTCCTTCCTTCAATCCTCTTCCACCATTTTCCAATATGTCTTCTTTTTCTTCTATCTTACTTAACCCTTTGCATGATCTGAGTTCCAATTAGCACAGAAAACCCCACAGTATTGTATGCACTGTCCAAGGTCCCTGGCTCAGGAAGGGTTAATCCCCATTTGTAAAAGAGCCAGAGTCGAGAGGGCTGTTTACAGGCCATCATAATCTAGGTCGCTCCAAGAAACGAATCGGGCGCTCGTCGCGACGGGAAAACATCACTCCAACTGAAGACGTTGAGCAGGAAAAACACTTGATTTGAAATCCAGCTGGATATCTTCACCCACGTATCCATCGCTCCTGGCTTATCGCGGATGACGTCACAGAGAAATCAGGAAACTTAAACGGTGAGGGTTGTTTTTCTTTTCTAATCTTGAATTTGGACAAGATTAGTACTGAAGTGACATAATATTTTCTTTAGTACAGGACACATGACGTATCAGCAGTTGTAAACCAGACATCAGACGTAAGACATGTTTTGAGGGCAATGCTGAAGCAATTGAATAAAAAAAAAATAACAAAGCATACATACCTAAGGCACAAGCAACATGGAGTAAAAGAAAACAAGGGTCGTGACCTTTGAAGTCTAACACCCATGTTAGAAATGTCAGATTGCACAAACACTTGATGACATTTTGAAATTTGATGTTTTGCAGTGTGTCGAAATTTGCCAACCAAAAGTGCAAATAGCACATTCATGACGTCTACACTTCTTGACCTGCATGTGTTTTTCACAAATTGAAGAACTTTGTGTTTAAGGCTCTGTGTGTGTGTGTAGAGGTATGTACCATTTATTTGTTTTTTTGTTTTTTTGTTTGTTTGTTTGTTTGTTTATTTCATATTTCCATCTGAGAAGATGGCTGCATAACCCATATTCAGCTGCACTAGCTGGTCTTTCATGGGGTCCAGTTGAGTGCGAGGTGGGACTACTTCACTGGGTTATGCACTCTGCTCTTTGTGATGAATGAAGTGGGATCTTTTACGTGTACCAGTTGTGACTCTCTCACAAACGGGACCTCCATTTTATGTCCTATCTGAGTGACATAGTGCGTTGCCTCTCACTAGAGGGGATGGTATGATTACACACAACATTCCTCAGTGGGAATCAAACCCGGGTCCTTTGGATCTGGAGGCATACGTGGTCCTGACTGAGCTAAATCACCGCCATGTGTGTATACATGTGTGTGTTATAAATGTATTGCATACATGTATATATAAATGTATGTGTGCATGTGTGTGGGGGTGTGTGTGTGTGTGTGTGTGTGTGTGTGTGTGTGTGTGTGTGTGTGTGTGTGTGCATTGGAGGCTTACAAATAGTCACACAGGAAAAGGTAGAATTTTTGCTTTCCAAGCTATGAAGATATTATCCATCTGAAATATGCATATTCACATCTACAGTAGATTTCCCACCTTGACTGCTTTCTATACGTCTTGCCTGAGTAAAAGACAACAACAAACAAACAAAACAAAAACAATGACATGTTTGGCATGTCCTATGTAGTCTCTTCATGCATGACTTGTTGTGATATAAATATCTACAGTGTGAATTGCATTCATTATGTAATCTCCCCCCCCCCCCCACGCACACATACTTACTTGCAAACACTCCCATCCAAGAACAAACAAGCAAAAACAAAAAGAACAAAAAGCACATATACAGGGCTTGACATTAGCAATGGGCTGACTCAAGATTGATTTCAGGCCATCAAATTAAAAAAAAAAAAAGTTTATCTTTTTGTGGCCCAATTGGGCAGCTAACAGTCAAAATAGAATTTTAGATATGCCTTTGTTTTGGGCCACTTCATTTCATTTTTGGCTGCCAAAATGTCAAATTCATAGACATTATGGCCTGAATTGGCCACCAGATAAAACTGTTGGTGTCCAGCCCTGATTATAGTGTACAGTGTACTGTAAAGCCAGAAATTTTCACTTGCATGAAATTTTCACAAATTTCGAGTGAAGCCAAGATTTGCGAAATTAAAATGCACATAAAAGTTCTTGTCTTTACACATATGCATTGAATGCCAGTGGCAATTCACAAAAATTTAATGGTGCGAAAAAGGCTTTCATTTGGATCCTATTCATGATCACTTCTTGTTTTACAGTCAATGTACTGTGAAAGTGGAAATTTTCGCGGTGTTGAAATTTTCGCGGCATTTTGCGCAACCAGAAACTAGCGTAAATATAAAAGCATGCAAATATATCAGCTTGCCATATGTTTCTGTGCATGATGTCCTTATTCCGCGGAATTAAAAACACACGCGAAACTGTTCTTGCATGGCCAAGCATGAAAAATTAGTGGCGCGAAAATATCCATTTTTACAGTATTTGGTAAGGTGTGACACAGTAGTTGGCCACATTGTGCTTATTGTCAATCAATGGTTCACTATTATGATATTTCAAATAATGATCACCATGCCCTCTACTGTTACATCCCATTTTCAGTACCTGGTAATTGTATGATAGTTCTGCCATGTGGATTAGACCACCTGAGTTCTATGGCATCTATTCATGACATAAGGCCACAACTTGGATTCCTTTCTTCTGGTGAAAATGTCACATCACTGATTTTGTGCAGTGCGTGCACAGCTTAGACCTTTGTTGAATTTTCCAGCACTAGGATCATAAAAGGACAAAGGGGGGGGGGGGGGGGGGGGAGGTGAAGACTTTCAGAGTTATACCTTTTGTATACTAAACAATAGATTTATGAAATGTCAGCACTTGAAGTCAAGGGCATTGTAATCTCTAAGACATTCCTGCCATCTGAAGCTACCGGTGTTGAGGTCTGCCTGCACTGGTGCAGGTCAGGGATGGTTTCAAAAGGGCTGAGCCATGGCACTTCCTATCCAGGGGTATGGGGGTGAGGGGGGGGGGGGGGGGGGAGGGAGGGGCAGGGGAAAGAAAAATGATAGTGGAGAAGAAGGAATGGCTGTGGTGATACAAATTTTCCCCGGTCAAGGTCGTTTTTACTTTGAAAGCTTTTAAGGAGGTGGGGGAGGTTTGGGATGCGAGCTGAGCTCTGGCAGACAAGTGCTTGTAACCTCCAGTGAAGTCTTGAATGACTAAGAGTCTCTTAATTAGCCTCAGCTGTGGATCACTTTCTCCTGGAGATCACCTTAATGGCCCTTTGTTATCTCTGGTGACTATGCGGAGCTGGTGCATGTGTGCGAGTGTTTTGCTTTCTTTCTTTCTTTTTCTTTTTTGTATCTTGACCTTTATCTTTTTCTCTCTTGTACAGCTTCCAAAAAACCACTTGTAATGAGTGAAATTTGAGATTGTGAGATTGCTTTCACATTCCCGATTCCAGGTCTGCCTCCTCCGCCCTTTTCTCTCCGATTCATTTGTGGCATCTCAGCATTAATGATGTGCAGCTAATGCGTCCTCAATGTCAAGAAGCCAAGCAGCGGAAGCAGAGTTAGAGAGAAAGAGAGAGAGAGGTCTGTGAGACACTGGTTCTTATAATTCTACCTCTTTGGCTGCCAAAATGTCAGAGCAAGTCCCGTCTTTGTGGGTAACAGTAAGAATATAATTGGAATGAAATCTGCTCGGTTTGGTTCTTTCACATTGTTGTTTGGTACAGTCTCCTGTGTTCAGAACTGATCAAAACTTCCGAGCTTTGATGAGAGATGTGTCTCCACGTGTCTCAATTGTTAGCTCACCTGAGCAGAATGGCTCGGTGAGCTATTGCAATCGTTAACATCCATCATCAATCGTGCATAAACTTCTTTTTTTTTTTGGGGGGGGGAGGCATTTTTATCTTTTTCTAGATAACTGATGATAGAGGTTGTCAGTGGGGGAAGTATTATAGTTTTTGCCAATGATGATAGTGCCTTATGGGTGGGAGCTTAGTGTGGGGTTCAAATGTCCCAAATTAGCTATTTTTTGTCTTTTTGTATCTTTTTCTTTCATCTTCAATGAGAAGGTGGCTGGATATTAACCAAACCTGTCATTAAAGCATCAATTAAGGGAGGAGATCATGATTTACACAAATGGTATCACAAAGCACCCCCTGAGGTCCCTAGGGCAAGGTCCAAATGACCAAAAATGGGATGATGCTGCCCAGGCACAAGAGAGTATATAAATCTTCACTTATGAGACATTTGTGTAAATTGTTAGGCTCTTAAATGTAATGCACAATGAGCATTCAGTTTTCTTTTTTTTTTAGATATCAGTTAGTACTTTGGGAGTCAATATATTTTTCTGTTTTTCCCATTTGAGTAGCAAGTTGAATGACAATAACTTCTCATCTGTGATCAGCCTTGGCTAGTATAGAGTATATCACAAATAATTGTGAGATTGATTGCTTATCAAAGTGAGAAAGGGCAAACTGGAAAATAAAAGAGTGTGATAGGTGAATGTGGAGATCAGACGTGGAAGGAGAAGTTACATGTGCAATCTGCTATATAAAAATTTGTAGAGCAGAATCATCTATGATTGCTCATGCATATTTTGTCTGTTCTTTCATCTCTAACCTATGCTGAAGATGTGGCCTACTAGAAATCAATTAACTGTCATGGGCTCCAAAATCATATTAAATATGTCCTCTGTCTAATCATTTTTCAACTTTTCAGGTTTAGAACAGAACATTGAGGGGAATTAAGATATCTTGCATTGATGTCACCATGCAGTGCCCCCCCCCCCAAAAAAAAAACAACAACAACAACAACAACAACAACAACAGCAACTATTATCTCCATGTGCATCATATCTCAAGAAATTAGTTTTAAGGCCACAGTCATTTTGTTCTACATCTCACATTTTGCTATGAAATATATTTCTCAAACCTCCCCCTTTTATTCTCTGTCCATTTCAATGACCAAGGTGTATATTGATTAACAGTTACAGGTCACTCTGGCTACTCCGCCTCCAATGACCAGGGAAACAAAAAATGCGATGCCTCATTCGTTTAGTTGGGGGGGGGGGAAACACAGCAACAGCAGAAGCCTAACGAACGTCAAGAGCTGCCTTGCAGCTCCCGATGTGTATCATGGCGGTCAACATAGGCGAGGGAAAAAAAAACAAAACAAAAGGAAAATGGGGTAAACTTTCCACCCCGTGCCGCTCTTCCGATCTGTATCATAGTGGTCTGATTTGTGAGAATGGTAGTGGTATTGATGCGTATCTAAGCAGCCGTTTCCATTATGCTCCTCACTCTCACTCGAGGCATCCTGTTTACCACGTGACGTCCACAGCGCGTGTGTTTGTTTGTGAGTGTACGTGCGTGTGTCTGTTTCTGTGCATGGGTGTTTGTTTGTGTGTGAGTGTGTCTGTGTTTGTGTGTGAGTGCATTTGAGAGAAAGAGAGAACGAGAGATAGAGAGACTGAGGCGGAGAGAGAAAGAAGTAAAATACATCCTGTTTTTCTGCAGAAGCATTTTCATCAGTCAGCAGTGGTTTTTGCATTTCTTCCTTGTCATATTTTCTTAATCAGCACCCCTACATGTATACAAACCCATTCACTGGGATAATTAGCTGCCTAGTACTTGGCTCAGCCCAACACAGTCACACACATTTTAAGATCATCGTCACATCCTTAGAGAAGAATATTCCTTCTGATATAAGTCAGGAAACCCTTTCCTCGAGTAGTAATTTGACCCTGAGAAGTAAACATAACCATTATGATCACTACTGAGTCCCTGTGTGTGTTTTGGTCCTTCAAAACAAGATATGTATATGACCCAAGAGTTTTCTTTTTCTTTCTTTTTTATTGAACAAAATGAAGCAAGAGGAGTACGGAGTTCATAATGTATACATGATTTGATAATAAATGCAACACTGTAATATCCAAGACCTTACCCTGAGGAATAGTGCCTAACACTTTTAGGTATCAAATTCAATTCTCCACTATTGAAAATACAGAGCTGATTTGTCTCCTTCCTTTGCTATGTAATACTCTAAAAAAAAGTTTTTTTTTGCTTATTTTCAGCTAAGTTTTTAATCTAGCAACAGTGAGAGCTGTGGCTTGGATTTTGCAAAAATATATAGTTATAACATTTCAGCAGCAAAATATGTAGATTAAAACTTGTCATTGGGAATACCAAACATTTTTTGAGAGATGGAAGGTGTAATGTTTTGATTGTCGTGCTCATTGATTATTTCATAAATAACATTCCAAATTGGCTTTGTGGTGAGACATTCACAGCAAATATGTATGGTAGTCTCATTATCTTTGCCACAAAATGTACAAAAGGGGTATCCATTCTCTTAGTTTATGATGTAAAATCTTCTATGACATCAAAATGTACAGTTACATGACAAGAATGGACACAAAAGTAGAATATCTTTCAAATGATAATGTAGGCTATATCAGTGAGCTACGATAATTTCTAAAACAATATTGCATCTTGTGAAAAAAGAGGAAAATATACATATTTGATCACTCAAGTCCCAAATAGTTATATGAAACATCAACAAAAAGGCAGGCTCTTGTTAAGTTGTAAGGCTATTAGGTTGTTGTTGATGTTGTGGCAGGTACACTGCATGTTATATCTATGAAAAGAATGGAAAAAACCTGATCAAATGGATATATGATATATCAATGGTTTGTATTTTGTTTTGTTTTTTATTGTTTTTTATTGTTTTGTTTCTTACCCTGAAATGAACATCCTTAAAAAGAATACACCAATCTAGCATCATTTACTGGTCACTAGTGCCTATTATGACCTATGCCATGTGATCAAGAATATTTTTGTTGTTTTCTTTAGCACACATAAGCCTTAAAAATGCAAGGATGATTTCTGGCCTCTTATGATTATTTAAAGAAACATAGAAACGTACATGAGAATCATCAGTCACGTTCTGCCAATTAGTGGCAAGGAGAAAAAAAATCTGAAAGTCAATCTATTCAATTGCCATTTTGAGAACAGTGATGAATTCATCCCCTATCAAAGCAATGATCATCAAATTTATCTTCCTTTAAAGAGTAGTTTTTGCAATTCAGCAAATGAGAAAGTGTCTGATTGACAAACTGCCCTTCGTTGACATAAATAAAACACCGATTAGATTATTCTGTGTTTTATTAATAGCCATGATTAAAAATCATTGCGTACATTCTCGGATGGGATGTGTGCCTATGATTTTTATCATAGCTATCATTCAAACACTGAATAATCGATGTTCCTTAAAAGTCGATGAAGGGCAACTTGTCGGTCGGTTACAATAAAAACAACTTGATGCAAGATTCATTAATTTGAAGAGAAAGTGTCTGACTTGTACTGATCAGTTTTAATGTCACACATGGGCAAAGATACCATTTGTCTATGGAATATGTCTTGATATAAAGCTTAAACATCGTACTCAGGAGGACTCAAAATTCATCTTCCACCATTCAGACTTTTCTTGTAATATGATATCTGAAAGCCCTACCAAGAAACTTGTCTGGCTGAGGCTATTTGCCGGGACAATGAGCTGTCTTCAAGTATTTTGAGATCAAAATTGTGAAAATGATAACTGTTGGTATACCGACTTATATTCCTGAAGCGCCCTCCCAACTCAGTAGTGGGTAGGCCTACATAGAGTGGTGCTAGTATGTGATGATCAAGCCATGTCCAAGCAGTGGTATGAAATTAAATGCAGACTCGCATATAATGAATACTGCTATGGCCTGATATGTTGTAATCAATGTAATGAAATATATTTTCAATATCAGAGTCTGTTCATTGATTTGTGTTTTTTTTTTCTTTTGGTTGTGTAAGCATATATATATTTTTTATATTCAGGGTTGTGTTGTTCTGTTCTGATGCACTTTGCTCGTTTTCTTGCCCATTCTTATCATACCTGGCAGTTTTAAGTTGTTGTTTAACCTGTTTGAGGACGAGTCCAGAGTATACTCGGGCAAGAGTCTATGGGAAATGCGTGTTTTAGCAAAATCAGTCCGTCCTCAATGGGTTAATACGGTTTTGAACTTGTGGTCTGAGGGTTTTGTATATGCTTGGATGTCCGTCTTACCCAGGTCTCCTCCTGTTCGCCAGCGCTTGAATTACCGACAGGGCTGTCATGGATTAAATATCATAGCAGAGATCGACATTCAAAAGATGAAAGTAAATGTATTTATAGTGTCAAAGAGCAGGAAGTGGATAATTTTGTGCAGAAATGGGGTGTGGAGGCTTTCTTGTATGTGTGGGTCAGGGCATACTATTGTCTGGTAGTCTTTGTGATATTTGTGGTGTATGGTTTCTAGTAAAGAGAAGCTCCACACCATCCTTGACCAGTCCCAGACCAGCAGAGGACACCAGACTGGGAGAAGCAGCCATGCACTCAGGAGGTACCTACAGTGTCTAAATATGGATCATGGTACCCTAGATGCCCTATGCACTCTCTAGCCATCCATGCTCCTCGAGATGACCTCCCCAAATGGCTGCAGGAAAAGAAAAGTGGTCTGGCTGTCCACTCAATGACTGACCACTACAGCTACCTCTACTTATGTGCACCTCAAATTTCACCCTTGTTGTGTTTGTGTGTGTGTGTGTGTGTGTGTGTGTGTGTGTGTGTGTGTGTGTGTGTGCATTTTTTTATGTAAGTGACTGCCTGCCCCTCCCCGATGTGTATCAGAGTGGCCTAATTCGAGTGGACAGCAGCAGATGACCACTCTGGCGAGATAATGAATGGAAAGGGAGCCCTTTCTGGTGAGAAAAGTACTCTCTCTGCCATGGGGAGGAGGAAGGTCATTTGAGGTCATTTCCCTGTTTGAGCTGTAGTCGAGTCTACTTTTTCCAGCACAAAGGGTCTACATTTACATGCAGACCGCTTCCTCCCTTGCTAATGGCTTCTTCGATATAACAATGTACTCCAGAGCGCAGGTGAGACCAATTATGGTCACATGGGTAATTATCAAGTGAGTCTTTCCATATTTTGACCAAAACTACATAATGTAAATATAATGCTTGTGTGAAGATATGTAAAGACTGGCAGAGAAGGACAGAAGGCTATATATTCAAGCTCAAAAAAAGGAGAAATTTCCAAGAAAGAAATGTAAGCAGACATTACATGCAGATGTGGTACAAGTCTCTTTGCCATTGAAGTCTCCAGAATAAATGAATAGATGACCTGATGAACAACTGAAAAGCTATGCAGTAACAACTGTTGATAAAAAATCATTTCAACAAAGAGTGGAGTATGTGACTTAGTTCCAGAGTTTGTTTGATGTTTAATGTGTTTGCTACATTAGCAGCAGAGTTGCAAGGTTACGGGGTGAACAGCCTCTGTCTCAACAAGGCTGTGGCAATCTCTATTTCTGATGAGTCATTCTGGGCTGTTTCAAAACGGTTGATTAAACTTTTAGAACTTGATGTGCAATTAATGAGAGCAGTACTGGGTGGCATAACTAAGTCTTCCCTTGATTAGGCTAGCTAGAGGGCACTTTTCTTTTCTTTTCTTTCCATCTCCTTGTATTTGCCTTGGATTACGACAAGACAACTGCCCTCAAATCGAGATTAAACTGCGTCTAGATGAGACAAGAATGGGAGGCCGCATCTTATGTGTTTTAATTAAGGAAAGCTCATCGCATTTGTACAGGTGACTCGCCCCAGGTTGAATTTTTTTTCCATAAAGAGTGACCCGAGCGGCTTGATTTATCTAATTGATGGACTGGACATTTGGAAATGCGTGTGTGTGTGTGTGTGTGTGTGTGTGTTCGAGTGGCAAGATCAGCTTTCGGTCATCCACCCAGGTCACCGATGGGCAAGGCGAGTTCATTCAAAAAATAAAAAGAGGAATTAAGCATTTTTGATTGATGGCTTGCAGTATCTCTTCCTCTTTTTTTTTCCCTGTCAGCTAGAATATTGAGAAGGGTGCAAGTGTCATAAATTCACACTTTGTGTATCTTTCCCAGTCACCTGGGGGATTCTGCATCGTTCCCACCCCCCCCCCCCCACCCCATCAGGTCAGCGTAATGCAGTGCCAAATGGCCATCCAGCTTATAATCACAGATGATTTACCACGCGTAGCCGTTCATCGTCTTCATATAGTTCTTCCTCACAATCATCAATGTTTTTCCCATTTGTTATTGCTTTTTTCTCTTAGATTCTCTCTGTCTCATTTTGTGTGTGTGTGCGTGTGTGTGTTTGTTTGTTTGTTTGTTTGATATCTTTAATCTGCATTGTGCATGATCGAAAGCGTCAGAGTGCAATAAGATTTAATACCCCTTTCAGGTAATCGTGAATGCGGATAATAGGAGCAATAAGTCGTAAAATTTTGATTACATGAACGGGAGAGGAGTAAAAAAGTGCGCATTATTTTGATGCTGCTATTATCCGCATTATTGAAGCATGAGGAGTAGGACGAGAATACATGAACGCGTTTTACGACTTATGCGCACTAACATTCCACAGTTGGTCAAAGGTCACTCTATTTCCCGCACAACCGCTGATTGCTGAGCTTGAGCGAGAGCTGTGCATACTTCATGGAATATATGAACGCGATTTTGAATACTTCATCCGCATTATTTGGATGCGGATAATTGAACCGCGATTACCTGAAAGGGGTATAAGTCACCCAAGCTCTTGTCAAAGACACTGCCAAGTAGTCTCATCATATTTTCTTTATCTATTCTGTCAAACCGGTGTCGGGCGTTCCGAGCATTCCTTGGTAAATTTTTGTTTTGTTTCTCCCAAGAAGTGAACATTGAAGTTAGCATCGATGTTTAGACCTTTGATCTTCTGTGCTCAATGAACATGTTCCATGACTGAGTCTCCCCATGGCCCATTTCTGCCCAACACCTACTCATCATCAGCTTGCGGTTAAGGGCGCCAACCGCTTTCAAGTCGGTGTATATTAATAGGAAGATGGGGAAGATCGTGTTTGACCTTCTGATGGCCATTGCTAATGAACTATATCCAGAGCCTCAAGGATTATTACAGTGGGCGACTGTGACTTTCAGGAGGTAAACATGACCCTGAACTGATCGTGATTCATGTGGAGATGTAATTAGAGACCGAATTAACCTGGACTACTTTTCTCCCCCCTTTCCTTTAGTCACGACACGAGAGAATTAGACGGCCCAGCACATGTGTATTGCATTCACCATGTCCTCGGGGGTAAATCAGTCTGGTACATTGATTACCAACGTGATTTTGTCATTGACTTAATAAAGGAGCAGACAGGAAAAAAGGATGAAGGAAAAAAAATGGGGACAGGAACTGCTATTATCAGCCATTTTGAAAGGCGTGCCAAAAAAAAAAAATGTTTTAAGGTCATCGTGGGTCAGAACTTCTTTGTTTTGGTCCAGTCATTCATTAACAGTCTTTGTTGCAGAATCGGCATGCAGAGAGGCCACACTGTCAAGTGTATTATTTTGGGGTCATGATAAGGGCTTTCCTTTCATCACTTGCTGGGGCGGAAGTTTTCGGTAATACTCAAGGTGGCTCGCATGTCGAATGTCGGTCATGTCGTTACACTTTAGGTCCAGCACGATAGAGAGAGAGAGAGCGAGGGACAGCCTAACAAAAGTGAATAAGTGAGGGAATTTTAAAAAAAAAAATCAAAACAAAGGACGCCTCAAAATGTGAAACAAATGTGCCATTGTCTTCGGCTGGAATTGTTAAACACACATTGACTGTAGTTTTGTCCCAAACGAGATGTTTGGGTAGCGAGGGATTCTGTTGATTGATGCGGAATGGAGGGGTAGCAGCAGTTTGCATGATTAAGGTTGAGATGAAAATTAGAGCTTTGTTGGGCATGTGATGAGGCTGTGTAGAGTATACTGTAAAAACATGAACATTTGCATCATAAAACTTTCACGAATTGGTGCTGATGGCCTTTTTCACGGCATGAAACTTTCGCATGTTGCCATTGGCATTCAATGCATTGTGTAGACAAAAACTTTCATGAACCTTGGCTCTTTGCAAAAGCTTCATGCACACAAAAATGTATGATTTTACAGTACCTTTCATTTGATGCAAAGCAAATGCTGCAAATAGCAAATATTGATGACAGAAAAAGATTGTAGCTATCAAGGTCAATATCTTTTATACGCAATCTGTAAAGAATGTAAAAGAAATATGTTAGATGTGGTGAAGTCTTCATACTTACTTTGAATGTTCTCATATGAAGCCATAGCTGCACTTTTCATTTTTCTTGAGAAAAACAAAAACCCTGGAATTTTCTCAGGCATTTGTTTGTAAAATAGAAGTCATCGAAATCAGTGTATGCATATCTTTGTGGGAAAAACATGATTCTGCTTAATGGTTCTATTAAAGCAATATCTATGTTATTTAGATAAATAATTCTTTTTGGTAAAAATCTTTCCCTAAAAGCAACAGATAAAATGAAACTTCATAAGACTTATAACATTCCAAGAAAGCCCTCTCATCATGTTGTAAACATTTGTTTTTCTTTTACCCACATCAGTCATGTACTCTTGAGACCTGGTCTCTTGAAATAAGCCTCCCTCGGGGGAAAAAAAAGAGAAGACAATAATAATAAAGTTTAGCAAGTCATTTGAAAATAAGCTAGGCTCATAGATGATCAGGTCATTTTAAAGTGAAAAAAAAAATGCTGAAATTACTGACCATGGAAAATTACAAGGACACTACAGGTACTAGCATTCAGTGCAATGTGTAGACAAGAACTTCGCATGCATTTTACTTTTGCGAATCCTGGCTCCTTATGAAATTTGTGAAAGTTTCGTGCACACAAAGATTTCTGGTTTTAAAGGAAGTCTTACAAGTTCCATTAGCCAGACCGTTCTGCATCAGCATGAAATCTTTGTAATTTTTTATTTCAGTTGGTTGATAGAACCTATCATGCATTATGATGAAGCCATCTAATGTCGACCTTTACATTTTCTTTTTGTTTTAATAAAGAAAAAGAAGATTTTTAAAAAGCCAAAATGCATGTGAAGTTGATGGCATTTAGCTTAGCTATTCTTTGAAGTAAGCCAACTATCATTACACTCTGATGTGCCGACATGGATTGTG
Source organism: Diadema antillarum (assembly GCF_040938485.1). Taxonomy (NCBI): domain Eukaryota; kingdom Metazoa; phylum Echinodermata; class Echinoidea; order Diadematoida; family Diadematidae; genus Diadema; species Diadema antillarum. The sequence continues at coordinate 1,308,462 of NW_027270978.1, forward strand.
TGAAACGGGTCGGAGTAGCTTGCATGTTGCGGCACTCGACAGAAGCAATACATGCCTGGCAATAGTCCCTTGGCATGAGCCTTCCCCTAGACTCATACTTGTCCCCAGCTGATCTTGATACACTTTCCTTCTTAAGTCTCACTTAACCATCCTCTCTAATGAACACTATGTCCTTCCAAATAAACATAAAGAAAGAAAGAAGAGGAGAGAAATAGGCTGAATAGTAGGGGACTAGCCTATAGACCGTGAAGCGCAATGAGATCAATCTCCATTCATTATTTTTACAACTCCAACCTTCGACCCCACTTTCCTTTTTTCCCCCCTCTTCTTCTGTTTAAAAGCACCAGTCTTTTGTTCATGTTATATTATGACCAATTTTGAAGCAATGTATGACTCTTACCTAAGAGTGACCTCATAAATAAAGAGAGGTCATATGAGGTCAAGAAAAGGTTTTGTTTGGGTTTTGGCCCCATTTCTTTCTCTTTTTTCTGGGGGGGGGGGGGAGGGGTTAGAAGAAATTGGGGAAAGAGAACACTTCGGAGTCACAAGCATTTTAATCTGTGTAGTTTCCTTTGTTTCATTCATGTGTATGCATATGCGGGTATGTGCTTGCATACATCTCTGACTGCATAATAATGTTTATATCTGTGTCTGGTCCTATTTGTTTCAATTGTGTGTAAAAAGAAAAGTGATAGCCTCAGATTATCATAGAGTAACCATACCACACCATGTCATTGCAGGATGTATTATTACATGTGATAATTAACACAGTCTCCAATCTTCAAGATAGTAGGTGGGGCTATTTAAGTTCTTTATTGATGATTACTGTTTTCAGTCGTGAAGCTTAGTGATGTATTCCACGCATATCTTGGACTTACTTTGCTTGGCTTGCACACATAACTTTCTGAGGAACATGTTTGCACCTGAAATGATGACACAAGTGATGATGATGATGATGATGACGATGACGATGATGATGATAGTGATAGTGATGATTTGTCAACTTCATTGTCAGCTTTATCATCAATATTCTTAGCATTGGTACTAGTATATAAAATGAAAAACAGGCATAGGTAATACATGCAGGTCTGTGTGGCACAAGGCACTACATTTATCGCTTCTTGTTTGTGATTTTACAATCAGATTGTGAGCTGCCGACCAGTTGTGCAACCCCAAAGTTATTTCTGCATAAACTTCACCTTTTTCAGAGGTCACATGATGAATCTTGATGAGACAAAACTGTTTGGTTGTCTCTGGGGAAAAAAAAGATGAAGAAACACCCCACACTCTCACATACTTGTCCTTTAACCCATTGAGGAGGGGCTGATTTTACTACAACACGCATTTCCCATAGACACTTGCCCGAGTATACTCAGGACTCGTCCTCAACGGGTTAAAACATTTGCGTCCCATCCTGGTCACTGCAGGCTGGCAGTGGCCTGGGATGCAGCCGCTGACCTACATAGTACTTACATCAGCTGTGAAAAGGAGAGCAGACATCCATTTAGGAAGGACACGTTCCATTCAAGCATCAGTCAACGCCAGGGAGTGATAATGGGGTGTTTATTGTTCAAGTCCAGTGTCTGATTGGTTGATGTGGCCACGTGGTCCTTTGTCTCCTGGGAGCTGGAGCTGAACCCGAACTCTATTGTGATGTCACAGTCCAATACTGGTCTGGTGATGTAAGGGGCCTGTTTGTAGTTATATCAGTGTGTTTGATAATAGCCTTATCCTATTTGTTGTCATTTTGCTTATTTGTTTTGTTTTGTAATGTTTTGGGGTTTTTTTGTGAATATATGAATGTATGTGTATATATACTACATATGCAATTTACATGTTTATATACTTTGGTATATATTTGGCATCATGGCATTGTGTGGCCCATGTGGCTGTATCTATTTCTTCCAGGTGTTGTAAGTCATTATGAGCTCAAAATCTGTTCTATTCTGACCCCCAGCGGGGCAGACTGTTTTTCGTGTGCATACTTACTGGGTTGTTTCGTACACCGCAACAGTGCCTGCTGACCGAAAGGGTTATAGGAAAAAACATGTGCCTGAATGCTGAACCTCTGCGTAATAATGCAGATGCATTGTTTGTGACACAATATCCGCAATTTCACAACACATCAGTGAAAACAATTCATTTCGTTCAATTTCAAACCATCATTAAAAAATATGCTGAGCATGTTGGAGGAATGATTATACATGCATTAAGTATATATACTCTTAAGTCCATTCTTAATCAAAATTACATATTGGCCGATGGCCAGAATATGATATCTGTAATGCCCGTCACATTGTGTCCAAGTGTGGCCTTCAATACAAAAATGATGATTACCTTTCACTCTTCATTCACAAATTCAGTCAAGCCTCTTTAATCCTTTGTGTGCTCTGGAGTGCCGATTGGCACAGAAAACCCCATAGCATTGTACACACTGTCCGAAGTCCCTGGCACACATAAGGTTAATTGACCTGAATGTAAGCAGTTCATGGTTGCAGTTTGGAAGTTCGTACCAGAAGTTCGCAAACTGCATCTTTAAACCGATGTGATATATTTCTTCTTCTCCTTTCTTCATACTAGTGATGATGATTATAATAATGATGATGATAAAAATGATTATGTTAATACCTGCTTTCATCGTTCTTATTTCTATCATCACTAGCAATAGCATTAGAATTATATTATTGCCATTGTTATCAATCTCAAAATCATCGTTATCATCACTCCTCCTCTTTATCTTCTACATTCTCTAGTTCTTCTTTCCTCCCCCTTTTTCTCTTCCTCCTCTTCTACTTCGTCCTTTCTTCCTTTTTTTTCTCTTTCTCCCCTTCTCCTTCCTCCTTTACCTCTTCCCTCTTCTCCCTTTCCTCTGACATGTCTAGTGCATAATGTAGCGTAGACATCAACCGAGGGACATTTCTATTGCAGGATCACTTAGGGAAAGCCTCCTAATTGTTCCAGCAGGAGTAAGTAGGGAAAATTCCAGGAACATGTGCCAAATATATCCATTCCTGGCACGAAAGTGAACTTTCTAACTCACATTTTCACACATGATGTTCTAATACCAATTCTGGTGGAGCTGAGGAGGTTTGCAAAAGAACTGCTGCTTCGAGTAATTACCATGAGGTGTCTGGGTTTTTTTTTTTTTCTTCTTCTTCTTTTCTTCGTTGAATTGCAAAGGGTTGGCTTTTTTTCTTTTTAAGATGACTTTAGCAGCCACTTATCCTGTATATCTCCTTTGTACTCACAGAGCTGGAAAGGAAAGCATGTTATTTCGACAACCTCTCGATCCTTTTTCCTCCCCCCCCCCACACACACACTGCACTGTCTAGTCGTCTCGAAGGATGATACCTCTCACATATGCACCCCCGCATTTTTACCGGTGGATGAAGTGTGTCTGTCTGTTTATATTGACATGTCAGAGACAAGGCGCAGAAAACGAGCTCCTTCCAGCATGCATTACGAGGAGGTAATCGGGAGCGACGAATATTGGTCAGAGTCGAGTGACTCTGACAGATGTCAAAAGAGTGGTATCATCCTCGATGGCAAGTTTGGGGAAGGTATTAATAGTTGCGGAATTCATCATTTCCGGCTCCCCGCAATAGAAAGTTAGGTGTGCTCGTTGATGAGTAATGGTGCATCCCGTCTTTGCTCTTTTGACATGACCCGGTTTGGTTGAATGTGATGTGAGAGTCTGTCATTCTCATCGAGCAGTGCCCTGATGAATTTAATGGCAGCAAGGTATCTTCCCTCACTCATTTCCATTTCCATCTATCTTTGTCTTCTTCTTTTCCTTTCTTTTTTTACCGTCAGTGTCTCCTCCCGATCTTCTCCTCTTTCTTCTCCTTGCCGCCTTAATAATGAAATACTCAATATTTTAGGGCTTGACACTAATTTTTTTTTCTTTTCGTGGCTCGTTTGGGCCAGAAAATGTCTTTAAATTTCAAGTTTAGGTGGCCTGAAAATAAAATGTATTGGCCCAAAACAAAAGTAAACATATAGTACCATCCCATTTTGAATCGTAGTTGCCTGATTGGACCACCAAAGGATAATCTTTTTGGAAATTTGGTGGCCCAACATCAAATTTTCGGTGGCCCTGGGCCCACGGGCCACCACTAAATGTCGAACCCTGATTATGTGTCAGTGCTGACACAGCCATGGTCATGTGATGGCTCTGCTGACAATTATAATAATTCCAGCCACATGACAGGCTGGTTGAGGGTATCCGAGGATATAAATATGTTCTATTTTTAATCTTCTTCCTTTGTTTCAAAACGGCACCCACGCACTCTGCTTCTCCTGAGCTTAGAATTTTGCCCGTGACAATCGGGCTTCATGAAGAATGTCTTTGAAAATGTCACAGTCGTACAAAATTATACCGCATTAAGTCCACGACCCCGAAAAGTCTCCCTATATAGCAGCTGTGACTTATCAGCGATACTGCAGCGGCTTCATTACCGATATTAGCGGATCGGGCAAAATGTGAATGTGAAACATGATCGCAGAAGAGAAGCCTGGAAGGAAGAAAAAAATGTATAATTTGGTCGGCCTGTTGATGCGATCAGAACTACAAGCCTGCATTAATGCTGCCACGTCAAGCTGACACATCCACGTCCCCTCGGCCGTGTCACATGATTTGAAGCGACGGCTAAATCAGCCCGGTATCATTCATGCGAGGACTGATGGGAGTTTGAGTTGCCCTCCTCGATAGAGAGGCATCCTCTGGCCGGTCGCGCAACACTCGTCTGCATTCATGAGGGTTGAATGTTTCATTCAGCAGGGAACATTATATGGCACAGAATAAAACCCAGAGCCTTACAACGCACCCAATGAGTGACGTTCATAGGCTTAATTCTAGACCTTGCTGCCTTTGCTTTATGACAGTCCCACACACCACACTTTACAATGTCATATTCCTGAGATTGAATTTGTCAAAGTGTGTGTAAGTTGTACCATTAGGACTTTTGTGAATTTCATCAGCCTTATGCCAAAAGGGCACTAGTACTGTACAACGTCTATAGTAGTAAGGGCCTTTTGGCGTAACAGTGGAAGAGGTGTAAGGCCCTTTTGACATAAGACCGACGATTTCACTCCACTCTTAGAACATTTACTACAGTTGTCGCAACGCGTAAACTTGGGGAAAATCCTTGATTGAGTAGCAAAGTATTATTTGAATAGAACATGATGTTCACAGCAATTTTTCATTTAAGCCCAGCACTTCCTCTTTCTATTAAAAGAAACATGGCAGAAGATCTAACTCTGCCTTTTAAAACACACAAATATATGCTTTGTTGCTTGGAGGAACTGGGTGGAATTTCCAAAATCATAAATTCTCTCTCGTAAATTCCCCTTTTCACTTCCTTCACTCTCTCGATTAGTTGCGTGTTCCTGTCGCCCCAGGTAAAACTATCTTGTAGTTGACATCTTCAGCGTGAAAGAGACATCACATTTGTCTAGCTGATAGTGTGTTTTGTTTTGCTCAAAAATATTATGACTTGTGAATTTGGTTTTCAGTGTCAGAAGGTCCTTATATTGAGTGGCAAAGGGAGGGGGGTTGAAATGTATGAATGTATGTCTCCTATCTTCTCTGCCATTACCCACCAAATTTCACACAATTTGTGATCATCAATTAAATGGAAGAAGATATCTAACTGTGACCCACACATGGCACATAGTTAGCTATACCTAGTCGGGCAGAAACAATATTTGCATTTGTATATCTATTAATATGTATGGACATACGCCTACATTTATCAATGTAGAGACGGCGGTCATTAGTTATTTTTGTTAACACATCGTCTAGACTGTCAGGAAACACTGATGGCCTTGGTGTTGGTCTAATCTTGTCAACTGCTATGCCATCGGTACTTGTAAGTTCTGCTGCATTGCAGTGGAGGGTGTACTGCCAATTTGAGCCTGATGAGTGTTTACAAACAATGAATTGAAGAAAATTATACGTACATTGACTCCTAATTCTCTTTTTTCTACATCCCCCAAAACAGATTTGGCTCGTTTGGAAAAAATTGCAACATCATGCCATTTTGGTTACCATAGAAGGGTTGTTCCATTTTACTTCACTTTTTAGATATCAATCAAAACTTTTTATTCATTTTTAAGACGGAAAAAAAGTGCAATTGAAATCAGTAGGTACATACAAGTAGTCAACAAAGCTTTTGAACTTGACCACTTCTTGATGATCATTGGATCAGATGGATGTTGATGATTACTGGAGCAAACGTATTGTCTTATGTTGACTCTTATCCTCCACCAGCAAACTAGATTATCCAGTGCCAAAGAAAAAAAAAACTAAGCAAAAGAAGCGATAAAGTACCCACTAAAATTACTTTCAGGTCATTCATTTTGTTCCAGTCAGTCATCTGCAACATCCATTAAAGGGTACTTCAATCTTAACTCCTGCTACATGTACCACTGTCCTTTTCATAGCTTGGGCCTACTGCCTTCTGCGAGCTCGTGCCATTCATATATCTACAGCCATTGATGGCTCAATGGATCGGCTGATTTCCCGAATCAGAAAATATTGTGGCTCTTTTAAACTAATGAGGACCCGCCTTCACAATGCTTACAATGGCCTCCTGTAATTTGATAAATTGGTTTTCTTTTTTTTCTTTTTTTTTTTTGCACAATTGTACAGCCAAACTGATTTTCGTCTGTTTGTTATGTTGAAGTAATGTAAATAAACTGATGGAAGTATAAATATCATCCTTTTTTTTTTTCTAAGAACACACTGTGGATTGAAGTTCCTTGTTCCCATTATTATCCCTGTTGTATCTTACCAGACATTTCATCTGGCTTGTAAACTGGGACATCTGTGCAACCTTTTTAGGTCATTGACAGGAGACCTAAATGGTTGCGTTGGATTTTGTTGTTGTCTTGTAGGTCTGTTTGGGTGGAGAGGGCATTTTTAGCTTCATATGGCATTCTCATGTCTTTTGAAGATCGTAGAAAGGAAATAGAGTCTGATGCCACTGTCCCATTTTTAGCATGAACTCCCACATTCACATGATTAGTTGTGAGGCCTCTTGTTAACATCTGAGAAATCTCTTTCTGTTATATACCCAATCCCCCCTTCCTTTGATATTCATAGAAGGAGGATAACCTTTGAAGGAGAATCTGCCACAAATATAGTTATTTCGGCCGAGTACAGAATTGCAAAAGTACATTGTTAATGAAAGTTGAGAAATATCAGACAAATAGTTAATACTGTATGTATGAATGTATGTATCAACTTGTTTATATCTACCACTAGTCCATTAAATGTATAGATATAAACATTTATCTAGTTATTAAAGGTATTGTTTACCATTGGGAGCAGTGATTTAACAAATTTCAAGTTATCACATTTGATGCATATGTGTAGGTCAGTTGTGTCACAAAACATCCTACAATATAAAAATTATGCAATAAAGCCTAAAATATACAAGGAGATATCACTGTTGTTCTTACTTAACCACAACTGTAGAAGATTTAGTCTAGAAACAATTTTATTATAACTATTATTCACATTTTGTATATTTACCGATATGTAACATTAATTATAATGATTAAAATCTTTACATTGGTTGTTTCCATCCCTAAATCACATTTTGAATCTATTCTGAAGCACTAAAGCTGAGTTTTTGTTTCATCTGCATATAGTAAATAATGCCTTTGAGCAATTAATGTATGTAAGTGTTCAGTTGTCTATTTTCTATTAACTTGTCATTTGTTTTATTATGTGCTCATATACATATATACTTGCTTCATTCTCGGCAATATTAAACAAGAAGACATGCAGTGCAGAACATATACACAAAGTAAAACAGTAAAAGCAATTTCTGTCTAGTTATTCCCCTAGACAAATAATGTCATCTTCAAAAAAAAAAAAAAAACAATAGCAAGCAGACATGAGCAAAAATTAACATGAACACATTCTTGGTATTCATAAGAAATGGTAATAGTTGGTAGGGCCATGTCGACTAGATGCTGGTTAATGGGGTTGCTCTTTTTTAATTCCTGCAGATTGTGATATTAGAATGAATCACAGACATTTCAAAAAGCCCGAAGTTTGATGAAATCTCTCTATTCACTTGAATAGTTTCATTTAACTTTCTCTCTTCCATCATTGCTTTTCATTGACGACAAAATCTCTCTTTCTCCTATAAAGATAACAAGAGATGCTTCACAGTTCCGACTAAGCTGAAAAATCCCCCGCCCTGTAAGTCTGCTAGTACACCAGCAACAACACCAAGCAAACGTTGCAATTCTTGCAGATGACCTGTATAGGCCTAAGCATCAATCAGTCAGACATAATGTACATGGACGACTTTTCCACTTCACATGGTAAGGAAGCAAAGGGAAAGCAGTGCCAACATTTTTGCCCAGACTCTCTCTTGCAAGAAAAAAAAAAGAAGACAAAAAATCCCTCTTAGATCTCTACTAGGGGTTGATTGTACTCTCACAGACAGACAAGGGTGTTAGGGACTTGTCCGCAAATATCAATTTTATGGTATTAGATTCCTTCAGTACGTATCCATTTCTCATTCTTTTTACCCCCGTTTTAGCCGTTTTCCCCGTTTGTACATTTCGTCATCCACTCTCGTTTTCTTTTGCTCAATCACCCTTTCCATCTCTCTATTTCTCTGCTGCGTTTCCTTTTCTGTTTCCCTGTGCTTGGTTGTTCTGTCTTTTTGTCTGGGTCATGCTAATTCTCCCTCCAGGCCAGCTGATCTACATTCATTAAAAAAAGAAAAAAAAAAAAAAGATATCCTTCATTCCCCAATATAGCTCTGTCTGCTGTATAACTTTGCTTAATCATTAATCACACAAATGAAAAGCTCTGGTTCGACAGGGAGGAGTTTTTGTGTACTTTAATGAAATTTTACTGTATTTGATTGAGGAATAAAGATGATAAAATATGCTTAAATGAAGATGCAGTGCCATTATGTTAGGATGTACTTATAATAAAAAAAAAAGATTGATTGTTTTTATTCAATTTGGTTTGAATCAATGTGTTTAATGTTTATTATGTTTGTTTTGTTTTGTTATTTATTTGTTTTTTTGCTTTATTGACAAGGTGATCATTTAACTTAGCTTCTTTTTATGAGAAACCAAATGTACAGATATCTTGATCGACTAACCACTGAAACCGAAATTCTGACTGGAGAGACTTTCCATCCAAACTAATGTCTCTGACGACATTTTTACCTACTTGTCATCACATGTCCAGCGTTGTTTAGATTCAGGCCACTCATTAATTAGTTTTGTTTGCTTATGTGTAGTATTACAGATATGCCAGTTGAAATTGAGCGTGTTATTTTGTTTGCATTGATGCAATTGATGGGATTTCAAAACTGGCTGAGGGGAGAGGCGTTATGTCAAGTTGGCAAGATGTATCATCACCGCTTCGCCATGGGCGCCTCAGAAAGAAGACCCACAAGTTTTCTCTTTCACCCCCCATGATCCGGTTTCTCGATCACTAGTACGCGTGTGTCGCGGTGTCATATTCTTGTCTTGCAATAATTCCCCGGCATTTCCTCCGCGGGTGTGAAATTGTTCCTCCTACTTTTTTCTTTTTTAGATACATAATTTTATATAGAAAAAGTAGACATGGAATGCCAAAGAGCATATTGATGTTGTGCCAATCCAAATTTGGCCAAAAAAAAAGTGAGATGAGATATGGAGGGAAAAGGGGAGAAGAGTAAGAGGGTTCATTTGGAGTTCACGTGTCAGGCTTTGTGTGAAAGACGTGAAAATGTCATCACCATGTGCATTCATGTGCGGGGTGAGACCGACTTTTGCTGATTGAGAACTCATCAGGGCAGACTCCCTCTCTCTCTCTCTCTGCGACATGTGTTGTGATAGCCTCAGGGCAGTATTTGGTCGCGTAACATTCTCATGCAACGTCTAACACACAGAGAGCATTCCTATCATATTATCTGTATTTTTTTTATTGCAGAAATTTTCTCTTCTTTCACATCAGCCCTACCCTATGTACTTCAAAAAGGTCCGATCTTGAGGGGCAAAAGAGAGTTATTAAGCATGAACAAGAATAAATGTAAAGCTTTTAAAGGACAAGTTCACCTTCATAAACATAAGGATTGAGAAAATGCAACAATATTAGTAGAACACATCAGTGAAAGTTTGAGGAAAATTGGACAATCGATGCAAAAGTTATGAATTTTTTAAATTTTTGTGTTGGAACCGCTGGGTGAGGAGACTACTACAGCTTGTGAGTCATATGCGTACAACAGTATAAAGAAAATGTAAAAGAAATTTCAACATATTTTCACTTTTTTCGCATAATAAAAGAGCACTTGACTTGCCTCTTTCTAAAGGCAGGGGGAATAATATTACCCATAACATTTGTCGGTAACGAGTCAGGGGAATGTGTCCTTTTTTCAAAAGATGGAATTTTGTGAAATTCTCTTTATATTTTCCTTATATTGTTGTACGCATGTGACATCCAAGTTATTCATACACTGCAGTAGTCTTCTCATCCAGCGGGTACTGCACAAAAACTTCAAAAATTCATAACTTTTGAACGGATTGTCTGATTTTCCTCAAACTTTCAATGATGTGTTCTACTAATATTGCTACATTCTATCAATCCCTATGTTAATGAAGGTGAACTTGTCCTTTAAAGGGTATAATCAATCATAGATAGAGAGAGAAGAGTTTATTAGAATAGAAAATATATTGGAACATCCATTTAGTCCATGATTGAATTGGGAAAATAAACTTTTCACCAGGGATTAGATTATCAGATTTGGTATTGTATTAGTAAAAGGAAAAAAAAACTTATATTCTGCTTATTCAGCAGCGAAGTATTCATTCTTTGCGCAGCATGCAGTTATTCCTGGATAATAATGCATTTAAGAAGATGATGCTCAGACACGAGAATCAGATCTCCAGATATTGCCACTCCTGTGTAAACATGATCCCCAGCCACGCCGCGAAGGAGCGAAAGGATGTGCTCGCTTATGATCGTGGTCTCTCTAAGCGGCCGCCGATTGAAGGGTTTTTACACCTCTCCCTGCCACGCGAGGCAATGTTTGCTCAAGAGAGGCCTAAAACTGTGGCCTACTTCTCTTCCCCGCCTGGCCTGATTGTCTCCACTTACCCCCTTGATATTGCATGTGACCGTGCTCTGAACCTTAATGACATATACCAACTCTCCTTCTCCTAAACCTCAACCTCCCCCTCACCCCTCCCCCCCCCCCTTCTTCCTTTTCCTGCCATCTCCTTCTCTTTGGTCCAGCAAAATTAGGAGGCATTGCCCCCCAAGAACCATTTGAAAAGGTCATTCAATACACACAACTTGACCCTAATTTTTGCCAGCTTTGAAATGTGACCTGGCTCTTTTGTCACGCTGGTTGGAAACAGTTTGTTCCCTTCTGAGGTGGGCCTCCTTTCTCTCACTCTTTCTCCATCTCTCACCCTTTCTCGCTGCCTTTCTCTTTCTATTGCTCTCCTCTTTCTCTTTTTCTGCCATTTTTCCAGAGATTTTAAAGTGGCTCTGATGGCGTATTCTCTTCCTTCTGGCCCCTCCCTGACCTAGCCTCGCCTCTTGGCTTCTCTGTGACCCCACATCACCTCCTTGCCCCTTCTTGAACCAGCCTCACCTCAACACCCTCTACTCTTTGGTTAAGGTTAAAGAGAAAGGGGGGAAAGATATGTATTGTCTGGCCTAAATACCTCAGTTTTCATTGCGCCTGGAGTTCAAATCAAACACGGCTTTGTTCTAGTCTGGCAACTGTTCCACCTGGCTCACAGTGTGCTGAGGGGAGAGAAGCATGTACCACGTTAATCCCCGGGGTGCTGGGTGACCCACTCCTCAACCCCCATGCACCTCACTCTCTTCCACTTGGCCTTCATCCTTCCTTCCATTGCGCCTCTTGCTTTGGCGCCCCCTCCCTCTTGGCCAGCGCCCAGTGCGATCAAGTTCTTCTCATTCATTGACCCACTTTTGTTGGTATGTAAGTTCAACTCGCGGGCAGTCTTTGTCACCTTTAATTATGCCTGTCACATTGCCTCTTGTAAAAGACAAGATGGCTGATGTTCACATGTCTTACATGTATCATCCATTATATTGAAGTAAGTGGTAGACACAGCATCCTCGTTAACTAGCATCCATTTAACCCCTCTCCCCCTAGTCTCGAAATATGGAGCAAATGATTAATTTTTGCATGCATTTCTAGGTCTGATATTTCATGGCTTGTCAATAGTCTTGATATTTCACCAGAATGTGCTGCATGGCTACACTGCAGTATCAATCCAAGAAATGTCCAACTGTAAAGATGATATTGCAGAGCTATAGAAATTCATTTTATTATCAAAGGAGGGGGGGGGGGAGAGTGCAGCTACTACCGGGTACATTAATTCATAGACAACATTTTGAGACACTGAGTCTTCATGAAAGGCTACATGCGGTGGCCAAATTGAGTCTGAGCCCTGCTTAGCAGTCTCTGCTCTTGTCATAGCCACATGATGTTATTCAGGACTGCTCTAACATTACCCCAGTGCAGGGGGCTTTATGGGCCCCTATATTTAAAAGTGAGCACTGAGCTCACTTGAAGAGAACCTCTGGAGGAGTGTGAGTGGGAGATATAGGTTAGCCCTCGGCGGCGGACTACGCCTCCTACCCCAGATTTCTAGCTCTCCCTTGTCTGGCATCTTTGGTCACATGACCCCAACCCCAAACACATAGCATAGTCTGCATCTCCCGCACACCTCAGACGCCACTCCTGTCTTCCTATTATAGTAACATGGCCCCCGCCAGCTGATCCCCTGGCTTCGATGCTGGGGGGTATCAGATGCCTCTTGGCTAAAACCCGACTGCCTATTCCAAGTATTTCATTCAAGCTGATCACTCGGGCCCAGTGATAAATGCCCCACAATTTTGCTCTTGCCTATTAAGGAAGGCCGCAACGGCAGTATGGCTGCGTCCTGCATTTAGTTCCATTTTTCACGGTTGAGCCGCCTCATCGGCGCGCTCATTTCTCTCGATTACTGCAGATTTAGGGTGGGAGAGGGGAGGGGCATGACATGGCATTTTGCATGTATATTCAGCACATTAGTAATTCATCTCGCGTGCTAATTGATGAGAGGTTATTAGTCAAAACGGTGTGGCTGCAGCGGCGAGCTCGTTTTCCAGGAAGAGCAGACGGGGTAGTTTTTCAACATGAAATATCAACTTACAAAAAAGAAACACCATGAAGACAGATATGTGGGTGCATGGAAAATGAAAGGATTTTCTCTGATATGAAATTAATATTGCATGGAAAGACCTTGTGAATTTGCGATGGACTCTACACATTTTCCTTCCTCGGCTTTCATTTTCAACTTGGTCTCTGTCACATTGGTTTCCCAAATTAGTAATTGAAACAGAATATGGTCCATGTCCTGAGATATCGGTGGATTTGTGGACTTTCATTTCTTTTTTTCATCCTTGCACGTGTTAGAACATGATTGGTGGTTCCCTTACGATGCATGCAGTTGTCTGTAATTTAGAAACATGTATATAGTGGTTATAGCATTTAGTGGTCAAATTAAGAACTCAACGTGAATCTGTACCTCCTGTTTTGTTCCCTATTTTATGAACTGCAGAGAAATTGGTATACACCATATCAGTTTGGTTACTATCACTATCTACATATGTATAACAATTTGTGGTCCATATGCTACTGATGAAACAGATGTGGTTGTAAGAGTTATCTGTGAAATACTTAAATCACTATTTAGTTTTTTTTTGTCAAAAAAAAAAACTTTCCATATTAAAAGTTATCCTCAATCATCACAATTACATGGCAACAAACCAACACTGCTTTCATATGTACTGAGAGTCGAGTAATTTGAAACAAGATTGTAATCATGTTTCACTAGAATCATGTTTCAAATTGAGCATTTGTACTGTGTGAATGCAAACCACAATCATGGGGGGGGGGGGGCGGAAGGGGAGAGATTTTGATTATAACACCAATCACATTTCAAATGACGATCCGGATGTGTTTTTTTAAAGAATTTCCAGAATTATGGAACGAAACAGACGTGTGAACAGATTGACCTCTTAAATCATGTTTTTGGGGCGGAGCTTCCGGTGACCTTTCATCCACTGCCGCAGAGAGACCATGCTCCTCAAATGTTCACACCGCAGTCAAAGTGTGCGCTACTTACCACTCAAGAGAGATTGATGGAAACTCGGAAAGAAGCCACGCCTTTCCTCGCTCTGTAATTCAAAACTGCTGAATCCCTGAAGGATTTCTTAGAAGTGAGAACGAATGATAATTTGAATCATAATTGCAATCGTAATTGTAATCCCGCATTACGATGACATTTCTTGACCTGTCTGAAAATGGCCCAAGTGAGGCTGAAGACTGCACTGAGGCTTTGTTTATCAACTTTCCCATGTTTGAAACACATTTTCATACCCATTATCAAAAAGCATGTGCAAGCGCCTTTCAGATAATGTTTCTTAAGTATCAACTCTGTCATGAGTCGATTGGTAGGCCTTGTCACTGCGCAACTCCATTGCGCAGTTTGACCTGAGGAGAGATGTGTAGTCAGCAGCGGTTGGCGTGGGCAGGTCTGAGCTATAAACGCATTTCAAAATGACTTTGCATTTATCGACTCTGCAGAAATGCATTTCTGGCTTAAACACGTGTGCGATCGCACCTGTTTCAGTGTTCTTCACCCCATAATCAGAAGAGCTTTGCGTGTATCAGTTGCTAAAAATTCTGTGAAAGTTGTTTGGAAACCTTAATTATGCTCCAGAAGTGAGTTGATAAACACACTGAAAGTTGCATCTGTGGTGGACTGTTTGTTTTTGTTTTTTGTTTTTTCTTTGTCTTTCTCATTGAAGGTTTTAAGTTTACACTGGTCTCATTTCGCCTCCACACATCCTGGTCATCAGTGGAGGCGTTTGCACGCGAACACGGCCCAATCAAAATAGGTGTAAAATCACTGTCAGTAGTATGAAATATCATCAGAGACTATTCCTGTGTTGGACACATGAGCACAGAAAAACAGATGATGATATCATATCTGATCACAGTCTGAAAGAGAGAGAGAGAGAGAGAGATAAAGGAGATAGAGACAAACATAGGGAGTAAAATAAAGAAAGGCAGAGAAGGAGGAGAGAGAGAGAGAGAGAGAGAGGGGAAGGGGGAAAGAGGGAAGAGATAGCTGAGCGAGACACTTGCAAGCAAGGATTGTGTGGGTGTTAGATCCTGGTTGCCAAAATTAGTCAATAAATGAAAGCAAACTTTTTTTTATCTCAATCAACCTATTAACCTCTTCCATGCGGGAACCTGGTGGCCTGCGTATCATAAGTCTATGGGCATTTCAGAATTCAGTATGGAATGGGTTAATCAGTGCAAATATATGACTAAATATATGATGTCATGAAAGGAGACACGGAGGCTTCTAAAGGGCTTTTTACACTTGTAAATTTTTGCTTAGCCCCGGACCAACGGTGGGGCTAAGGGGGGGCCTTAGCCCCACCGTTGGTACGGGACTATCCTTAGCCCACTTTCTGTTTACACTCGTTTTTGCCAAAGTGGGCTAGCCCCACCGATAGTACGGTACTATCTGGCCCTGCAAAATAGCAGGGGTTAGCACCGCAATTGCGGTGCCAAGCAAGTGGTGTAAACAGAACGAAAAAATAATCCTGGGCTAAGCGACGGAGACGAAGTCCGACCTTCACTGACCAATCAGAAACGAGGTAATCAAGTGCTGCCGGTGCGTGCGTGTACGTGTACAGTACACAGCGTAATTATGAATATTCATGTGGTTTGGAAAGTCCGGGGCTAAGAAATACGAGTGTAAAAAGGTCAGTTTTCTCCTTAGCCCCGGACAAGAGATAGTACGGGACTAATTGGCGAGTGTAAAAAGCTGAAAAAATTGGTACGGGACTAACGATAGTCCTGGGTCAGAGAAAGTCCGGGGTTAAGAAACACAAGTGTAAAAAGCCCTCAAGAAGTCGGGTGGCACATAGAGAAAGCTTACATTTGGATCACACATCACCCTGATGACAGCACAATCAGTTTTTTTTTTTTTTTTGCTGCACAAATTACTTCAACCTTCTTGAAGTTGGTGTTAGTGAGGTGGAACGAGCACATCGTTAATTGAAATCAACTCGGATGACTCTTGCCAAGAATAGTGATAAAAACTGTGCATAATTATAGAAAATTCTCTTCTTATTGATATTTCAATTTATAGCCTGTACAGGGGTATCATAACGGCTTTTTACACTTGCAAATTTTTTGCTTAGTCCCGTACCAATAAGCCCCACCATTGGTACCGGACTTTCCTTAGCCCACTTTCTGTTTACACTTGTTTTTGCGAAAATGGGCTAGCCCCACTGATAATCCCGTACTATCTGGCCCTGCAAAATAGCAGGATTAGCACCGCAATTGCGGTGCCAAGCAAACAAGTGTAAACAGAACGAAAAAATAATCCGGGGCTAAGCGACGGAGACGAAGTCCGACCCCCACTGATCAATCAGAAACGACGTAATCAAGTACTGCCGGTGCGTGCGTGTACTTGTACAGTGCACAGCGTAATCATGAATATTCATGTGGTTTCGAAAGTACGGGGCTAACAAATACGAGTGTAAAAAGGTCAATTTTCTCCTTAGCCCAAGACAAGAGCTTATTACGGGATTTATTGGTGAGTGTAAAAAGCTGAAAAAATTGGTACGGGACTAACGATAGTCCTGGGTCAGAGAAAGTACGGGGTTAAGAAACACAAGTGTAAAAAGGGCTATATTCATGGCTTATCTGTTTGTGTCTTTGTGTGATTATTTTGTTTTGTTGCCACAACTTATGACAAATTCAAGATACATTTTACATCTTTATCATATTGACATGTATGACTTTTCGCATTTTTGCTTTGAAGCTATCATGATAAAACATGGTAGATATAGATATGACCATACAATGATAAAAATACAACCATTTAACAGTAAGGATTTCCAAGATGTGACTCCAGGTCAAATTAACCACGTGTTTCATATTAAGGAAAAAATTCTTTGAAGTTAAAGATAAAATCTGTTGCAATTTATAGTATCAGTACATGTTGAGATAAGCTGTAATTGAAGAGGAAATCACTTTTAGATATACAGATATATGTAGAGATTATTGCCTTTCTCTTCTTTTATTATATTTCTAAACAATTTGTTGCTCTTAATTGTTCTCAATTTCCTTATGCAAGTATATACCATCAACATCCTTTGTAATGATCAGAAGTAGTCCGGTCTAATATATGCAGGCCACGCCCCTTACCAGCCTACCACCAACCCTTTGAATTTGAATCACAAATCGAAACAGTAATCCCTTAAAAGCACACACAGAGGCTTTTTAATAATACCAAGCCAAACTAATTGCCCTTCACTTGACCCCTGCCTTTGCCACTCTCCAGTAATAGGGCGCGCTCCTTCTGCACCCGTCCATTGTCCGGTCTACTCCAGTGACCTCTTTGTTGTCTTACCCCTGACGCTGGCACCTGTCCCCCCTCTGCCCCATTCCTCCACATGGAACACAAAGACCCCCCTCCCCTTCTCAAAAACTGGGGTGAAGTAGTGTGCACCCCTTTTGAGGCAGGTGGAACAAGGAGGATATGGTCATGATTGACTTGATGCAGCAACGAGCTAGTTCGAGATTCAACAAAGATAATCACGGGGCCACAGATAATAGTTTCACCCACGAGACAGATGTCGCTGCGAGAAAAAGACAAAAAAGAACAATGCCCGGGAGCGGAAGATACAAACTACACACATGAGTGCTGCCTTTGCTCACAGAATGAACATCTTCTCTGCTGGAGATTTAAGAAAAAGAGAGGAAATATGATTTTCAAAAAAAGAAGGAAAAGTAGGACATACCGATACATGAGTTAATGAGCCATTGCATGTAATCAGTAGCGCATGGACAATTACGGAAATGCATTTCATCCCTATATTGTTGTCTTCATCTGTTTAACAGACAGAAACACTTTGATAAAGGAGGGCAGGATGTTGCTGCATTGCCATCTGTTGATTAGATGTTGACACAAAAAAAAAATGTTGAAAAAACGTGGTTCTTGAAGTTACACTCACGAGATTTCATTGTCAGCCTTGATTCGTAGATCTGTAATGTATCGTTATGTTTGTACGTCATGCCAGCACATCCATATGAGTGCAATCTAGGGAGCAAATGATATATAAATATTTGAATACTGTGAGTTCAGTGCAGCTGATTGGAATATCTCTTTCAATACCCTTTTGGAGCCACCACCACAAAAAAAAGAAGAAGAAATCAATCAAAAAGTGTCATAAGCATTGCATACAAACTGGCTTGCCGATGATGCTGGCAGGGTTATAAGGATGATGTGTCGTCTCCCGCATGGCCATCCTTTGCTTCATGAGGAGGGTCAAGGCAAAAAGTGAAGAGAAACCACACAAAATCCATTCACACTTTGTGACTCTCGCCAACCCTGCAGTCTCTAATTTTTAGGGTTTCATCAGCACCCTTGCCAGAATCTTAACATGTTGCCCGAAAAGTCGAGAGTGTCCATGATCCAGTTAAATCTTCTGATCGTGTTTGATTTTTGGACCATTTCATTATCCCTATATTAACTCGGGCTACTTGATAGTGTAATTTCCCATCATTTTGCTCCATGAGGTCCCCAAAAACATATTTTTGTGGTCTTGTGCTGTTTCTGTTTGTAATGGTTATCACTTTTCATCATTACCATGTGAAAAAGAACAATAATTTGAGCCCTTTTTTTTCTTCATACCAGTTTCAGAACTTTCAAAGTCTGTTAATTTCTAAATGCCTAAACTAATTCTTACATTGGCAACACAGTTTAGAAGATTGATGTTCCTGTCTCTCCAGTTAAAGTATGGCCCACCAAACTCCAATCGACAATGTTCAATTGATGTTAGGTCGAAACACAAAGGAAGACATATATGCACTATGCGGCATAGACAGAAGTTGTTGCTGGTTTTTTTTAAAGAAATATATATTGATGAAAACCTTAATGGTGTGGTTTAAAGGTCAAGTGACCAATTACTCTCTAAAAATAGACTGACCAAGGCTACAACGCTGTTTCAGATTTCTCTGACACCTCACAAGGAAAACAGAATTCGAGGTTAGAGCTTGTAGTTAGGGACCGTGAAGACGCACTCGTAGTTAGCAAACCTCGAGGTTTGCTCGAAGTTTCGAGCCACGAGAAATCTTATGGTTAGCGCTCTAACCACGAGCCGCGGGGGGTCCCCACTCGTAGTTAAGCACCGTGTGGACACAAAACACAACGAACTCGAAGTTAAGAGTGACCTCGCCGTAAACTCCGGCCCCCACAATTTCCCTCTGCTTCCGGGTCAACCTCCCAAACGTACACCACAAATACACCACACGTGAAAAACCTATGACGCATGACACAACAACATCATCTTTTCTTCCCATGCGCTTGATCTCTGAAACTGAACACGTCGAATTAACATTTACTCGCTATCAAACTGTATTCTATATTCTTCTCCGACGCTAAAAAAATGTTTTCGACGAATATCTTCATAAAGGCATAAAGTCATCAGTGCAGTGCTATCTCTGCATACCATGACAGAGAAAAAGAGTACCCGTAAGCGATATGTCTAGTTATCAGGATTTTGGCTTCTCTTTATCTGTATTTTAGTGTCATTGTCTCCTGTTTGAGGCATGGACATTTTCTTTCTTTCTTTCTTTTTTGCATCGGTCAACATATTTATCATCATGTATTGTGTTAGTTTTCATGCGTTTTTTTTTTTTTGTGTGTGTGTGCATGTGTGTGTGTGTGTTATTGTTCATAATTATGTTCACATGTGTGAACCTAATATAGTTTTCCATTTTATGAACCAAAGACTAGTCCTATTGGAGGGAGGTGGGCCCTGACAGCACGTGCCAGGGGTAAGGTTGCTTGGGGTTATGAACCCCTATAGGCCCACCCAAGGATGGACCAATAGCCCCGTAGGATTACAGACAAAGGAAGCCGTTTGAGGATTATAGCTGGTGATAGGAGGGGGGTCCTGGATTATCCTCTTCTTCCTTGTTCCTCTTGCATTTATCTTCACAAGTCCAAATTCAACCTAGTCTGTCTTCCAGACATTTGGTTTCTGACAATTCAGACAGAAACGATCAATCAATGAGCACATTGCTAAATTAGGTCAGCAAAGAGATCCAGGGCTATACAACAGGAAGACAATTCCAAATGTCAAATCACATGAATCCAACTTCCCTGAAGTCTATTTCCCTGTTTGGACTTTGAAAACAAAAACAAAAGCACAGGTCTGGAACCTGATGACCATGGTCAGATTCTTTGTTGGAAGAAGTTGATTGAGACAGCTGGACATTAAGAATAAAAGCAAACAAGCATGGAAGAGAAACAGACAGTTATATCATGATACCCTTTACACACTGCTGCTGCTTCTAATCTTCACTTCACAATCTGCTGGTACATGCAATGCACTAGTCTGGATATGATTTGAGTGTTCACAAGTGATCATAATATTAAACTCAACAAAGTTTAATCTAGAAGATGTTATACAGGGAAGAAAATATGAGTTCTTGAACTTAACAGAGTGTATGACCAGAAAAGCAATGTGCTGTACTTTGAAAAAAAAAAATACAATCACCAATGGTACAATTACCAATATTGATGTCTTTAGGGTTTTTTTTTTCTTTCTTTCTGTGTATTCTGCAATGAACATATAGATATGTTCCTTTATGAACCATTTCAATTCTACACTGCAAAGCTGTGGTATAGAGATTTTATCAAGATATCTGAAATCACTTTGGCACATAAGAACAGACATGTATCTGGGCATTAAAACACAAAGAGATTAAAGAAGTACAACTGATCAGAGTGTAAAAGTATAACAACTATACTTTTACACTCTGATCTTTTCTTGACAGCCAAACTTCAGAATTTTGCTATCTCAAAGGGTTATTAGTGTTCCAATTATAAAGACATCACATGGCTTTTGAAAGTCAATACACGAGTCATGAACAATAATGCATTTTCCCCAAAAATGATAACTGAACTCAATTGAGTACTTATCGTCCACATATGAAATCTTTCTTTTTTTAGTCATAACATAGGAACCTGGTACCAGTAATTACAAATCCAGTATGAAGATAACAGAATAGTTCAGAAAGCAAACAATGGCTAGATGAATAAACAGTGAGTGTTCCTTTCTCATATGAAACAGCTACTTGTGCATGTTTGTATTGTCCGCATTTCATGTATCATGCTCAGTGCAGAGAATGTTGAAAGTGCAGCGAATTACACTTCACGTTCTCTGTTTTCACTGACCAACACATTGCTGTCATGCTTGGTGTTAATGCCAGTTTGGGCCTACAGACCATTCATGTTACGAGAAGAATGGAGGGAGTGCATGGGTTGGTCATCGTCAAGTGTCATATTGTCTATGATCTGATCACTTAAAGGTAGGGAATCCCATTTGCACGCCTTAAATGAAGAGCTGTATAAATACAGTGGTATGTTGAAGAGAGCATCATTTTAGAAACTCCCATAAAGTATTGAAAGTGGAAGGTAACATTAAGTACATTTTTTTGACCGTTAGATTTTGAATTGAATTGTTTTCGGGGCTCACCGTAAATTCCAGTACATTACTAGGCTACCTTTGCAGACCCATGTACTGCATGTGTGTCCATCATGTATATTTTGTGAAGAAAGTTCATCAACACTTACAAACATTTCAATAAACATTCTTGCCACACACTCTATATGTTATTACATCAGCTCTTGTAGTTTTAGATTTGTGTTTATAGATCACAAATACAGAAGAATGCAACAAAAAGGCTTAAGTGTGGCTGACACACAGAACTACTGAGTAGTTAAGTTTTGTGCATTATTCAAATTTTAGATAACTGTTGACTTCCAAATTTCTAAGCAGTGGCCTAAGCAAGTCCCCTGAGGTTCATATCTAATGTTTTGCTGCATTTTTGGAGGTCTGTAAAAGGTATCCCCTACCTTTAAGATACAGAACAACTCTCGCTTTTATTAACCACATAATATGGGGGGGGGGGGGGGTAGAAGAAGAATGCTGACTGTTGTCGGTTGTCATGTGACCACTCTGGCGGGTAGAGTTAACTCTAGTTTTTAGCTGTGCCCTGGATACAGAGTAGTGTTTCCTAGTTTCAGTATCAACAGAAGTGGATGCTAAATATGGTAAGACAATTGTGTCCTTCCATTTTATTTGATAGAGAGATAAGGCATACCAAACAGTAAAGAGGGGAAAAAAAGATATGTATGCGTTCTACAAAAATTGATCATTTTCAGTGGCCCATGCTCTTTTCTCTGACTAATTAATGTAGCTGTCCATCCAAAAATATATATCACTTCATATGAAGTGAGCTTTTTCATGATACACTTTTTTCTCCCCTTGCACTGTTTAAGACATTATGATAGTAATAATAATGTACTTCTTCTTTCAATGGCAGTCACGTTGCAACATGTTGTTTTTGTGACTTTCGGTCCTAGTAACAGAACACATAGATCTTAACCCTTTCCACTAATAAGGTACTCAAATATCCAAGGACTTCGTAGAGGACCATCTGTAGTTTCTCGATTGGAATGAGCATCAGAAAGCAATTGCCAACATTCAGTACTCTCTACTTACAGGAAACAGTTTCCCGCGTTCTCACATTTTCTAAGAAATTCTTAGCACTTTTGATGAATAGTGCTGAAAACGGAAAGTAAACTCGTAACATCAGGGTACACTTCCTCGGTAAATCCTTTTGAAGCACACTCGAGAACATGATCCCTATTTCCCATTCACAACAATGTGCGCAATTAGACATTTCACACGAGGGCGTTTTGCGATTTGAAACCTAGGTCCTACGCAGCGAAGCGTCTTCCGAGAAATGGAGGCCTGGATGTAGTGGTGTATAGTTCTTATGCAAATGAGTTTGTCTCCTGAAAGCCTAGCGGGAAATACTTTCAAGCCCAAGTTTAGTTTAAGGATCGCATTAGGAAAAAATAAGATGTCAAATTTCACTTTTCTTTCACACTCGTCTACTCCAAAACATTATGTAGCTTATGTGCAAATGGAGTTTAGACTGGACACTTGATTTAGAACAATATTTTTGGCGATGAGATTGTTGGATCATTATTTTCATTTTTTGAATTGTCTCTTCCTTTGCAGCAGAAATCATTCCATAAGGAAAGTTGTTTTGAATGGAAACATGAACATGTCCGCAGGGACAAATGTGTGATATTTTTGGCATTATTCGCTAAATATAGTCATTCAGGTATTTTCTTCTTCTTTGGATGAGATGACTAGACAGTGTTGCTTATCTGTTGCAACCCAGCTCACTGTGTTTGGGTTTGGGTTTTTGAGGTTCCTGTCATTAGTTTGGAGAAGAGTGGGGCACTGGTGAATGATGTGATAGGCGGTCTGCTCCATGCTACTGCATGGGCAGGCTGTGGAAGGGTGCAGTCCCCAACAGTGCATGTTATCCTTAAATAAACCGTCAAACTTTTGTTCAAAGCCGATTTAGCATAGTCCAATCCTTGCAAAGAAGGTCAGCAGCCCAGTGGTAAGCTTGTGTTTGGGAATGACTACTGTAAAATGAGGAATTTTCGCGTGCATTTTAATTTCACAAATTTCACGAGCGCCAAGATTCGCGAAATTAAAATGCACGCGAAAGTTCTTGTCTACACTACATGCATTGAATGCCAGTGGTAGTTCGCGAAAATTTCATGCCGCAAAAAAGGCCGTTGGCTCCAATTCGCAAAAAATTCATGCCGCGAATATATCATGTTTTACAGTACCGGTATTTGATTCAATAATGCTGTTTCATGTGTTCTTCTGTGGGTTGCTGGTTGTTTTAGTCAGGTGACTGACAAAGTTTGTACTGTAGTATATGATTCAAGAAAACTCAGTGTTAATCAGGTGAATAGCATTGTGTCCTAGTTCAACTGGAAGGTCATGGTGACACAATGTGGATTACGGGGATTAGGGGGATTAAGTAATCTCTATTCTCTAATATTTAGTTTTTCATACATCTGTGCCAATCTGCAAAGAAGCACTCTGGCATGAGTGCCAGTCAGTGAACATAGCACATTAAGTACAGTACTGGTTGAGGTAAGGATTCATGTTTTGAACATTCCTAAGTGAGATAATGAAAAGCCTCTTATGAAATATGAAAGAGTATGTAATTTTAAGAAGGATTCAACGTTTATTTGATGAAAATTGGTTTTCAAATGGCTGAGATATCAAAAAAAGTGCTAATAATAAAAGGCGACATGCCCCAACTTTATTAGTATCTCTTTGTTTCACCTTGTTTTTGGATATCTCAGCCATTTCAAAACCGATTTTCATCGAATAAACTTTTGATACCCCTTAGAACTGCATGCTCTTTCACATCTCATAGAGTGGTTTCTGAATATCTCACAAAACGTTAAAAGCTAAATCTTCACCTCGACCAGAACTGTACACACCCTTTAAGAGTTAAAACAGGGTCAGTCTTCTTTGGAGAAAATCCACTTACTTCCCTATGTAATTTGGGACACTTAGACAGCTTCACATGAAAATCAGATTTTTCTAGCTCTAATGATTAAAAAAAATGGGTTGTAAAGAAGAGATGGTAGCATTGCGTCGCATTGACTGGAATCCAACCATTCATCCACAGCAACCCCCCCCCCCCCCCCTCGAAAGGACATGTTGGGAGCTGGCTAGCTTTCAAATACTTCCTTTTTAATAATAACAATAATAATAGTACACATGTAGTAATAATATGACAACAACAGTGATAATATTTGAAGTCATACAAGAAAGAAAAAGGTCAGCTTCATTGCTGGCATCTTTTCTTTTTTTTTCCTTGAGGTTTTATGCAATATCAGAGTGTAGTAAAACTTGATCCTTTTGTTCGATGAAACCCTTTGTTCACCATGTGTATCATGCCTACATCTACGATATATGTAGACTTGCGGCAAGTAGTGCCCCAGCTTGGGGGGGGGGGGGGTAAATATTGTCTTGACCACAAAATGCTTGGCATGCTGAAACTACTTTCGTTTTCAAAGGGAGAAGGGCTGCTTCGGGTTCCAGTCATTCTAGTCCAGCACTGCAGGGACAGTGTACATATGAGAAAGCCCCATAGCCTTAAGGCCAAGTAAAAAAAGAAAGCAGTTTCTCGTCCGGGTTTTTTGAGCAAGGCGATGAGGGAGGTCCTTACTATTTGATATCTTACTATTTTTTCGAGGATTGTCAAAATGAAAGTAATATGTGTTTCTCGTCCGGTAATTCTGAGAAAGGTAATGAGAGAGGGCTTTACTATTTTCTATATCCAATTTATGACATGAAATATCACTCTGGTAGCTATGTTATGAGAGACCAGGTCCCAAGTGTATGTCTTTTGCCTGCACTCTGTGCATTTTCAAACAAATAGATATATGTACCATACTTGAAATGAAACTTCATGCATGCAGAAATACATTTGCTTTGTCTTTCCACTGCAGATGTCAAGGGAAAATGACCATCTTTAAATGTTGCAATTTGATTCATGTTTTGCTTGTTTTATCGACTTGAAACAGCCCCACTTGTTTAAGGTAGCAGCATATTTTGATGTAGATTATTATTGAACAATTTGCCTATGAAATAGTATTATCCAAATAAACTTCCTGTTTTAATATTTACCAGTTTACACTGAATATCATGAACGCGGCCAAGCAAGAGCGAGAGGAGTGAGCGAGGGGGAGGATGTGGGAGGGAGTGTGCCCCTCTCACGGTGGGCACTTTTTGCGTTTTGATGTTTTAAATGGTGCAATTTGATGCAGGTTTTTTTGCGTCTTTTATCGACTTGAAACAGTCCCACTTGTTTAAGGTATCAGTACATTTTGAAGTAAATAGTTATTTAACAATTTTCCTATAAATGGTATAATTTAAACAAACTTCTAGTACCGGTAATAATTCTTACACCGATGTCATGAACGCGACCGAGCCCGAGCAAGCGGAACGAGCAAGGGGGGAGGTTATGGGAGGGGGTTGTCCCCCCTATAAATGGATTATGGAATGACGGTGTGAAACGACAAATTACTTGCAGCAATATCAGGAAAATGGCATAACGATTACATGCGAGCGAGCGGAGCGAGTCTAAAAACTGCCGTTTGTAGCCATATTTTTTTGCTTTGGAAATTAAGGGGGGGGGACGCTCCGGGCGCAACTGCTGGCAACTATACTGGCAGCAACATCAGGTGAATGGCATAACAATTAAATGCGAGCGAGCGAAGAGAGCGAGCTTGAAAATGTTGACATTTTTTACAGTCCCAAAACTGCCATTTGGAGCCATATTTTTTCGCTTCGGAAATAAAGGGGGGGGGGAGAGGGGGGCACCGGGCGCAACTGCCGGCAATTACAGGCAGCAACATCAGGAGAATGGCATAACAATTAAATGCGAGCGAGCGGAGCGAGCGAGCTTGAAAATTTTTACATTTTACAGTTAAAAAAAATGCCGTTTGTAGCTATATTTTTTCGCTTTGGAATTTAAAGGACAAGTTCACCTTCTTAAACATAAGGATTGAGAGAATGTAGCAATATTAGTAGAACACATTGAAAGTTTGAGGAAAATCAGACAATCCGTTCAAAAGTTATGAATTTTTGAAGTGTTGTAATGGCATTTCTGATACCAGTGTACTTGCAATTCTGATGTATTGTGCTATTAATTGGAACATGTATAAAACATATCTTTCAACAAATGTACGACTGAAATAAATTCCATGATATTCAAAACACTGCTTTATTTATCATTGGTGCTTGTGACTTTTTGTGTCCACACAGCTGGTAATGTATCTGCATCTCTTCACAGTACAATTGTAGCACATTCCACTGGAAACTGGCTTGTACAATTGCAGATGGATGTCAAAGTGATACTGATATGGCATTATAGCATTAAACATTTAAAGATGTTTCTTCATGTTCTAAAAAGACATTTGATAATCACTCATCATTTGGATGATGAATGATTGTATACCGCACTACAGGTGATACGAATCACGGCCGTGTCCGTGAATTTACATCGTAAAGAAAAGTGTCCCGCAGAAATACGAGACAAACCAGAATCCGTGGAAAAGTTATTTATTTTGTAGATACACCCATTTAATAATTCTACATTTGCTGGAAAAGCGCATTCATTTTCTCTTCAAAATAGAACAATACATCGCCGGCAGATGCAACGTTACAGAGCAGAGTGTACGGGCCTCTACACATTCGAATGTGTTCATAGTACGTGCGTGCAGACAGCTGACAGACCAGGGGATGGGGACCCTGACAGCTATCTGCCGCTACACCGGCACGGCCATAGCCACTGCACTGGCACCGTACCTTCCAACACTGCACACACATGCACATAGTCACAATGACATGAAAATGTATACAAACTCGATACAATCCTCACAAGCATTTGTACAGTACAATTCATCCGCTTAAAATATGAGAAACGGGGAAAAATACGAACAATGCGCGAAATATGCGTGGAATATCAGCGATTGTTCGCAAAAATGTTGCCGCTATCGCGTTCACGACGTACCGAGTGCGCTGTACATCACAGCCCAGGCCCGCCCGCGCCCAACCAACTACAGTTCGACTGCTTTTATCGGTCATAATTCCTTCTTGCCGAGCTCGCAGTGTGAAATGCATGCGTTATTACATACGCACTACGGAAGCTACAGCTATACTACAGCTAAGTAGAGGACGCAAGGCGTAATTAGAAATGAGACATCACGATTGGTAGGTGAATTGTCGATTTTTTTTTTCGGCGGCCGAAAAAATAGTAAATATCAAAAAAGTTGATGCGGCAACTGAAAATCGATGCGGGCGGGGAGCGGGCTGGGACGAGAATTATGAATTTCTTGGTATTTTCAGCGCCATTTTGAAAATAGTAAATAGTAAAAAAATTGATGCGGCGGCCAAAATCGATGCGCGCGAGGACGAGAAACTGGTTTCTTTTTTTACTTGGCCTAATACACCAGCCCCATCCCCTGTCCTTTGTTTCTTATACACATCAGACACTTTTCTTGCATTCTACTGCCTTTGTCTGTTGGGTAACCCTATGGTTCATGAAATGACGTATTGCATCATTGTCTGATGGTGCTTTTCTTTTTTCCACTTCTTGGCAACGTATGTATGACATTTTGCATCAGAATTCACACCTTGCATTGAAGTGTGGCCAATCACGAATACTTTTCCTTTGAAATTGTGGAATAATAATTGGTCTGTTGTATGATGTGACCGTCTGATCTGATTTGCATTTTATGCAATTAGCCATTTTTTGTGGAAAGGTACCATGAAGTGATTGGTATGAAATTAGTTTCTCCCTTTTTTTTTCTTTCATCATTTTCATAATTTTACTCTTCTTTTTTTTTTTCTTTTTTGATGTTCTCTTTTTCTTGTATAAGTTATAAACAAATAGTATCATTAGTTTGATGTTGTTATTACTATTATCATTATTACTTTAAACAAGTTGTTGACAGCAAGTGTTGCTACCACGTGGTTCAGTGAACAGTGAACAGTGTATATTGTTATAGAATAGTATATCATTTACTCTTTATTTATCTAGCGATCCACGTCCGACAAGCTTTGCTTTTTAGTGGATCACTATTTTCCATAATCGAATTTATTTTCCGCTCGCCCACGAAGTATTTATACAGTGTTCCTCCTAATTATTGTGCATATATGGTGTTCTATAATTTGTCTCGTATATTACATGAATCTTTTGCAAGCGTTTGAACAATATTATTTCATGACATGTATACTCTGTACTATGTTTTTGATTTTCGTTGATTGGAAATAAATTATGATTGAATTGAATTGAATTGAATTGAATTGAATTGAATTGAATACCAAACCCTCTCGCCATGAAGTGGCGCAATGCTCCAAATGCCCACTTTATTTTTTTTTTTATTTTTTTTTTTTTTGGGGGGGGGGATGAATTGTGGGGTTAATTCTATCACAATTGCAGTTACTTTTGGTATTATTATCATTATAGTTATCATCATTAGGACCTCCACTACTACTACTACTGATATCATTACCATAGTTTCTAAGGCAATTATTTATATTACTGAAGTTTCTGCAAAGCAGCTTGAATGACCACTTGATGTGTTTATCTTCAATAGCAGTATCAGATGGACATGATTTAGAAAGCTGAAACCAGCCAGATAAACTAGATCTGAAAGAGGCATAATGTGACTGTTGCATGCTTTCTTTGAAACACTTAGCTGGTGCAAATACTTATTGCAAAAACGAAACCAGTGCAGAAAGGTAATGCAACCTAAAGACACACCCTGTCCTTGTGATGTTCTGTCCTTCTCATGTGGAAACGACAAAACAATAGATGCCTCGATATCAGCATAACTCCAGCCAGCAGTAGACGAGAAATTATGCTGTTTTGACAGTGTGTGTGTCAGGGATGCCAAGTTCAAAAAAAATTTATGAGTGAGATTTTCATGACTCTGTATCTCGGCATGCGAATGTGTGCGCCAGTGAGGGTGTGGGAGGGGTTCCCCCCCCCCCCCCCCCCCCCCCCCCCCCCCCCCCCCCCCCCCCCCCCCCCCCCCGTGGCCTCCCACAGTAAGGAGCTTTTTCAATTTTAGCTCTTGATGGTGCGATCAGGTGCATTTTTAAGTTTGTTTTTTTTTTTACTTATTTTAAGAAACAAAAGGGAAATATACCTTCAATTGCAACTATCACTTTAATCTTTTGATCTATGCTCATTATTATAGGCCCATGTTGCAGACTTCGCCCGATGCATGAGAAAAATGGGTGTCATGTGTGAGATCGTGAGATGGCCCCTAAATGCTTGAGTCTCAAGCAGAATGGGTGAGACTTGGTAGCTCTGGTGTGTGTGTGTGTATGTGTGTGTGTGTGTGCATGTTTGAGCATTTTCATGATATATTTCATTTGAAGTATCATTTTCAGTTATTGCATATTTGCTCATTCAAGTTACTGAGCTGATCATTTTTGTGACAATGGATGTAAAAATGTTTGAATTATCATTGATTGTGAGCCTTCAAATTGAAAAAAAAAGTAAAAGTAAAAGTACAAAAGATTGTATTAGGCTTACATTAACTGGATGAAATCAGAAAGTTTACTGGAAAAGAAAATTTTGCACCTTCCTGGAAAGAAGAGAGGTGCATATCAATGTTATCATTGCCAGGAAAGTATCTCCACGTTTCACTTCTGAGCTTCTTTAGTTATACATGCTTCACAGATAAAAACAATAAAAAAAAACTTCCTACAAGTGATAAATTATTTCCTGTTTATGTATCAATACCTGATTTCAGCAAGAAATGTTGTATGTAGATAACTAACATCCTTGTTTAGTTGTAAGTTATGTAGTTATGAGTAGTTATGAATGCCCAGTTTAAGTAGCAGTCTTTTTTTTTCTAGTGAAAGTTTGTTGGTTCCACAGTGCCCTTTTGTATTTCGCAGGATAAAGGAAATACGTGTATGACAGATTACTATTGCAGCTGTGATCGGACATCCCGGATTCCAGATTGAAGGATTTTTTTTACAAAGTTCACGGAAGGCAGGTGTATGATCTTGATTTTATTGGGACTCACTCAATACTTAGAATCCATTGCAATTGATACAATAAAGGGGGCAAAGAAAAAAAAAAGTTCTCCCTGAACACAAAGACATTGACATAGAGCAACAATCTCTTTCAGTTTCAGAGAACCAGGACAGATTTATGGTATATCCTTAGAGTTAGGCAGATTTTGAGAGCACCGGTGGTTTTTCCCCACCCAGAACAATAACGTTCCAGGGATGAGAGAGCTAGGCTGTCTGTGTGTACACAGTGGGGGGCCTGTATCTGGGTGATGAGCCGCCTTTGTCTGTTAGTACTCCCTGCCGCAGTGGATTGGGGGAACTGTATAGGGATGCTGGTAGCAGGTACTGGTCTGCTTGCAGTATCCTACACCGGGGACGGGACGCACGTGGACAAAGGGGACAAAAGGTGACCGCTTGTAACTCCAACAAAGGGATGAGGAAACAAAGACCAGGTTGACCATTGGTGTCTCCTAGCTGGAACCATATCTCACAAAGAAGTTTATTCTATGTAGTTTGCTTTGTTTTAGTTGTTCCTCTATTGCTTTTTTTTTCTTTATTCACTCTTCTTTTGTCTAAATGAGGAAGAAAATGTTACCTTAGAGAATGGAATGCAAGAAAAACAGGTGTGTTTGTATTCATCCGCTCTACAAATTAATGAGAAGGAATGTTAATGGGAAGGCAGCCCTTTGTGCTTGCTTGTCTGTATTTTGGCCGACATGAAGAAGTGTGCTGGACATTTATGGTACCTCACCTTCTCCCTCTTCTTTTTTTTTCTTTTTTTGAGATTGGAATGTCTATGGGGAAGTATGAAGTCGATGTGAACACCTCTAGCCACGCCATGCCATATATGGTCATTTTTAATCAGACAATGAGTGACGGAACTAACCTTCAAGATGGAGACAACACCACATTTTTTGGCAAATTTGTATTCGAGTCCATAAGCACACTAAAAACTTGATACACTGCATTTTAACTTTACCTTATCTACACAATATTGTTTGTTATGATCTGACCAGTTTGATAAGGGTTCAAAATTAATTTGCCATTTTTTTTTTTGTTCCAATAGATATTTTTTGTACTTCAATTCTTTGAAATTGAAAAAAGTTGCATGTGCTCCAGGAAATGATATTTGATACATATGCATCCAGAGTTGAAAACTCTAAAGTTGTAAGCAATAGCCAAAGTGTGTAACAGCTCATAAACATCATGCATCTATATCCTGTCCCATTATCATGTAAATTGAATTCAAACCAGGTATATGTTTCAAAGTTATCAAATATGATTAAAATGGAACAGTTTTATAGGTAAGCTAGATTTTGTCTTGAATGTGAAACATAATGACATAAAAAGAGGAGCAAACTTGTTTGATACTTTTAAACATAAAGATTATCTCAACATATTGACAGAGTATGAAATGCTGTAGCTTCATTAATTTTATAGGCAAATGATAAAAAGGCCAAAAGAATGAAATTATGACACAGCATGTTTGAGGGACGGAATGCTGTGATACTGGGGCTTTCCTGCGATCACATCCTTTGTGCTTTCCAACAACCAAAATCACCTTTCAGTCATTCATCCTGGTACACATACCACACAAGAGGGGGATACTAGTAAACACAGGACCAGGAAATTCTCTCTATGTACATCATATAAGAGCAATAAAGCAAGCTGTTACTTCCTCAAAACCAAACACACACAAAAAAAAAGGGGGAGGATGGAAAAAAGTCACTGGTGTCATTTTATGATTATTATCAGCCAAGTTGTTCCTCTTACTCCTGGAAAAAAAAAAAGACGTAACATTCCGTTCGTGGGAGAGGTAAACTGGCCCGCCCACCAATCAAGGAAGTGAGCAGGCGTAGGTTACTTCGAAAACATCGGTGTATCCGGCATTCTTATTGATCCCCTTGTACAGTTTACGGGAAATAGCTGAGGAGAAGAACTTGCAGGGGAAAATACTTGAAAGGTTCCAAGTTCTTGATTGTTTGACACCAACTGACTGCTTTCATGGAAGCGATCAGTATTGGGAACTGAACATGAATAGAAAAAGAATTTTAAAAAAGCCAGGTATTCCAAGGAAAATGTTTAAATTGTACCCTGGATAGCATAGATGGTGGTAACAGCCTCCACTCTGGTGGTTGTTGAACAAAGTGACATAGTGTGGCACAAAAGGGAAGGGAAGAAAACACAACAACAAGTGTCTCAGTTTGGGCCTTCAGTTAACATTACCAGGAAGGATGGAGAAAGGGCTGCGTGTTGGTTGACAAAAACCACTGGATTAGGACATGATTTAGTCATACAAGCAGTATGAATGTGACTTTCATCATTTGTTGGTATTACAATGGTGACTCATTTGTGTTTTGTGTTTAGCATTTGTTGTTGTTGTTGTTGTTGTTGTTGTTAGGAGGCAAAGACAGGGTTTTTCACTCGTGATCTTCGTATCTGGGCCAGTATAAGATGCAGCCAGACATGGCTTAAATACATTTCTCCTCCAATTTTTGCAATTGAGCAAGCAATGGCACCCCTTGTCGGCCGGTCGGCAGTGAACCAGTGATCAGAGCGGCTTCTTGCCTCGACACCCGGGGACAATGCGAGGTCTTGCCGGCCGGAGCTGCCCAGGCATCCACCGCCTTGGAGCCTGACAATCGGGAGTCTAGCTGTGCTCGCATTATACCGTGCCCTCTCACATCACGTAAAATCTAGTTCGTCTGCCTTCTTTTCCATTCTCTCTCCAGTAGTCGGGGTGTAATTGAAGGCCACAGGGGCTACCGTATAAACCATGATCGCAAAACACCCACTAAAGTAGATCATTCTTACGCATTCACAATTTCTCAGACCCCCTCCCCCAGTACCTCATATGCACGCACACACAAACACATATAATATATGTAGTTGTCTGAATTGAACATTTTGTGTGTTTTTTCCAATCTGTGCGTAATAGAATGATTATACTTGAACTTCAGTGTATCTTTGGTGTATTTTATTGTCATGTACCATTTAAAGTAACTTTATGTTTAATAATCTTACTTGCAGACCAATAGAAATATGTCTGTATTGAGAATTTCATCCTTTTGACTGTCCATAATTATTTGATTATTTGGGGGGAATGTAAGAATTCTGGGAACATAGTAAAATCCAGTCATCATCTTTCTACTAGGAAAAGCAATGGAAGACTATTTACTGTTTGTTAGTGAAAAACGTCTATACCACGGCCAAATGTATGACAATGAAAAGACTACAAAAGTATCAAACAAAAATGAAATGCCAGAATACGTTTATTTGCTCTGCATGTATTTCCCTTTCTACATTATTTCTGCTCCACAGATTTAACTATCCCCGAAATGGCTTGCCTCTTTGTGAGCCACACCCCATGGAAATGGACAAGGTCTGGACAATTCGGCTGGTCGATTGCATAGCCCTCCTAAGTTTCCTCATTAAGGTATAAGTAAGAGGAAGATGGCATCACGCTGCCAAAGATACTTCCAGCGCTTATAATGGTAAGAAAGTTTGATACGTTTCCATTTGCATAATGTAGTTTATCTTTTAATATCTTTTGTTGTGAAGGTACAATATGTAGATCCTTTTGGTACATCCATCTAGCTAAACAACCATGTGTTGCGACTCCGTGGTACATCTTAGCATATCCTTTTTAATAGTGGATGGAGCATTCTGATCAGACTATTACATCACCATATTCAACACATAGCTAATGAGGATAAGAGAGAGAGAAAAGAAAGATAATTCGGCATGTTATGATAATTGCATCTGTCATTCAGTGCGGATTTGGATGTGACGAGAGTTTTGGAGCAATGTTATATCATTACTACTCGTCCCTTTGTCCATTTTGTGTATCTATTTTTCATCATCAAAATGCAGGGATGTTCAACATGTGAATATTGTAGGGAGGGAATGGCATAGGCCTATATACATGAGTACATGTCACCTTCCTCACATGAATGTTAGCTCATCCTTGTTCTCATATTCTATCAAAAAGGAGTTTTCTAAGTTTCTGACTGATTTACATGCAGGTTTCTTCAAACGCTTTTACAGTTTGTAGGCCTACTCAGAAAACATGGAGAAGTCTGCATTCTGCAGTTTCCTGCTCTATGCTTGGACCACGCTACGATCCCCGATGCTGCAATCCTCTGTGTGTGTTACTCCCAGCTGCGTGTCTCCACCACGTGGTCCTTCGCTCTTGGATTCCCATCGTCCTGCCAGCCACGTGGTCGCGTGTAAGTCGGTTATGTCACAACCCGGACTCTGCCCTCTGCATGAACTCTGCGTTCCCTTCTGCCCCGCCCTCCCTTCCTCCCCCCCCCCCCTTCCCATGGGACAAGGAAATTTGGCGCTCACTATCTTTTGCAGTGGAGGAAACAAAGAACAAGAATAAGAGGAGAAAGAACTGTAAGTCTGCCCCCAAGAAGGTCAGTAGGGGAGTCAGTCTACTAGTGCCTCAAATTTGGATTGGAAAAAGAGAAACTGGGACCAAGCCACAGCTAACAAAAGCATAGTTCACATGCCTGTGGTCCACCACAAGGCTTTCAAGCTTGGCACCAAGAAGGGGGAAAAAAAGAGTACAGTGCACCCATTTCACAGCATTGGCCACAAAGGTTTGCACTCTAAATGACACAGTGTGTATAGGTGTACGTGTGAGTGTGTGTGTGTGTGTGTGTGTTTGAGCACCTCTCTTTTCTTTACCCCTCTCTTTATCTCCCCCCCCCCCCCTTGTCTGCCCTCTGTACCATTTGTTCCTCTGTGCTATTGCCCTGACTCCGCCACACTACACACCAGTGGGTCAATAGTACCGAGCCCTGCCGCCTCTGCAAGGCGGACGGAAAGGGCGGGAAGCTCATTTTATTATACATGTATACAAAATGAATTGGAAGCCCTTATACAAGCACCCCTGTCCCTGCCCTCTCCGTGCACCCTGCTTCCTACAGAGAGAGGGGGACTTTGTGCCTTGTCCCAGCCCTTTGAATACTCGCTGGAATGTTAGGACTGTTTGTCTTCAAACAAATCCCAAGCTCAGTCTCTCCCTTGTCTTTCTATCTCTCCTACGCTCTCTCCGTCCTTCCGCCCCCCTCTTTTTTCCCTTTTCTTTGTGTGTGCTTTCCTGTCTTCTTCAGGAAGTTGTAGGACACACATGCCCATGTTTCAGAGAAATATTTGCCGAGTGATAAATTCCCCAAGTTGCATACCACTCTTCTGTATGTGCAGAACCCTTTTGTTCAGACCGGAATTGACTGTTGAATTAGGCGTCTATTGCCTCTAAATTGTTCACATTTTTCTCTATTGGTGTATTTCAGCGAATCATGGGTTTTGCGGAAGTCTGTGAAAAAGAAAATTATAATTTCTTGATTTTTTTTTTTTAAACACACAAATATATAGAGAAAAACATGACACAATTTGAATAGATAAGTGAAACAATACAGGGGCCAACAACATTCTTGAACCTGCATTGACCCAAAATGAAAACAATGCAAAAATTTCAGGAATGTGTACGTGGATACGCTCTGAAACAAGCAAAAGGATGCAGCGGTTTTGCCTAAATGATACAAATTCTTTGTTCTTTTGTGATTGATACATTTCTTGTTAGATTTCAGCCATGCATTTTCATGTAAACACAGTTGTTGTTTTATTCATCATGCATGACAATGCCTCCCACAAAATTTTTGACTATTTGGCATCAGACAATGAACCCTTAATTGGGTGTCTAAACTCGTACAACATTCAAATCACTCATGTTTTAGGTATAATTATATTCCGGATTATTTTTTCCGATTGCTGTATTTGTTTGTATGTGTGATGTTAGAGTACAACTTGTGTGCCTGCACAGAATGACACTTGGACTAAAGTTTGCAGACACCAGAGACAGTTGAATTCGAGCTACCCCTTGTTTTCCTCGTCGTGGTCATTGATGGGAGGAATTCTTTTGACATGTCCTTAAAACAGCCTGCCACTGAGGAAAGTATTGATTCAACGGTTATTGACTGTTGTATGTTTTTTTTTTTTTCTTCAATTACAATGAAAAGGAATGAGAGATGTCCAGGTCTTGGCTTGGGATAATAGTTAATTGAGGCGGCAATCACATTCCTGAAAGTCGGCGCATTCCTCCGCTTTGTTTCTTAACTCCGCCTCCCCGTCCCATTCACAGGGGGGGAAAAGATTTTTTGGCGGGACTGTTGCCATTGTTCAGTTGTCTATTCTCTTCACCCCCAATACCCACAAAGCAGAGCCATGCTTACCTTGATAGTTGCTAGTGCGGTATTTAAGCACGGTATCATGTTGCATGCGATTAAAGTTGTACGGATGCAATGTAATGCTGCCACAATAGTCTAGGAACATCACAAGTGCTATTTATGCATTCATGGTTTGGTTGAAATTGTCCTCTTTCTGGGTATTAATGGAATGATTACCCAGAAGAGATTCTTCTTCCTCAAGGATAAATTGTTTTTACCATGTAATCCAGCTTGGCTTTGGATGTTCAAATGCCTGTGGAGTCCTCTCTTAGTTTTTGTTGATTTTTTTTTTCATCATTATTACTGTACATTTCAATCAAATACATGCAGTTATGGGGATTGTATAGTTTTGGTTGAGACCTATCTTCAGGTTTCCAACATTTTTTTTGTGTGTGAAATAATGAGAAACCTCTTATGAAATGTGAAAGAGCATGTAATTTCAATAGGAATTCAACATTTATTTGATAAAAATTGGTTTTGAAATGCCTGAGATATCCAAAACAGACAGATCCTCATAAAAGGTGGGACTCACCTTTTATTACGATCGCTTTGTCTTACTTTGTTTCTGGATGTCTCAGCCATTCGTTAATCCGTTATCATAAAATAAGCTTTGAATTCCTCTTAGAATGGTATGCTATGTAGTAACTCATAAGTTGTTTTCTGGTATCTCACAAAATTTTAAAAGCCTAATCCTTGTCTCTACCAATACTATGTGATTGCATTCCAGAAAAGAGCACAGTACTTAGTCCTTTAAATTGGTGAAGATCATGTCAAGTGCACTTCATGAACCTTTTCATAAATCCCAGTGAACCTCCTCTGGACCCCCACGAGACCCCCGCAAGACCCCCATGAGACCCCCTCTAGACCTCCTCTGAATCTCCTCACCCTACTTCATCTTGCAAATTAGCGTAACTATTCAGTGTTCACATATTATTACAATGCTACATGGGTTTTATCGTGGAGGGCAAACAGTACCTGAGTATATGTGAACTCTGCCCTACACTAAAATTTGTTATACAGTTGTATCATCCCCAAACAATACAGGTAGCAAGCCAGTCACGGCTGGAAGGGGACAAGGTGACCGACACTTCAAATGAACCCCTAAAACAGAAGTGCAAAGTCAACCTTGAGTGTGAGGTGTGCAGACAGTACATAATTACAGTGCTCCTCTACATGATATGTAATCAGTATGGTTGCTTCCAGGGACTGGTAGCACAGGTGTAGGAAAGATTTGGTCTCACACCTGAAATGTGACATCTCTTGGTTGCCAGGTAGCAACTGAAATGCACCTCTCGTGGGTATATCCAGGGAGGTGAGAGAAAAATTTTAGTCTCACCTCTCTGGTATATCACATCATTGTACATGTACAATCATTACATAAACTGATCATGGACAAAGTCACGAAATGCCTGTAGCACCAGCTCCAGTAGGCACAGGGTCATATCCTAGGTGACTTCAGTGTTCATGGAGATAGAAATTGATCTGCGATCTTTCAGTCATGTTTGACCCTGGCCGAACAAGTTCAAAAAAAATTCCCAGCCTGACTGATAGTGTGATGACCTTTACCATATTTTTGCATTCCTCATGAGGTGTAGTGGGCAGAAAATGCCAAGTGCGTTTCTTTGTCCAACATAAAGAGGGTCTTTTCGGGTACCAGTAAGTTATTTGGCAAGTTCATCTGTGATGACCAGTGAATATGACTGGCAGTAACTGTCATCACATGCAGACATATAGGAATGGTTGTTAACCCTTTCAGAAACACTAATTTGTTATGCTACTGACAGCGCATATAATCATGTTTCTGATGGGACAGAAAGAGTTAATAATGGGAATGAAGCCAAATATATAAGTGGATTGAGTGAGTGCAGAAATATCAGTAGAACGCATGAGAAAAGTTTGAGGGAAATTTGGACAATCTGTTCAAAAGTGGTGAATTCTTTAAGTTTTGTTACCACCATTGCTGGTTGTTAAAGAGGACTCCTCCGAATTGTGCATAATTATGGTACAGTAGGACAATGCTAATATAAAGGTAATTCGAAGGGAATTTCTTTTTTTTTTTAATTGAAAGTGCACATCCCTTCTGCTTGATACTGACATATATATTGAAGGTAATGTTATTCCCCCTGCCTTGTTTTTAGAGGTAAGCCAACTGCTCTTCGATTATGCCAGAAAAATGGAAATATGTTGAATTCTTTTTATATTTTCTTTATATTGTTGTTCTACTGTGACGTCAGGAATTGTTGTAGTCTTCTTATGTGGTGATGGTGGTACTGACACTTTTAAGATGCAGGTTGTGTGATTTCCCTCACTCTTTGCTGATGTGTTCTACTATTAAATATTTCTGCATTCACTCGATCTACTTATGTATTTTGGGTTTCATTCTCCTCTGAAGGAACATTTCAACTTGTTTCCTTAAGTGGAGTCTGCTCCAAGCTAATGCATGTCTGATTCTAATGCCAAATATGATCCTCAGGTGACCATGGTAGTAAGAAAAAGAAAAGAAAATCATGCAAGGCAATTCAGAAATGGCATCAAATCTTTTACCACTCACGTAGTATGGGGTTTGGTTAGAAGAACTATGTAATTTATCTTAAGCGAGTCTGTTACCTCATCTTCTGTGCAGTTGTCTAATGTTTGATGATTTGATTAAACTTGCATGCATAACTGTTTGGTTTGTTTCTGGAAGATAAAGTCAAGAGTGTGATCATGAAAGCCTTATCTGTTTTATCAGATTTGATAGAGGGGTGCCGATTTGATTCCTGGGCAGGTTTCAGTAAGCCAGGGCTTGGGCACTTGCTCACCTACAAACCTCCTTGAGCTGTGAGTCATTGATACACTGTATGATACACAATTGGGTGTGTGTGTGTGTGTGTTTGTTTGTGTGTGTGTGTGACTGTCTTTGCCAAACTCATCATATGTTTCATCATATTGCACCGTTGGATAATAGTATAATACTTTTCAAACTGTGGTACATCATGGCACTGAAATGGAGTTGATAAGCCTTGCATTTTTCTTAATTTTGTGTGTTCTTCAGATAATTCCACTGAGATTGAGTGCTACAACTTTATCTTTCATCTTTTCTGTATCTTTTTTTTTGTATGGAAGGGACAGCGAAATGTTGAAGAACCTGCGTAAAATGTAGGAATGTAACCAATACTCACACATCATCATTGGGATTTGCAGAGGAGGGCTTTCACTGTATTTAAAATGACAACTCATCTTGAAAGATGGACAGAAATTGGAAAGACTAGTTTCTTTTTTCCTTTCTTGCATGTGGCCAAGTTTGGTCTGAGGAAACTGATGTGCATGCTCTTCTGATAAGCAAATGTCATCATCTCAAAAAATTGGGAAGATATTGGGAGGGTTTTAAAAAGAGGACTATGATACCCCCCCCCCCTGTCCCCTTGTTTCAAATGTGAAAATTTACCTCTTGAGTTCAGTAAATTTGAGGATGAGTGCACAAGGGCAGTTTTCTTATATTTCACTGTTCTGCTGATTCATAGGAAAATGGAGAAAAAGTAGAAATGGAATAGGTTGAGATTGAGTAAATTCCTTCAGAGTTCTGGAGGTAAAAAGTGCATCATTCAAGAATTGGCAACCTTACCACACCTTACTTTATTGCTTTGATCTCACCACTGACCGTTACATGGCAACCAGCCAACCAGGTTGCAGAGACTCTGTGACCCATTTAAAACCAAGGAAAAGTATGGTTTCGCCCACTTTCAGGATGTTATCTGCTATTTTTCGTTTCTAAATTAGAAGCTAGCAGTAGTGATAATAAACAAGTTAACAGACTTTGTGTTAAGCCACAGAGTATCACATCTTTAAAAGCCTGTTCAATGTTTGCACCGAAAACAAGAATCCTGTTATTTTTACAGGAGCTCATTTAACACTGGTGGAGATGCAATTTGATGCTATATGTGCTGTCGCTGTGGTCATGCCGTATTTACCGAGTTCTGAGACCAGATCTTGGCGACCAATGACAAGCAGGGTCTTTGCTCTGTGTCAACAGATCATTTATGGTGCGGTTTCTAGTCTCTTTCGTGATAGGGTGAAATAAATAGTTGTTGGTTTGCTATTTTTTTCAACTAATGCAGTAGCACAATCACTGCAGACTTTGCTCTGGTGATCCAAATGTGTCTGTTTGTACTTGGTCGAATCTCGCAAAAGGGTTTGTCCGTGTTCGGAGAAACAACTTGAAAGTGACTTTGACACAGTGGCAACGATCACAGGTGAACGAACATTGCCGCTATACTAGGAAGCATCGAAGCAGTTAGTCTTACCATGGGGATAGCAGGTGAATTTTAGCCTCGTCTGAAATACTGACTGGATTAGTGTATGGTGGTGGTAATGTGGCCAGATGGCCATAAGGTTATAGGTTCAATGCCCAGTTACTAAAGTGCAAATGAGGACATCCAGTGAAATGGCGCTCTTCACTGAAAAAAGCGAACAACATCTATGGATGTCAGTACCTAATTCAGACATAGCTACTCCCATTTCCATTTTTTTAATAGTTCTATAAGATGGAGATGTATCATTTGCACTTTTTTTTCAAAGAGGTACATAAAAAAGGGAATGGAAAAGTGTTTACAAATATAAAACAATTTTGATGAGGAATTCAGCCAGAAAATATTGACTTTGAGCACCAGCCCATGCTCTCATTCTCCCGAAAAGCAAAGCAACAATTGTACCTCATCTCTTCACATGATATGCTCGTTGGCCACAAAGTTACTGTAGTTTTTTGTCTTTTTTGTGTAAAATCATGAACCTCCTCCTCATCTAAAAAAAAAAAATGCCTCTGTGTCAGAACACCTTATTGCTCATCCTTTGATTGAATTTGATGTGGTGTTGAAATTGCTTTCTTTTTTCTTTTCATTTTCTTTTTCTTTACCTGTAAGTTTGCGTCCAGATGTTATGTGGCTTATCAAGATGCTGATGATGAATGTGTGGTTTCCAAGAAATGTAAGAATAGCTGGAGGCAAAGAGTATTGTGTCTATACTTGAAGGGGGAAAAAAAACAAGAAATGGCAGCCATGTTCATGTTTCATGTTTATTCTCATGCATACATGTATGCACTACTCTTATTCTCCCAACCCAACCCTCCACCCCTATACTAATGCTGCTTAACCCATTGAAGATGAGTATACCCAGGCAAGCGTCTGTGGGAAATGCGTGTTGTAGCAATATCAAACTGTCCTCAACTGGTTAGTAGGTGCTGATCTTACTTTACTTGTTGTTGAAACCTTAATAGAGTAGACAGTTTACATACTTTAGGTTTGTTGATAATATTTGACACATTAATTGTTCTATCATTTTCATCGCAGAAAATAATTCTGTCTACATGTAATTGAGATAATTTGTTTCTGCAGTCTGTATGCCTTGCTTTCCCATGAAAAATTCCAACAAATCAGTCTCATGCTTGCAAAATCACATTTGAGTTTTCTTCTTCATCTTCTGAAGTTTATACCACTCACCTCCAAGATGGAAGGCATATCCTTTGTCTAAAAATAGACGAATCACATTGCTAGGCAATTCAAGCATATATTGTACGTATATATAATACACGTGTATGCATGATTCTATATATACATATTATATACATAAATGACTAGCATTCGTGGAAAGTGATCAAAACCATACCTCCTACGCGAGGAGCCATTTCATTTGAATACACTCATTACGAGACCCATTCTGAAGAATGGTTGTGTTTACATGAATAGACTATCATGAACACTATGTCAGTCAGGGCAACAGTACTGTAGTGATTTCCATTCATTGTCTTGTCCGCCAGGGTCAGTGCACTTTTTGTCCGCGATTCAATACTGGCGCGCATTCTCCGCGTTGCACATCCATGTGTATTTCAGGGCTGATAGTATAATGAGGTTACACGCTCATGTTTCAGAGTGAACTAAAGGTCAGTGATATGTCAGATGAGATCAAGAGGAAACTAGACTTAATAATGATAAGAAATGAGTCAGTACTATAAAAAGTTGACAATCATGAGGGCAGTGTTGCAATGTTGGGGCTATGGATCTCATTTATCCCCGGGATATATCTCTCTGTCTGCTGAAAGAAAATGCACTCTTGGTACGGGTCGCACTTTGCTGGCTCTCCACCGCAACAAGTGATAGCCCAATATCAGTTGTCAAAATACAGAGAAAGGCAGATTTACTGATTGCCGGATCAGAATCCTGCGCTGGCTCTTCTGCAGTGATAGCGGCCAGGGCTGGAAATCAAATGGAATCATTGCTAATCCCCCCTTCTTCCCCCCCCCCCCCCCCATCCCAGTCAGAGGACAAAAACTAAAAATGATTCTATTTTTGACGTTTGATTCCACGAATAGACCTCGCAGATTGGTTACACGTGGAAATGCAGTGTATTACCATGCTTGTCTAGTATCCAGAGAAACACTTTGTGCAAAGTCCAGAGATAATCCACCTTAATCCAAACCATGTGTTGCCATGACAACTAACTTTTTTTTTTCTTCAACCGCTTTTTGATTTACCCTCCAAAACACCATCAAGTTTCATAATGTTTGTGGGTGGGGCAGACCAGGGGGTCGGAGAGAGGGGCAAAAGGGTGGATTGAGAAGGCCAGCATTACAGAAAACTGATTCAATTCAATGTATTTCATTTTTCCTTCCATAGAAAATAAGAGAAGGAAATCACAATTGATCTTGGGTAAACATTTTGTTGACCGCAAGATAAAATTTAGTGGTAATTAACAAATCAATAGCATGTAGGCCTGTACAGAGTTAAAACCAAACTCATTGCATTATCTATGATCTGAGGAAAAAAGTTTGAAGAGAAAAAAAAAAGGTGAGAGGGGTCCACTGAAAAGCAGAGCTTGTAGATGAATATTGTCTACAACTCAAGCAATCAATGCAAAACTTGAACTTTCTTGATTACAAAAGCAAAATATAAAGTACAGTGTAATTCAAAACAGCACATACATTACAAGACAGGTAGGGCAGAAAAAAACATTAATAAAGACAACAATATGTCATGACTGTAAATGTAAATGTCTCCAAACTGATAGTGAGGGTTCAGACAAAGGATGAGCAAGGACGTGTCTCAGAATAGCAGATGATTTCTCTGCAACAGAAAGATTGAGAATAGTTTGGAGCGTGAAAAAAAAAAGGGAGGTATTGCTCCATTCAAGGCCGTTAAAGATAATAAAAAGTTTTGGTACCTCAAAA
Organism: Diadema antillarum; assembly: GCF_040938485.1. Classification (NCBI taxonomy): domain Eukaryota; kingdom Metazoa; phylum Echinodermata; class Echinoidea; order Diadematoida; family Diadematidae; genus Diadema; species Diadema antillarum. The sequence continues at coordinate 1,352,473 of NW_027270978.1, forward strand.
GTTTCCCTGAGTTTCCTTGTCTTAGTTTGTGTTTCAGGTTAAAGTACCTTTCATATAACTAACACTGTGAGACTTACTCGCCCCAAAGTGCTCTTATGTCTTAGTAATCAAGCAATAATGGTTTCGTACAATACGTGTATATTGATTCTCGCGGTACCGCGTCGAGTCAAACTAACAGCTCGTTCAAATTTTTCAGAGCCCGCTCTGCGCTGGTACGAAGCCATTATTGCATGATACTAAGACATGAGAGCACTTTGGGGCGAGTAAGTCTCACAGTGTTAGTTATATGAAAGGTACTTTAACCTGAAACACAAACTAAGACAAGGAAATTCAGGGAAACTTTTGAGGTACCAAAACTTTATATTATCTTTAACCCCTTTCTGTGCCAGGGACTTTAGACAGTGTGTGTAATGCTATGATGTTTTCTGTACCAATAAGCACTCACAGCACAGAAACAGCTAAAATGTTATTTTATTTCAGTGTTTCACAGTAGCTTCGAGGAATAGAGTAAAATCAAACTACAAAATTGAAGAGGTCTCGTCAAAATTAGACCTACAAAATGAAGAAAAAGAAAGTTTAGAATTTTTTAGAAAGTTTTACATGTTTTTGAATTCTTCAAAACAGTGAGACAAGAGTCAACCACACATGGAGGCCTGCCTGGCAGAAGGGCCCTAAAGGGCTCACACCTGTAAATACAATGGAATGTCCCATACCCCTTCACAAATTCATACCAAAGATACCAAAATAAATGAAGAAAAAAATGAATTGAAAATCAATGATGTAGTTTGGCAAAAAACTGAATAACTGTAGATATTGAGTATGAATTCCTCTACAAACTGCATATTGGTTGCAAGATGAAAGCTTTTCTGATGAAATTTGAGGGGACTATATTTCATTGGGTATGTGTACGGAAAATAGGTGATTTTTTGAGTGACAAGAACTTGTAGTATGGCTTTGCGGACCCTTGGACAGAATTTGAGCCGTAGAACCCACCCTGGAAATTTGATGGATGAAAGGGTATATCTCACTTATCCAGGTTAGTGAAGCTGAAACACCTCATTTCTCCCAGCTATTTTACAGAATTTTTTGAAATTTGAATTTTAACACACGTCTCTAAGGGGAATTATTTACCTGTGTGAGCCCTAAGGCTTGCATGCTAGAAAAATGGACAAAAGTGATGGTTTAATCACATGAGGGAGCTTTCAAAGCTCTGTCGTACTATGTCACAAGCCAAAATTTGATTTCGGGTTGAAATTTCATGCTAGGGCCCTTCCGACTGTGCAGGCGATGATATATGAATTGGATTATGTCGTTACCACAGGAGAACACACAAATCTCCAATATTTTTTTTTCTTTCTTACAAGAAAACAGAAGTTTTGATCAAATTTTAGTGACAGTATAATAATCTATCAATGATGACTTTTATCAGGGGAAAAGCTTTCTGTCTGTTAAACTCTCAACAACAACGACAACAACATGTTCAGAAGAGAAAAAATATATATATACATGTGCAAAGATACATATATCATATGTATCTTTGCATGCAAACTAGTGGCAGAGTTGCTACTAACCTACCCTCCTCATATCAGCTAATGCACATGCGTGACTGCAACCAATATCACTATTCAATGAAAATGTGTGAAATTTTAAACTTCAGGAACTTCCTCGTGCACACGCTCTAATCAAACTTTTTTTTTCCAGGTTATTCATCCGACCTTGCTCTATCTATGTCAGTCAACTTGAATACGACATGGAACCGCACTCTGCATTGGCCTTTGCTGAGATTTGGGGTCATTGAATCAGGATATTGGCGATATAAAAAAGAAACATTATTCTTTTTTCTTAATCTGCCAAGAAAATGTATGAGCGATGCCAAAGATATGAATGACTTTATAATGACCGTGTTTTCCCTCGTTTGAGTGTCACTGGAATCAATTACACTGTTTGTGATTACAATATTTTCCCACAGTGGAAAGACCTGTGTGTGGGGGGCACTTGTTTTTTTCTGGGAATTTGTATGAAATATATGTGTGTGGGTGTGTGTATGTGGGGGAGGGGGGTATGTGTGTGGGCGTGTGGGCGTGTGTGTGTGTGTGTGAGTAGAAGTAAACAGAAGTAAGCAGAATGGAGTAAGAATTAATCATGTTATTCAGGATGTTTAAAGAGGAAATCCACCCAAAAAAAAATAGATAAACTCTGAAAGAAAGGGGGAAAAAATTCCTACAGAACATTCCAAAAAATTACAAAAATTGATATGGCATTTTGAAATGTTACATTTTTTCGGAAAACATTTCTTGACCAGTCCTTATGAACATTCAAATGAGTGAGTTGATGATGTAATGCCCTCACAATTTTTAATGTCTGTTAAATATGAAATTCTAGAAATTATTATTTTAAGGTAGTACAGGTAAGAGCAAATTCCCATTCCAAAATATATATCAGTTAACATTTGTTCCTTTTTATTTTGGGTGCTTTTGCAGCAAGTTTTATATTCGTACAGCTGGAATATGAGATTTTTGTCATTTTTGTATATGAAATGAATACAAAATTGTGAGAGCATGTCATCATCAACTTGCTGATTTGAATATTCATAATGCCTGGTCAAGAAGTGTTTTCTGAAAGATTTTGAAATTTCAGAATGTCATAACTTCCTTATTTCTTATCTCTTGTATTTTGATCATTTTTTGCACTGTTCTGCAGGGATTTTTTTTCTCTTATGAAATTGATAAGATTTTGGAGTGGATTTCTTTTTTTAAAGAGAGGAATAGTGTCTTTTTATTGTTCTTCTTCTTCTTCTTCTTCTCATTGTTAATGCTAGATGGTCTTCTTTATCCAGGGTAGCCTCTTCAGTGTTGCCACTGCTCTGCCAGAGGGCTCTGCCATTATCAGTATCCTAGCATTGCCAGAGGTACCCATTCATACACCTGGGTTGAGAGGGACATAACAGGTAACAACATCCAGGCCCCATTTCATAAAACTTGTGTAATATCAATAGCAAGTTACGATTGATGTTAAAAGCTACTAAAATCCTTGCATCTGATTGGCTGGGAGCAAATTTGTCATAGAAATGTGGCAGGGTTTTTTTTTTTCCTGATAACAAGTTTTATGAAAGAGGACCCTGGTCCAAGAACATAGGCATTTGACAGGATTCAAGTTTTGGACCTACAACTGAAAGTCAGTACCACACTGCTCCTACTTGTGAAATTATGTATAATGATATGGTTCTTTTGAATTGTTTCATCAATTGTATTTTGTTGTATACGTTCATGGTGAAGGTTATGTGATATCATTATTGAAATCAAATAAAGACCACTGGAAAACAAAAACAAAAACACTGTGTAAGTGTCTCTGCATATTCCATTTGTGTTATAATAATGTGATTTTCTGATATGTTTTTTTTTTTCTCTCTCTCTGTGTATGTGTGTGTGAGTGAAAGTGTGTGTGTGGTTTTCATACCATATGTGTTTTCATATATGGCATGAATTAATGTGTTCTACATGTTCCATGGTATATGTGTGTATACATTCTTATTGACCAAGTGGGATAATTCAGCAACAGATACACATGCATGCAACTAAAGAGTCATCCTCCGAACATGAAAGCAGTTATTTCAATGTGTGGGTCATCATGCATGCTGTTTTTCAATTCATTTCAAATCAAATTTCATATCCAGTATCACAAATTCTTTCAGATACAATAGTTATGTGTTTACACAATAATATCAGAATAACTGAAACGTTTCTGGCACCATCTTCAAGATTCTGTTTAAATCATATATATTTTTTTGTGATAAATAATTGACCACAAAATGAAGACTTATATTTGGCTGCATTACACTTTGACTATACAGCTTAAGCAATTATATAGAAATACACCCAATTTTCCAAGGAATTCAAAACACAACTTATACATATCAAGCTAGTGAGAAGTATGATTCCATCTATACGTATGATATCTCTGATCTGTGATCTCCATTAGCGTGGCCTCATTGTATCAGCTCAAGATATTAGCAATAGACTAACCCAAATAACATAATCATTCTGAAGAAGGCTGTGTGCAGGTACAACAATCCTCATTTACACAGTGCCCAGTAGGAGGTTGTCATCAAACAAACAAACAAACAAAAAGATCCTTAATACTTTTCCAATTTAGGTGGGATTTCAAAAGTTTGTTCCCTCCAGATATCTGCTCAGCACTTTCAAGTATTGTTTAGGTTTTGCCTCTTTTTTTTTAAGGGGAACAGATTATCTAGACTCTTCATGCCAAAACCATATCAAAAAAGGACAAAAAAAGAAGATATTAACCTATTTGCAAGTCAAAACAAGGACAACACTACTTAACTATGTATAGGTAGGCTTTTTTTTCCACTCTCATGCTGTGGCCATTATCTCTTTTTCAACATTTTTGTCTATGGGTGACTGAAGATCATTATACATTCATTCTTATTAGAGTTTCTCTCTCTCTCTCTGTATATATATATATATATATATATATATATATATATGTGTGTGTGTGTGTGTGTGTGTGTGTGTGTGTGTGTGTGTGTGTGTGTCTGGTTTGTTGTGGTTGCTTTTTTTTACCCAGAATGATATAGGTTTCTTTTTTTCAAGCACTGTGATTTGTATCTATATGGACTCCATTTTCATGAAGTTTAACATACTATTATGATTGGGAGTTTGCTTTATGATGATTACATTATGATTTGAATGAAATCTTAATAAACATTAATTTCTTTTAGAAAGGGATTCCAACAAAGCAATATATCGTCATTGTCCCCCCCCCCCATATGGTGTCCTTGCCTCCACATCCCACCCCTAATTTAGGGAAAGTTCATTTTGAATGAAGGATTCTTCCTTTAAGCAGCTTTTACTTTCAAAGGGCGATTTTCCGTCTAGCAGTTTCACGCATTCTAACTTTCTCCTTTTAAAGATATTCCTCCTTCATGTCTTCTTCACTGCGTTCTAAGCCAAATAAGGTCAGCCAGTCCAACAAGATGAAAAGGGGAAAAATAGTGTGCTACGTTTTTGTTTTTTTTTTTTGAAAGAGCTGAATCCCCCATCCCCCCTTTTTTTTATTCAGGTTTCCCGACATTCTTGCAATGCTTGACATATTTTAGGCCTAGTCGGTTTATTGTTCTGGGATATATTTTGACTTCAGATCTTTTCTTTCTCATTTAAAGTGACTTCTCAATGAAAAGAAGAGTATACAGAATTTTTCTTGCTTTTAGCCTTTTTTTTTTCCACTGCACTCCGATTTTACCTGTGAGCCGACTAAAAATAGCACTAAGATTTTTTTTCAGAGTTTCCCGTTTCATTCAGAGATAATTGTGGATTATCCCAGGAACAAAAAATGAAGACGCCCCAAGGAATGTCGCACGGACATTCCAGAGATACTCGGCATATTTGGAATTCTTCGCCCATACACCTACAATTGTCCCCACCCATCTCAGCACATCGATTTTCATCCTTTGTCCCTCTCAAAAGCTTTTGGTCTGTCGGGAATGTGCTTTATACTTCTATAGTGTTGTAGATGCTAAGAGGATTTTCTAGTGTCGCGTCTTTCTGGCGTTCACGCACGGTGATGACGTTTCAGTGACTGGTTAACGATTAGCTCATGTGAGCATGTTATCGAGATGACTTTTATCAAATCTATACCCCCTTCCCCCTCCCCCTACCCCCCTCCCGTCCCATCATCTACATGCCGATCTGTCACTCTGTCTATCTGTCTGTCTGTCTGTCTGTCTATCTATCTATTTTTACCTCTCTCTTTCTCATGTGCGGCGCTCGAATAATTTGGATGATTGCCCAAGGAGATAATCTGCTCCCATTATTCTAAGTTTTTATGAGGCGGCAAATTTTCGTACTTACCAAAAAAAGGGGAAAAAGGCTCCCCCTTCACTCTCTCCCTCTCCCATCTCTCCCACACACACCCACACATACACACACACACACACAACACACACACACACACACATATATAATATATATATATATATATATACATATATATATATTATTCTCTCGTTTCGTCTCTTGCAAGACAAGGATAGAATTTTAATAGAAAGTGCAAAATGTAGATTTTCGACATACACAGTGTATAAATTATTATAGTACTTGTTCCTTTGAGAAGAGGTAATAACTTGACATTAAAGGGGAACTCCGGATGATTTTCAGACTTTTACGTTTGAACAACTATAAATTGAAACTGAGTACAGGGTTTCAGAATTTATAGTGATTGGGATGAGGAATGAGAATGTTTTCAAAACTTTATAACAAATTGCAATGAACAAGGATGATGACATTGCAGCCTCACAATAAGAATGCGTGAGTTGGGACTCAAGGAAGCAGAACAAAAGAAGGCATGCATAGAATCTTCACAGGTGACCTTGTTGAGCAAGTGGTATCGTAAATGTAATGGAATCACACTGCAACATTCTGAAATATGTGAGGCTCTGATGTCATCAACACTGTTCAGTGTGATTTGTTAAAGATTTTTAATTTATTGGTTTATCTGCTTAAAGACCACAATAAATTCCATGAATCTATACATGGAGCTGTTGATTTATGTACTACATGATGTGAAATTATGAAATCGTCTGGAATGCCCCTTTAAACGTTTTAAATGTGCGGAATCGATGCCATAACACAATCATTAGCAGTGAAATGACTTCCAGCGTAAGAATGATAAATCACATATTGTATGTTTGAGCGTAACGAAACAGAGGACGTCATCTTTCTCGAAGTGCTCGGCGGAAATTACGATCACGTTGTCGTCGTCAGTTTATACGACGACTTCTTGGCCCATGCTTTCGATTTCCGAGACGTGGATGGAATGATCTGCCGAATTCGCGATATTACGATGTACACATAATGTTGTAATTCAGCTGCATATTATTTCGGGGGAAAAGTTTGCAACGGACAGGACTACATGCCGATTTCGTGATAGTTTATTGTATAGAAAATAATGTAGGATAGTTAACATTCAAGAGAACCATGAGGCAAACCAATTTGATAATCTCGTTCCATTTGCGTACATTCAATGCCAGCTTGTGTGGGTTAGTTGCTGCTATATTATTGGCAAGGCTTGGACAAGAGCTCTTGGGTGTCCAAGAACGACCATTCTCTCTCTGCTTTTTCTTTTTTTTTCAAGAAAAGTAAAGTCTTAAGTCGGAGTATTCAGCCATTTAAACCATTTAAACTATATGAGATGCTTTTCGCTACATGGAACCGGGTTTGTGGATTTCATAATGTATATAGTACTATAAACCGTCGGGTGCACGTCACGAGTGCGACACCTCGAATCATACAGCCCCCGACTCATACAGCCCATGAGTCCGACACTATGCAAACAAGGCCCACGACACCAACGTAGAACTCGTGGGTCTTATTTGCCTTGTGTCGAACACATTGGCTGTGTGACTCGTGCTATGGGCTTGTATGACTCATGGACCTTTTTTCAATGTCGAACTCGTGGGCTGTATGACTCGTGGTATGACCCCTAACCATCGGGGAAGCCGTGGGCAAACTTTCTGATTATCAGGTACAGACTTCTTCTTTGAAATTACGTTTTGCATGGAATTTGAATGAATCAGTGTAAAAGTAGTCTATTACTTATGTTTTTTAACCTAATTTTGAAACAAACATGCATAGGAGCCTATTAAACATGCACATATCGTCATTGGAAACGGAGATTCATATACACGCATGCATCATACATACATACATACATACATACATACATGCATACATGAAACACATATACATGATATTACGTACATTCATACATCTCCCTGTCTTCTGCAAACCGGCATACAGATGTAATAGCTGTCTGACCGAGATTGAAGATTAGGCAGGGTTTGGCATTACACTGTCGAATGCACTTTTACTTCGTAGGCTTTCGAGAGCTATATTAGGTTTTGATGTACCCCTATAAAACAATCTATCAGACAGCCATTAATGCAATAAGAGACCTGCTGTCCCATAAATAGCTTCCCAAGTTTACGTCTCCCCATTTGGCCAATATTTGGGGTCTTGTATATTATTTTCCCCCTCCATTTTCGATCGGATCTTTGAATACATACGTCTGCTGCCAAATGCGTTTCCGACTTAGACCTCCATGCCGTGTGGGAGGATTTACCCCGTATCTATTTTCCCCCCTATTTTCTCTGCCAATTTAGCGAGGGCCATTTCGGATTTGGTTTTTGCATGTTTGTTAAAGATAGAATATTGATTAACATTGACAGACTTCGCTTTCGTGAGAGTTCATTACTGTAAGAGAGAGAAAGCGAAAGAAAAAGAAGAGAGATGTGTTTGTGCGCATATGTGTTGCTAAAAATATAATAAATGTGTCACGGGAAAATGGTGTTAATAACTTACAGGCTGTTTAGAATAAACATTGGCATTAACTAAAGTACAGAGAAGCACAACTTTGAAGAATGTTTACCAAACGAAATGATTTCGCATATTATAATAAGCAAATATTCGTAACATATTTAATTTTCATAGATTATCTGTAAAAAAAAAAATACAGGGAAGAGGATGGAATCCGTTGACATGAAGACACGTGATCATTGATTCTTTTGGCGTCTGATGCTTTATACTAATGTTTTACCTCTCCCTCTCTGACAAGTTGACATACGCACGCACGCACATACATGCATACAAACACACACACACACACACACACACACACACACACACACACACACATGGGCGTATTACATATACAAACACCAGAGTCATCGCACAAGCGTGATCGCCCGCACTAACATTCAAAAGAAAACAGAAAGCTTTTTTCCGGTTTAGTTTGCTTCTTTAAAGTCTATCAGTAAGTATTACAAATGCAAACTTTAATTGCTTGATGATGATGATGATGATGATGATGATGATGATGATCAGTATTATTATTGTTGTTGTTATTATTATCATTATTTTTATTATTACTATTATTATTATTATTATTATTATTATTATTATTATTATTATTATTATTATTATTATTATATTATCATTGTTATTATTATCATTTATTCGGGCAAGATCTTGGTTACCACCGGAGCATTTAATTGTTTTACAATGAACAGTCCGTAAATGATTTAGATCATCACAAATTGAACTGGATAGATCAGTGATAAGATTGTCTCGTGTAAGCAGGGAGGTGACCTCCCTGGTGTAAGTGAGTGAGTGTATGTGTGTGTATGTGTCTGTTTGTGTGCGTGTGTGTTAGCGTGCGTGCGTGCGTGTGTAAAGACTGTTTGGAACCGTGTCAAATGTTCACGAGGGACCATACTTCAACAATTTCAAAGACATATGGTGGCACCAATCGCGTGATTTATGTATTGACGAATTAGTAGTAGACTACAGTAACTTTGTCTGGCTTTTGCTTTTGCTTTTTTTTTTTTCTTTTTTTTTTTGCTTTTTGTGGGGGTGTTGAAATCATTGAACTGCTTCACATTGACCTAGATGGAATATTTGAATTTTATGGCGTATGTCCCTGTCAGCAACGTATATTATACGCCGAACATATTGGTGCCACCTACTGGGGTGTGAAAAAGTGGGTTACTGTGCATACATTATCTATAGATCAGTGTATCCCCTTACCCTTTATATGGGTGTACGATTTAATTCATCTTGCAGTCACCTCAAGTCTTAAAAGCACCTCCCCCCATCTCAGCTTTATCAAAACACGCTTTCGTCAATCTCAATGCCTCTTGTTTTACATGAGGATTTTAATTCGCAAATAATAATAATAATAATAATAATAATAATTCTTTGAGGTTTTTCGCTCACCCGTGCCAAATCCTCAAAAGGGTCGGAAGAGATATACTGCGGTCATTCATCGCCCAGCTTCCGTTGTGCTTTGTGCGTAAACTTTTTACATTTTAAACTTATTCTTAAAAACTCCATATATGGACATCACCAAACTTTGCAAGTGTAGCATTCCAAGGGTAACAGGATTGTGTATGTGTGTGCAGTGGCGGATCCAGAGGGGGGAGCAAGGGGCGCACGCCTTCCCCTCCCCCCTTATTTATCGTTAAAAAAGAAAAAAAGAAAAAAATGAAATGAAACCCGGAAGTGGCACCAGAAATATTAGTTGCGGCCCCCTCCCCCCCCCCCCCCCCCCCCATACGGAATTCCTGGATCCGTCCCTGGTGTGTGTGTGTGTGTGTGTGAGAGTGTGTGTGTGTGTGCGCGCGCGCGCAAGCGTTTGTTTGTTTGTTCAAATGTTCACCTGGTATTATAGACTATATATATTATGATTTCTTGTGAATTTGATATTGTGTCCTGAGACTTTTGGGGCACTTCTGTGTTCGATGATCTCAGCTTCATTTTATATACACATGAGTGTTAGGACTATTTCCATTTGAACATAAGTGTTTGAAACACATCTATCAAATCGTGGACTGCTGGCGTTGTGCCGAGTTAGCTCTTTCTGCCTATACCATGTATACTGTATATCACTATAGCCTGTTCCCACACACCTGTTGGTTGGATAAGACTTAGTGTCTGGCCCTTTGTGCCTGGTACATTGTAGTAAACATCATGTGATTGAAAAACGAACAAACCCAAGACAAATCGACAAGTCAAAACTTCCGATGATGCTTATACAGACAATTTTATGATCATAAATTATTATGTATGGAGAGTCATATTATTTCAGCCAGTAGTTGAATAGTTGGGAAAACTTACCGTGACTCTTATATTCAGACATTAATGAAAATATACTACACTGTATATGAAACACTTGTACATACACCTCTTGGTGCAATAGGGTTGTAAATGTATATTATTTTAACAAACGTTTATATCATTTTGATACACCCAAATGATCGTGATGATTTCGTTTGAGTTTGGATTGTGGCGAGCACTTAGCGACAGAATATTGCGTTGCGTGTTCTTTTTTTTTTTTTTTTTCAAGGAGATTACCATTTTATTTGAGGACGTGGTTTCTAAATATAACCTTCAAGTCAGATCAGAATTACATATCTGTCCGCTGGCTACTGAATCCAAGGATGCACAAAAATCCTTGGTGCTGATTATAGTTTCCATTATTAGAATCAGTATTACAGTTGGTAATTATTGATGAGTGTTAACCACTGCGAGTTTCAATGATATAGGACTATAACTATATCCAGGCAAGCATGAAACAGAAATCTAAAATGAATCTGGAAAATATTTTTTCAGTGCTTACTGTTAAAAGAAGCCACCCAGTTATTATTTGAGTCTGCATAAAGCACAAAATTAAAGTATAATCATCAAAGCAAGATTTCCTATAAGAGACTCAGTGTGTTTTATAGCGCTCGCGTGAATATCGAAAAAAAAAATTAAAAAATGAAATGGTAAATCTAACAATTAAAACATTGCTACTCATCAATCTTTTTGTAAATGTTACATTTTGTACTAAAAATGTTGGTTTTCACGATTTCATTTCATAGCTAAAAGAAATGAAATGGTAAATCCGACATTTTTTTAGTGACAAATGTAATATTTACAAAAGGTTCGATGAGTGACAACATTTAATAATGTTGGATTTAGCATTTCATTTTTTTAGAGTGCGAGTGCAGCACCAAACTAGAGAATAAGCTATTTTCTTTTGTTTTTTATATAAAGCAAATATTTTGTAGGGCCTTTTTTTTTCTTGCGTTCGGTTTTTGTAACTTCTGTGTTTGCCATATAAATCTTCTTGCTCGTATTTAACATGTTTAAATCACCGCAGTTCAATCTGAGTGGGTCACCTGTTCCGGAATAGAATAATACATTAGTTAAAATCTTTGAGTAATTACTGAAATTTGATTAAAGGTTTTTGGGTTTGTATTGATTTTCGGTTTGTTTGTCTGTTTGCTTGTGTATTTGTTTGTTTGTTTGGGGTTTTCATTTGTTCCTTTTGCGGAGGATAATGTTTGCAGAGGATCATACTGTAATCAATGTTTGCGTGCATCGTGTTTTAATTGGAGATTAAACGTCATTCGTTTTGCGTGCATAGAACAGATGCCAAAATCTCGCTCCGATAGGGTTTTGCATTCATATTGGTAGAATCCAACTCTGAATGACAAGCCAAGTTACAGCTGAAATTGCCACAGCTACACTATGTACACGCTCGCAAACTTACAGATAGCACTCCAAACATGTGCCAGATTTTTGACGGTGCCAAGATTTAACTTTTTGCTTTTGACTTGGCCAAAACAAACTTGACTGATAGTAAACTGTCACGAAAAGATAATCATACACACATCATTGTTTTCCCGCCTTCTTAAACTGACATGTCATTTACATTTTTATTTTCCCTGTTATTGGTTGAGTCTTTATATTAAAAACCTAACGAAGAACGTTTGCTTGTACAATCTTTTCCTGGCTACCGACTGATCATTATGTTTGCAGTCATGCAGGCAATTGTTGATGAGTGTTTAACGCCCCCCCCCCCCCCCCCCCCCCCCCCGTGCTGTCACTTTAGCAAGCAACAGCCGATTTTGTCTTGACAACTTCGCGGCAACTTCCACAAAATATAGTATATCGCACGCCATCTTGTTCGGTCCAAGACCATCTTGTTTCTCAGAAGTCTCGAGTGAAAAATGGTTCATTGATTCTGTCATTTGCTATAGTCCTCCATAAGGCTGCGATGCATATTCTACTAAAAACAAGATTCATTTTCCTCCTCAGATTTCAAAACTATTCTACTTGCGTAAAGTAACATAATTGTGGAAATAGTTTATGACCTATAAGTTTCACCGAATATTACAGTATTGCTTTCTCCAATTTCAGTACATGTATAAGTAATTCACACCAAGTCCGCGCAGAGTATAAAGTTCAAGTCAATTCAAAGTGTAAAACGATGTTATTCTCGGCTGAATAATAATATCTGACCATTATTAGTGTTGAAATGGAAAATTAAAAACATTATTGCGTTCCGACATTGTTGAAAAGTGGAAATGTCAAGATTTTTTTTTCACAGACTATATGACTAAAGTTGTAAGGCGGTGACCAACTACTCACTCATTTGCATTTTCGAATATTGACCATTCAAAAACTTTTGTGCAATTTGTGAAAATATCACACAATTTTATGATATTCCTCATTATCATCCGATTTTGTTGACTAATGTTCTTATCAAATTTTACTTTCTTTTTAGACTACCATCTAAAGCATAACTTTTAACTTGGTCCGGACTTTCCCTTTAAAACATGCTTTGATTGATGTCATCTTCACACATAAGCGGTCTTCGAACCGCATGTGCGAGTCTTGTGTCGTTGACCTCTTTGGTACACCCGGGGATACACAGCTGTGTGGACGATGATGAACGCATTAAATCATCACCAAACGGTATATAAAGCGTGATGATAGTGTAAGCATAGATCCTCGCTTTCAGTGAGCCATGCGGCGCTTTTGATGTAGGCCTAGCGACACATTGGGGAATAATTCTTGTGATGTACCCATTGTTTGGAAAAAAAAAAAATCTCGTTTTATCGTCAGTCGTGCTACTCCTACTGAGCCGTACGTTTAAACAGTGCCAACAAAATTGGCTGTTACAGCCCAAAATGTTTAAGATAAGAATTATTGTGTACACACACACAAAAAAAACCCCACACACAGAACAGAACATTAAAAAAAAAAAAAAAAAAAAACTGGGGTTGGCGTGACTCCAGGATAGCGAGTACCATTGTCAAGCCACGTGCTTTTCACGTACTATCTTTATGATAGATTATTTTTTATCGTGCATGTAAGTGATGCTCGGAGCCAGTAGAGGCTTGTGTCGAGTTGTGATGTCACGAGGAGTCACTTCTTCTTCATCTTCTTCATCTCTTCTTCTTTTCTTCTTCTTCTCCTCCTCCTCCTCCTCCTCCTCCTCCTCCCCCTCCTCCCCTTCTTCTTTTAACTTGTTAAATTTATATGATTGTTCTCGTTTTTATTATGGGGTGAATTATTCAAAGTGATGAAGATAATGAGTAAGACACCAAAAGCCAGTGTTTAATTTTCGAAAGTGATTTTTCGCTCCCCAGTTTTAGGGTTTAGGGACGTGTGGGAGGAGGCTTATAAACAATGAACTAATTACACCGTACCTATATCCGTGATCCCTTTCCTCAGGGGTCTTAAGATTTAGCTTTGTCTGTCTACCACATGCAGTAAAAATTTAGATGATGAAAAAACGAATGCGCACTTTCAACGGCCTGATGACAAAGAAGCAAACTCCACAGTAATTTACGATCCCATAGCGTATGTAGGCCCTAATATCTGCTATTACATTCAGTGGAACCTTATTTAAAGAGCAATTCGGAACCAGTCATAAGTAAGTATGAAAAGAACATGACAAAATGTAGGCCTATACACAACAATCAAAATTTGATCTCAATCGGCTCAAAGTAAGGGCAATTATTATGACATTTTGAAATTGCTGTTTTCTTTCTACAAAAGTTTTGAATCGTGAGTACATTGTTTATGCGAATGAGTAGTTGTCATCGTTTCACAACCTGTCATTTTTTACACAAAATTTGAAATTTCCAAGGTTTGTTTGTTTAGTTTTGTTTTTTAACGCAATTATGCACAGGTCTTAAATCTTGATAACTATATTTCACTGATCATTATATATTTTGAAGTTAGTTGGCCTGTATGGAGGGAAAAAAAGGATTATGTTATACACTGCATATCAGAAAATTATATTTTTTCAGTGTTTTTGTATGCAATTTATGGAAAATTGTGAGGAGATGACATCATCAGCTCACTCATTTGCATATCTATATCAACTGTTGAAAAATAATGAAACTTCACGGTTTCATAACTTCCGCAAGTTTTATCCGATTTTGATCAAATTTTCACTGTTGAACCTGTAAAATCTTATTCTTTTAACACTTACCTTACTAAATAAATCTTATTTCTTTGTTAACCTTTAACTGGTCCGAAATTGCCCTGTGAAGTTAGCAACGCTGACTGCGGAGGGTTTTGTTTTTGTTTTCTTTTGTTTTGTGAATTTATTTGTTTGTTTGTTTTGTTTTGTTTTTTGTTTTTTTAATTAATCCCATCTCCCTCTCCTCCAACCGGTACGGTGAACGAGTTGCTATAAAATGCTTTGGCGGAGACGCGTGGATCGGGTTCCACGACCGCTGCACCCGCTCTCGAGACGATGCGTGGGCTGCAGTATGCTTCATTAATTAACATCTGGGAGTATAGAAGGGAATACGGGCGCATCGACTCCTCAGACTGTCTCGATTAGCTACAATTAATTTTCAGTCGCAAGAAAAAAAATCGATCCTTACCCATTTTGTTAAATTTAAAAACACACACGCACATGCACACACCACACACAACTGTTGCACGATCCCACAAAATGCTGCCGACAAGTAATCGTAGGATTTTAAAGACGTTTTATGCTTTTTGTATGCATGTCTGGATGGTCTTGGTAAAGGAGAAATCCCTTTCCGTTAGACGCGTGGGCATTAGAACACGATTATAGTTCTAGTGGCAAACAGTGTAAACGGAGAGATTGTCGATACGCCAACCTACGTAAAAACTGATCATGGAGATTCTTGTCATGGGTATTTCTACGCGCCGTTTTTACTTTATTATTATTATCCAATAATGTCTTTCATGACCGTGCGCGTTTGTGTGTGTGTTTTATACTAAAAGCAATCACGCATACACACACGGACGCACTCGAAAATGAGCCTTGATTTTCTTGTCTTTTACAAGTGAAGGTCATCTCTAAGGGTAATACCGTTGATAATGGTGCTAGTGATAATGGTGATTGAGTTGATTTTGACAAGGTATAACCTCATTATACCATAAGCAGTAATCACTGATGTCCCAGGGGAGGTGCCATTATCATTGCGAAGCGTCATCAGGTAGGCCTACTGCGCCATGACATTTTGCTACATTGATTACAAGTCAAGTGCATTCTGTAACTTAGATTAGGGCCTATTAGGTAAAGTTCATTCTGTATACACGGAATTTTCAGTCTATTTTGTTATCATTGTTTGACTTGTAGAGGTATATTACGAATTTTGTACACCATATAGCGCCAACGGAGACACCGTTGGTAACAGATCTCGAACAACGATGAATGCACTGGGCAGGAATCGCAGTGAGCAAGGTGCTGGACACTTTCCACTATAGCCTGTGAATATACGGCGCTCACACTGCTGGACTGATATCTTGGATATGATGTGTGAAATACGCTGGAATGAAAGTTCATATGTATTAATGATTCATGTAATGGCCATTAAAAATTTCGCCTCGACACCTGTTACTGCCAACATTTTCAGCTGTCAGCGCCGGAGCGTCCCCAGACTAGATGACCTTAGTCGACCTTGATGATATCACGTACTTTATGCTCATCCTTATAACGTTCTTTAATAACCAGAGCTAGTGAGCTTCTCGTGATCGTGGATAAAAATATAAAACATCTAATGAGCAGACAGATCTGGTGGAAGACAATTATAAAAGTCATTTTAACCTCGTAGGGAAGGCAAGCGAGCGAGAGGGAAAAAGACAAAGGATTTTATAATCAGAGAAATAATGAGAACTGTTGGACCATTTAAATGTCAGTATAGGTTAACTAGCATAGTGTCATCATTATGGTATACCTTTAAGTGGCAGATGCGGTCACGTCGCTCGTGAAGTCCTCGCCTTGTGCGTAAAGCGTCATTGATATTAATATCCTATATATTTAATATATTTCTCAATGACTCTGCACGCGACGAGGGAAAGTTACAATTATGGTCCTGTTCCTCGTTAAAATGAGAGGACACAGAGCGATTAAAAGCCAGTTCGGAGCTCCGCTTTGCGCATGAGCAGAAAAAAAGATCGTTCGCATGTTAGTTTTTAAATTCACTGGGATAAGCCTCTGAGGTGTAATGATCATTCATGTAATTCTTGTCAGGGTGCTAGGGGAAAATGCAGAAATAAAAATCAAACTATTTTCAACATCTCATTTAAAGGGAACTCTATTTTTAACCCTTCAGGACCACCATAATAAAGGTCCTATTGGTACTTCTCATAAATATTTTCTCGTAGAAATGGAAGAGTTAAACGAAACTCCGTGAACATAAAGCAGTCCCCAAACGCGGATTTGGCGTTTATTTCCGATATCCAACCGTCACCCGCCGTAACCCGGAAAACAGTCACTAACCGCTGTTAATCCTTAATCCTGGTTTAAAAGAGTATAAAGACAGCTAAAAAAAAAAAGGCATATAATGTGCCAGTAGTGCAGGTATTGAGTGGTTTTAACTGAGTTCATTACTTTCAATGTGTTTCTCGTATGCTTTCAAGAGTAGATGACTCAAATGCACTTCAGACAACACCAACACATCTTTTTGATATTTTTTGATACTTTTTTGTGTGTGTTTATGGTCGTTTGCTTTGCTTTTATCTCGTTGTGATGTTTTTTGTGCGCGCATCGACTTATGGAAATTTCTGCTGTCGACACATTATACCTATTTAGCTAAAGACATGCCGACCATATACTTTTTAGAGCTTTTGTCATGAATTCATAACGTTCATTTTCAACAACTGACGTCAAGAGTACCCATGTCGCGTGACTAGGACGGTGAGTTAGCTACAGGGCGGTGAGTTAGCTCAGTCGATAGCGCATCTGCCTCAGGATCGTAAGGACCCCGGTTCGATTCCAAGATCCCACTGAGCAATGTTGCATGTAATAATACCGTCCCCTCTAGTTAGAGGCAAAACACTCAGTCCCTCGGATAGGACATAAAATGGAGGCTCCATGTGTGAGAGAGTCACAACTCATGCACATAAAAGGTCCCGCCTCATTTAATCATCGCCAAGAGCAGGGTGTTTAACGCGGACCGGTGAAGTGGTCCCACCTTATATCCAACTGGAACCCATGGAAGCACAGCTACTGCATCTGAATATGGGGTATCCTGCCATCTTCTCAGATGGAAAAGAAACAACAACAACAACAACCTATGTGTGCATGTTTCAATATGTTTTCAAATACCAACATGGTTATATTTCAAAGTAATGCAGCGAATAACAGTATTGGGATCATTGCACTGTGACACTTCCCTGAATTGTAGTACAGACAAACATGGCATGTCTATTTGCGGCCACCAAAAGGAGACGAAAAGAGTGGCCGTTATAGACAGGAGGTCGGTGTAGACAGGTTATCCGACTTATGTGTGCATTACCTACATGTACAGGTACCATCGTTGTATACATCTATAAGATACGTAATGTACATGTAGGTCTATTGTACATCGTTCATTTCGACAAATCACCTTACTACGAAATATAGGTAAATTCATATTCGTTTTGGCCGTTATATTTGCTACATCTTTAATGTCAAAACTTAAAGCTGCATGAAATGACTTGCTATTATATGAAAATAACTCGGTGCACCAATGTTATGAATGTGTACATGTATAGGCTGTTAACTCACAAAGGAGAGGAAAGAAAGACAAAGAAATAATGTGGCAAAGCTCTGTCAACATCGGCTGCAATGTGTTGTGTATTGTAAAAATAGTTGCGTATCCGCATGCACATCCGAAGATCAAAATAATGTCAATCATTATAGGCAATATAATGAACGCTCATTACCAATTAACTGATACGAGGGAAACTACAGACAAAAGTTAACTCGGCTATTAAGATTTACGGTGATCTTTAATGCCCTGGACTTTAAATAGGTGGTGGATTTCAGGATGCATGTTGATAAGTATCCACAAGTGTTTCGGCTTTGAGGATTGGCTAAAGTACTATGCTCGGAATCCCGTCATGATCCATGGAAGCTCTTATGACTTGCTAATTATATTGGCGTTTGTTTTTTTTTTTCACTGAACAGTGAGATTTAGTTACGCGGTCCAAGACAGTGTGTTGAAATATCATAAGTAAAATGTGTTTGAACGTGTATACCTGAAAGTTACGTAATACCAAAGGGAGTGTCAAAAAAACAACAACAATAATAATTAGAGAAATTCGCAAAATTCTAGAATATACGAGCTCTGCATGTGCCCAACTTAGATCAGGGAGGTGAGAGGAGTCCTCTCACCTCCCTGTTTAGATTTATTGGATTTTTTTTTCCCATGCGATAGACCGCTTCAAGAAATACATGTAGCTACTTTTGGTTTAGACCGTTTGTAAAGCATCGATTGCTCAAATGATAAGTTGCAATATTTTGTGACAGCTTAGATACTAATGCATTTACTTGGGGATTAAAAAAATGAATAAAAATGTCATAGTTGGATCACTGCAACGAAAGACAAAATTGATACGAAGCGTACATATTTTTATCTTTTGATTTCAAGTAGAAAAAAAAATTGCGAATATTGAATTTAGCGAATTTTTGTCGGAGACTTTACAGGCCATGACATCACGCCCTCATCTGATTTGCATGAATTATTAAAGGGATCGTATAGGTCCGGTTGAGATGGGGCTACATGTTTCCAATGTGTTTTGATGATGATTTTTTGACATAATTAGAAACCTCTTATGGAAGAGCATAAGAGGAATTCAAAGTTTATTTGATGGAAATTGGTTTTGTTTAATGACTGAGGTATCCAAAATAAAGCAATCCTAATAAAAGATGGGACCCACCTTTTATTGGGATCGCTTTGGTTTACTTTGTTTTTGGATATCGCAGCCATTTAAAAATCGATTTCATCAAATTAACTTTGAATTCCTCATAGATTGTATGCTCTTTAACATTTCATATAGTGGTTTCTAAGTATCATCTCACAAAGAGTTAAAAGGTGAATCGTCATCACAACCAATACTATACTATCCCTTCAAGCAATGATTGACAGATGATTTCACTGGCAAAATATTTAGGTTTAGAAAGTTTTCGCGAGTGTATCTAAGTAATCTGAAGAAAAATACATGGAATAGAAAAAAAAGATACATAATAAAATATATGGCACGTGTTTATGAATTCATTTGGCCATAATAAGTGATGATGAGAGTAACATTAATCAAAACATGTCAACATGCATTTACATTTCACATCAGATAGATAGACCCTGGATCGTAAGCACTATGATAAGCCATTCAGTGTAAACCATTATACTTGTGTTTCTCTGCTGGCCAGCCATTGTAATCGGCCACCACATTGGCATGGTCATGATCACAACGAAGGATGCCAAGCAAAATGAAATTCTGTACTTGTATAGCGTGACAAGCTGCCCAAAGAGTTTGAAGTGATTTGAATCATAAACAATCGTTAGCAAGGACATATCCGGGTAGCGCCCAGGGTTCCAGTTTCAAAACCTCGAATCCTGGTTCAGCCGCTATATCATGCGTGTAAACGTGTCAACCGCCGGGGAAAAATGCTCAAGAATAAAATTACGACCGCGCGAGTTCTCGTTTGTGAGCGTGTTAAAGCCTCTTACGAAGGAGATAAAAGCACTGCAGGCAGAAACTGCGCCTTTGCATGAGAACATGATAGGAACTCGGCACTACTTAATTTTTCTCTCGATAGTCCATTACTCGCATACGCGAGGTGTCGGCCAAATTAAGGGAAAACCCCCGACTTGACCTTCGATCATTGTTGACAACCGTTGGGAAGAAGGCATACCGTCTTATCTCTCTCGCTCTCTCTCTTTCTCTTTCGCCCTCCCTCCCTCCGTTTCTTTCACGATGAGTTCTGGTGCGCAGGCACGCATACGCACACGCACACACACACGCGCACACACAAACATGTATATAATATACATACATACATGGATTGTATGTACGTGTATAATGTTAACACATTTATGTATTTATATATTTGTGTATGATATACTCGTCATATGCTTCCGAAGGCAAGATTCTGCACGTCCTAGCAGCCTCTAATCAGGCTTACAATAATCTCTCTTTCCTTGTTTTGCATACACAAAACACAAACACACACACACATACACACACACCCACACATGCGTACTTATACCCATAGTATCCAATTAAGGGGCTTTTTGTTTTTGTATCAACTAAACTTATTCATAATCCTCGAGGACTGTGCATCCGCCTCCGCCTCTAAGCTTCCATTTTAATGTTTACTTTGCAGAGCAGAGATTAAAAAAAAAACGGTGTGAAACAAAAAGGGCGGGATCTTATCGAAACAGACTCTTGAGTACCGCGAACTGCGATACTGATATTGCCAGCAATTCGAGACCCAAATCTTCCAGTCTTAATGATTGTACACACGAGGGCTGCGCGTTTCCGCCTGCTTCTACAGTCAACAAATTTAGGTTAATGGATACCTATATATCCATGTTACAAATATCTATTTTGTCTTTACTCATTGACACACACACACACACACGCGCACACACACACACACACACACACACACACAATATATATATATATATACAAATGATAATTTAACACTGTATCATTCGCAATTGTTTACAAGAGAACCTTAACTGTGTATGACGAAGTCCAAATCTGTACACATTTATTTCATTGTTCTCATGAACCCTTGTCCATGTGTTACATTTTGCTAGCGTTTGACGATGCTAGGGTCCGAGGAAGAACATGAATATTATAGCCATAGTACAGGGCCCCGTCTTATAAAGCCTTCAAATCAATCACAAGTCCCCAAATCAATCGCAACTTGCATTGCAGCTCTCACAAAACTTGTGATTGATTTCTATCACAAGTCTGTATAAGACAGGCCCCAGGTCTAGTGTCGTTGATCAGAAAGGGAAGAAATGCATAATACAATGTGTGATTGGTTTCGTCACGTTGATGTGGGTGTGCAAAAGGTCGTATAAAGTCTATATTTTCCCCCGTTACATGAGAAGATGTGAAAGAATGCTGGTGAGCAATTCATGATTGGCGATCAAAATGAATTGTTATTTTGTTTGTCCGTGATTGTATCTATTTTTTATATAATTTTGTTTTGCTCTTCCTTTAGCACTTTTTTACAGGAGAAAAAGAGTTGCTCTGACCTTAAAAAAAACAACAACAACACTCTGAAGGTATAATTATTCTTCTTTTGCCTATATGATTGGTTGCTATTATTAACACTAACTGTATATGATATTTCTGGCTCTGGTCAAGCAAGTCAAGTACCAGTATAAACATATACAATGTACAGTGTATAATGCATTAAACATCTTAAACATTCACATAGCGTTAGTAAGAATTATCCATCCGATATCAACTTTGGAACAGTATGAACGTCATGAGGCAAAGACGATTGTGTTTCTTTTTTCTAAATGGCTGTTCAAAAGTTATGGAGGGTAGATAATTTTGTCAACGTTGACCAAGTAATGGGCGTTATTTGTTTCATAAAATGGTCACATGACTTGAATTCCATGACAGCTATTTTAGCAAGATTCCCAGGCCAGTACCAGGTTCCGGCTAACTCGACCGCACACAAACAAGTACAATGCAATTGTATACGCAAACAATACAGCCGAGCTCAGACGAGCGGTGTTAGTAACGGTCATTAATGGAAACCAAAACCCAAATATAAATGTGGATCGAATGAAAGCAGCAATGTTAGTAGAACACATCAGTGAAAGTTTGAGGAAAATCGAACAGTCAATTCAAAAGTTATGAATTTTTAAAGTTTCCATGCAGTTATCGCTGGATAAGGAGACTACCTACACTTCATGACGTCATTTGGAACAACATTATAAAGAAAAACTACAAAGAGAATGCCACAGAACGCAATTTTTCATGAAAAGTACACATCCTATCAATATGTTTATACTGACATGTGTTGAGGGTATATTTTCCTCTTATATTTCCTGAAAAAAGTAAGCCAAGTGCTCGTTCATCGTGGTAGAAAAGTGAAAATATATTGTTGTTTTTTTTTTACATTTTCCCTTACTTGTTCCTAATGACGTCACGAAATATAGTAGTCTCCTTATTCATCGATGACGCTACCAAAACTCTACAAAATTAACAACTTTTGAATCGATTGTCCGATTTTCCCAAAATCTCACTGATGTGTTCAGCTAATATTGCTGCTTTCACTTAATCCACATTAACTATATTTGGGCTTTGGTTTCTCTCATGTACTATCGCTCCATAAAGAGTAAAGTTGAGCCTTCAGGCAAAATAAAAGACGTGATAGCTCTCGGCCAATCACTTGACTAGGATCCACGTCACCATTAGGTAAAGGTGTGTCTCTACTGCATCTCTGATAAACCCTAACCATTGGTGTCGTCAAACATGGCCTCCATGATCTGCTGCATCAGGCTGATTTTCAGCTGTTCCTTCTTTCGGCCTTCCTTTATCTTCGCCATCTGGCTGGCGATCAGCTTGCTGAAAATGACGTCGCCACTGTCGGTCTCCAGCAGCGAACTACCCGACGGCGCGGTTAACGTCGACGGCGAGTCCTGCCGGTCGTTGGCATTCTTCGTCACGGTTGGCACTGCTACTTGCTGTTTGGCGCGTGACTGTGGCGGTTGTTGCTGGGCTCCGTGTTGACGCTGCTGCTGCTGTTGTTGCGGTGTCAGGTGTTGCCTCTGGGGCTGCGACTGCGTCGACGACGTCGGCTGGTTGTGCTGCTGCGGGACGAGGGCGGACGGTAGGTGCGATATGTTTGCCTGGGGCCCGCTCGCTGATGGGGATATCGGCGGAGCGGACGATGGCAGCGACAGGAAGGTCGGATCAGGTGCTGTCGCCGTCGCTGAAACTGTGTTGACTGATCTCGGGTGGAAGTTCTGCCTGTGTCGGGCTTCGCTGGGGTTCACTAGCAGTCGCTTTCGTCGCAGGGTCGTGCCGCCTACCATGACGTCATATCCCGCCAGCCGGTCATTCGCCCTCTTCTCCAACAATGTCTGCCAATGATTTAGGGGGGGGGGGGGGGAGGGGGGAAGGGTATTACAATTTGATAGTAAGAGTGATTCTACCTGTCCAATCAGCTGTGCTTCCTCCGCTGACGTCATATAAGAAATATATTTAGCAAGTGTATTTTTAATCCAAACCCTTAAACAGCTTTTGGTATCAGGCTAAAATTACAAATAGGCCAATATATGCAAATACGTCGCAATATAAGGTCGCATTGGCACGTAGGGGGCCTACCTACTCTTTACATGCAAGTATTCAATTAGGGATAGGCCTACCTTTTTTATGCCTTCAGTGCGACAACTACATTGACTCATTAATGTTTCAAGTCGACCCATCTCAGTGCAGTAACATTAGAATACCATTGACATAATGTATCAAACTTCTCGACAGTGGTTATGAATGAGTTCAGAACAAAGACAATTACAGTAACAGCAACAACAACAACAACAACAAAATGCGTGTGCGTTCTCACCATACGTGCACGCATTCCTGGCTTCATCCGCATGTGCACAGTCTGCCGCATGAAGGTGTCAAGTTGGTTGAAGTAAGGCCACTTGGACTTGTAGCCGACGGATTTCTTCTCTTTGATTATTTCTTTCGAGTAGTAGGTCCTGAGGTTGTTATATTTCTTCACCACGTCGTCAACTGATATCAGACAAACGAGAATGATACAATCAAGGAAGGTCTATGAAATAATACAAATCACAAGTTGTGTTTAACGAGCCTTTTGGATGACTTTTCCCCTATACTAGACGTTACACATGGTCTATTTGTAACATTTTTGACTGTCGTAATGACCAAACACACTCTGACCACAAAACAAGGGGGGGGGCTTATCTTCATTCAATTACGAGCAATAAACTTTCGATGAATGTTATCATTATTGCATTGAATACTTCAATAAACAGCAGGCCGACTCATAATCAGTATAGTTTGTTTTTTGGGGTTTTTTTTTTTAATCTACGTTATTTTTGTAATAATCATGAAATTGACATTAGGTAAACTGCATGACAACATCTATCAAAACTTATTCTGAAGAGGTAAAAAAAAAAGAAAGGAAAGGAAAAATTATATTCACATGACCATCCGAGTTCTTCGCCGATTCTCCGAAAACTTCGTCTTCTAATCAATTTGTTTCGATAGGCCTCGCTGGTCACGTCCCAGATCCCGGGGCATTGCTTGACCATTTCGATGAAACGAATCACCATCTCCCTTTCATTTCGCTCCTGTTGGGGAGAGGTCACAGTGTTCACCGCTACAGACGTCAGATCATGGACCTCATGCAGCTCCGATACGATCTCCACACACTCGCTCTTGATTTCCTCCATTTTTTCCTCGTTCCTTCGCGAGATTTGCCGCGAAAAGTGTCTTGAAATCTGCTACGGTTGATTCTCCGATGTAATGTTCAACCTGGCTGTAAAAAAAGTCACTGTCTTACATGCACGATGTGAACGCAGATACAAGCAACTTAAAAATCTGCAGACAACCATGTTGTAGATTGAGGTATCTGCAATGCGTACACAACCGACGCATGGTGGATGCGTGTAGTATTGCGCAGACAACGTAGCTCTTACAAAGGGAAAGCGCACATACACACATACACACACACACACACAGTACACATCCGTGCGAGAGCTTGTTCAAATCGTGCAGTCTACCATCTGTTACGGTCTGGCGACACACGCTGTCTCTCTGCAGACGTAATGCGATGCAAGACAACAAAGGTTAGACGTTCAGTGTCCTTAGTGCGACTAGACTCAATCCAGGGGCTGAAGTGTTTAAAACTTTTCTTGCTTGACGACAAGATGCATGCCGAGTGAGCCTCCGGGGCCAAGTATTACTCACGCGACATGGAAATTAATAAAGAAAGACGCAAACTATATGACACAGAGGAGATGGTGTAAAGCACACGCAGATTATTAGCAAAGATTTCTTTATCTTATTCGTTTTGAGTTCTACCTAAATGCTCTTTATGAATCCATTTTCGAGCCATTTTCTTTATCCGCTGTTTACACTAATCTCTGAATCCTATCGCTGTAGTGTGTATACAGCCTATTTTGTCCTTTCCTCCGTGAGGTTACTGTTTGCTCGGTCAAGTAGGCCTATACTACAAGCATGGGATATCATTTTGTTTTGTTTTGCTCTGGTTTTTGTTTGTATGTTTGTTTGTTTGTTTGTTTGTTCATTTTTCCTGGAAGCGATGACAGTGAAAAAAAAAACAATGAAATAAACCCATGATGGTATGCATCCTATCTGAAAACAAGCAGCTTAAAGGCCAATCATGATGATAAAACGAAAAAGTATGCAATGTAAGTGATAAAGGAAAGTAGGGCATTGTCCTGAAATATCTTTCACATTTCTATCAGCCTTCACGATCAAACGGATGAAGAGTGATGTTTTGATTCTGTTGTTTGTTTTCATTGTCCACGTGCATCCACGGGGTCCATGTGATTCAGCTTCTATTACTGACTGGTTAGAACTGATTTGTTATTTAGGGTTTTTGTTACGCAATCACAACTAAACTATACTATAGTATACCACTGCATGCGGTTATGTGGTTGGCAGACTACAGTCAATGACCTGAAATGGAGTGATGTTATTCCTAGAAATCATCTGTACAAAAGGTCTCGTACTTATGGAGAGAAGGCCCAAATTATTTTGTCGTTTATACAAGGAGGTATTGCATATCTTCTTGGTTTTGTCACGGAGCTACATGGGATTATTATGGAAATAAATGGGCGTATCATATAAAATAGAATCATATGTGAGAACACTATACAAACCGAAGAATGTCAACTTGACGAGTAGGCCTATATTGTGTTAATTATCCGTGGTTTGATGAAGATAATTGCTTCCTCGGCAAAATGTACCTATCTGAATTTAGAGAGACTACAGATTAATTTAATTCAATTCAATTTATTGATAAAACGCAAACAAGTTTAGGGTTGTGGCTATTTTATTACTGCTTTGGTAAAATGATTCAAATACTTATAAAAACTCCACATCCAATGAGAAAACAATTGTGTTTCTTTAATGTTTTTTTTTTTCAATGGGAAGCTGCTTAACTGTGGTAATTCAAGGTTTGAATCCGCGATTTCGCACCTGTGGAGCTAAGGATAATGTGACAGATATACGTGATCACGATAATGAGTTTGCATGCGAAGGTCAACAGTCGAGAAAAAATATTTCATATATGGGTTGTACGGACCCCGGCTTGAATAGAAATCATCGATAATTCTTCGCAAGCTGGTATGGTACCTGGTATCCCATAGTACAGTTTACAATACCTCTATCGGGCTTTCAACTTTCCCAAACAGGATAACCTTCGGCGATGCGTTATATCTTTGCAAAAGTGCGTCCGTGACTCCGAATGGTAGATTCATCAGAGCTAATGTGGTTGCGACCACCAAAAAATAATGTCTGAACTTTATCCCAAAACGTGCTCTAGATAACTTGAGTGTGAATTATGATTATATTTGATCGCGAAAATCCCGTGATGTAATGGATTTAGGGGAAGTTTCATTCAATAATATTTAACTCAACAAGATTATACCGTATACATTTTTGTAATGGCCTATATATTAGGCCTATAACCTATATAACGGCCAGAAAAGAGGAATCTAGTGGTAGTTTTTGTTTTGTTTTGTTTTGTTGTTGTTTTGGGGGTGTAAAACTTATAATAGAATCAAACGTGTGACCTGTGACCTATGTCATATACTATAAATGCCATGACTCCCCTCAAAGACGACAACTGTGAAGTATAGAAAGGACACTTTCATGTTCTGGGATGCCGCTTCCCAAATCTGTATACACAAAATGACACCGTGACGATAAACATTGATCTTAATTTTGTGCGAACTGACCACTTCCAATCCCCTATCTCCACCCCCCCCCCAAAAAAAACCCAACAACAACAACAACGAAACAAAACAAAACAAAAAAATAAATTCGTCCCTTTGGCAGGATTTTGTAGTCGCACTGTTCTGTTTTTCGCCTGTTTGGCAAGAATGGATTCTCTTGGGAAATTTAACGCTTTCCAAACTGCGGGAAATTTAGCAGTTTCCAAACTGCAACATGCAATAACATGATGATTATGATGCTGTAGTAATCTCATGGTATTGGCAAGAGCAAGAATTGCTTTCGATCTAGGGAAAGCTGATTGGGCAAGAAGAAAAAAAAATCAAGTTTCGTATACTAATCTCCAGGTGTCTACATTATGTTTATAGACCACCGTCGATCAATGATATTTCAAATCCCACAAGATTGCCCATCACTATTTACACTTGTGGTAAGTGGCAATGCGAACAGTCCAGAGTACCCTCTTGGTCCAGCAACCCTGGACCAGCAACTGCTGTTGCACTCTGCATTGCATTGAATTTGATATGAATGATAATGAAAATGACACGACATGAGAGTTAAAGCAAAACCATTAAGATCAGCTAAGTCCATTACTATTACTATAGCAGGCGGATCGGGATGTGTTGCGAAAACCGTATAGGAAAACAATAACATTAGCCTAAACGATGTCCAACAAAAAAAAAATCCAATTTAAGATACAACAAAAGGAAAAAAACACTATTCAAATCAGAGTGGTACCGTGGAGAGAGAGAAAGATAATCAAAACATTGTCTTAATGGGATGACGAGAAGAGGCAATTCGGTTTCTATTTTTGTTTCTGTTATAAACATGATAAGTCCCTAGTTTTTGTGTTCTTGTGATATTGCCTGTTACGAGTATGCTGTGTGAAGTACATACGCACACGTGTTTCCACCTGAGAGTTTGTTGTGAAGAAACCTGTCCTGGTATTCCCCGCTGTCCGGTTGCTGTTGTTGCTGCTTTTTTTCCCCTTTAACTTGACATGCTTTCACGTGGAAATCCCAGCAGAATTCATACTCTTTTATAGTTATTATTCATGAAGATAGCAATCTTGACATAAACAAATGATAGTTTGTAAATTCGGGTTTGTAAAGTAGTTTCTACCCTATATATACAGAGGATAATAGTATTCCAATTTTACGAATCCGGAATTACAGTTATAGTTTTATTACAGTCTAATGTAAAAGGGGAATGATGACTCTGTCGACAGAGCAAGTTCATTGCTTTATTTTTTGGAAACTCTGGTAATTCCCAGGGTCCCTAATGTACATATTACTTTTTCGCTCTTTGTGTGTGTATGTATGTGCATGTGTGTTTGTGTGTGTGTGTGTTTGATTTGTTTTGTTTGGTATAGGCCCTACATTGGTGGATCCACTCAATCGACTAACTCTACGTCGGGATTTTTTTTGTGAATCTTTATACCCCAAGTTACCTCGAGAACCTTGAAAGTATTATAGGTCTACACAACACCTACCAGTACAACGCTTGACAAACGAACTTGCGTTCCGTTCAATGTGATTGCCATATGTATACGACACAGACACGCTATAATTTGGGGCCCGTTGCATAAAAGTTACAATTATGGTAACTTTGCCATCCAATGGTAACTACCATGGCAACAATACTCAACAGCCAATCAAAATCAAGAATTCCATGGAAGTTACCATTGGATGGCAAAGTTACCATAATAGTAACTTTTATGCAATGGGCCCCTGCACGCTTATAATATAGCTTCTTGAGACTTTGAAGAACCAATTATCTGTTAATCGCTGCGAGATGAAATCATGTCGGAGAATAGATTAGCTTCCAGAATGACAAGAATCCCAACTTCATTCTCGTTCTGCTTTGTTTTGATTTTGCTCAGTCCTCGACGATACGCAACAGCGATTTGAAAGGGACTTTCACTGAATCATCCTGTGATTTCCAACAGCATGACATGTTACCCAAGGCAGCCCGCAGTTTAGACAGAATTTACTCAGACTCGATTGTTTTTAGCGCTCGAATCGTCGTTCTGAGCCAAGCCAAGGGGAGCGCCGGGAAATTTCCCTTCCAGTTTTTTTTTTTTCCCAACAATTGACGGGAAGTGCCCTCAAAACCAGTCGACAACATGGACATCTTTGTGTACAGTGCTAGCTGAAAGCGAAAGTTCGTGAATTTACAGGCTCTGATTTCGGAGAAAGTCAGAGCACAATAGAGTTATAATCCATAGTCCAATCAAATTCAAGGGGATCTGGAAAAGGAAAGTTTTGATTTCTAATAAGTCAACGGACACTTGGTATAATCTTTGAGTTCAAAGGTCACCGCACTCTGTATCCGTCAGTTTCGTATAGCTCTTCTTTTTTCGTTGAACCTTAAACAACCTCTGTCGCTACATGGATGCCTAAACACTCCTAAACGGAACTGGGGAAAGCTATCACGTGGAAGGCATTCATGATTATTAATCTTAAGGTATGGCCGTCGGTTCGTTAAGTTTCGTTCACTTTGAACTTGATCGGCGATGCGGAAAAGGAAAGCAACAAAGTCGAAAGTGACATCGATTCACACTGCATCGCCCGATTTCAGATGCATTTCAAGACAAAGTCATTTTCACAACGTTTTTTTTTTTCATTATTATCATTACACTTGCTTGTCAAATCGAAACCCGTATCAGCTTTGTATTCCATACATGTACAATAGGTGCTCCTTGACGCCACAATTACCGTTGTCCCCTGGCAAAGGACCAATAAGCGAGAGACAATACCAGTTGAGTTGGAGAGAGCGATAGGGGGCGGGTCTGATAACAACAATGGATCAGGTCTATCGTTGAAGCGTCGGTGATGTGCTTTGCTCGTTGGTCTGTCGAGTTGTCTTATATAGGCCCTACCCCATTTATCGAAGGAAGAAGAAGGAGGAAGAGAGAGAGAAAGAAAAAAAAGAACTCGACAAACTGTCAGATGAGGGACAAGTCTACAGGAGTGGCGACTTGGGATACGATCCAATTCCCTCGTTGGGGTGGGAAAAAGGCTTGTGGTAATGACCGCTGACAACTCGAAATTGTTTCTCGCAAAGCATTTCTTTATAGAAAGAGTGAAAGTGCTGCTTGAAGCACTTCGATGCCATAGCCCATGACTAAATCCATCCCACGTCACGCTTAGTACAATTATAATTGATCATCACTTCCATAGTCTTTATCATCATCTCACTAATACTTACAGGTTCTATTCACATCAGGTTTTAAGCATCATGGCAGTAACTTCTGGGAATATCTTTCACACTCTTAATCCTAGCTGTCATAACGAAACGTAAACGTCAACCTTTGAAGGCACAATTCAGGTGACAGATACTATTTTATTTCGTACCATTTTATTTCGTCCCATTGTTTTGTGTTTCACTTTGTGACATGTGTCCGTGAAGGCGCATTGTGTGCAAAATGTTCAGCCTCGGACACACATCGCTAATCAGTTTCGGATGGCGTGATGAGAACGCGTGCGAGAGACTGATTGTGCTGTGCGTCCTTGGGGCTGGTCTGTGGTTTCCCTGCCCCAGTCAAGGTCAATGGAATATCATCCAAAACTACACGAGACATTGATGGATGCTCACATGTATATACTGCTACCCCGAATCCAGCGCCACTGTCGCGCGTTACCTCGCGATGCACTTCTTCTGCTGGTTGCCACGGTAACGCTTGTCCATTCTCCCCTCCACACAGTGCGATGGCATCGTGCCAGCGGAATGCGAAGAGCGAGAGAAAGATAAACCATTTAAAACAAACTACAACAAATGGTTTGCAATAAAAGTCAGTATTCATTCCCCTTTCACCTCTCCGTGATACCTCGTGGATTTGATAATTGGACTCGCATGGACATAACTACCGGTAATTTAGCAACCGGGACGCTCATTCCCCACTTTGGCTGCTGAGTAATTGTGACTATTCTTTTAGAAGGAGAACATGATGGCTATGAGTGACATTGTCATGATGTACTATGCAAAATGCCTTGATCAACGAAAGACAAAAGACAAGGTCACCATCTAATTATCTACTCGGGGTTTTATGTCCATCATAAATGGCATGTACGAACAGCCAGTCGTTAAGCCTCCACGCTAACATGCACTTTTCCCAGTCCGTCTATTTTCCTTTTGTTCCTTTGTGTGATGGGGTTTATATTTGTTTTGTTCTGTTTATTCAACTTCATTATATAGTCTGTACCAAACAAAATTTTCTTCATACTAACCGAATCGCTTCTGACCACGATTACTCCGCAAAGTAAAAATTCCCAACAATGTGTACACCGGAGCATGTGTGCAATTTCTTTGAAATATGGTGAAAAATTACTATTATCATCATCATCATCATCATCATCATAATAATAATGGTAATAATAATAATGATAATAACAATAATGAAAATAATAATAATAATAATAATAATAGTAATGATTAATATTATTAGCATTTTACTATTATTATTATTATTATTACTATTATCAGCATCAGCAGCAGCAGCAGCAGCAGTAGTAGTAGTAGTAGTACTGCTACAGTTATTTACTGACTCCCCATATTTTGAGGGGAGGGTATGATATCCCTTCAATCATTTGCCTATGATAGTCTCACTCTCTGCACAAATCAAAATCATTTCAATGTGATAAACAATGATGATGTTTGTGTAGGGCCCTATACATTCCAGCTGTACATGACGGGTGATAACAATCCGTAACACCCCCTACATGCGCTTTTGTGCACAATCTGTTCATTCAGCAAAAGTTTCCGCGCGTACAATGCAAAATACACTAGACGTAACATTCTTCAGTTTAACAATATACATACATGTAATTATGTTTTGTATACCATGTCTAGTGTTTACTCTACATGACGCAGTCAGATATAAACATCACTAAACATTTTAGCGACATCAGATAATTTTTTGAGGTCGGCACGATTTCATTATTGATAAGTCAAGTGATATGTAGTTTGCCCTAAACTTTGTAATAGGTCTTGTTATCATTGACACTTTATTGCTTAAAATGCAATTGATTTTGTTTCAATCGACATTCGCTTTAGCAGTTGAGAATGATAAGGGCATTAAGGTGCCTCGAACACTATGGCTTGATGTAGTGGCAACTTAATTTTACAACCGACTTTTTTCCTCGCTGTTGATGACACGTTTAATGAAATAATATGCTCGCATTATACATAATATGTATTTGGTGCCTCTACATACATTCAAAGTTAAATCCTATCTTGTCTATTTACATGCTACACAAGAGATTTTGAGTCCACGTCAAGGTCACGTGACCATGACCGTAGCGTTAACTCTTGGGGTCTGATGCTCTTCGGACATTCAGATGGTGGTAAATTCTTCGAATTATGTCCGATTTCACTCAAACTCTTCAAATTCATAACTTTGGTTTGATTTTATTGACGTCATTTGCAAATAAATTTTCTCCAAGGCAAATTTTCCTCTAAAGCAAAATAACCTCAACACTGACCTACATTATTGGTGCAAACTCAAATCGCATGTTTTCGTGTCGTTACCCATTGTCACAGATTGTAAGTCATATCTCTATTTAGTACAGTATCAGACAATGTGGGTCATTACTTTATAGGCCTACATGTATATGTGTATGTCGGTCTTATACTTATCTCATCAGCGTGACAAGTTGAGAAAATCAAATATTGCCTCAAAGCTGAACGAAATCAAATTGCGTGTCGCACGACAAGCAGCCAGCCATGTAGTTGCACTATTCAGGCAGTTCGCCTGTAACTCGTCCGAGTTTCGATTCGTTTTGTCAATACAGTCTGTTTAGTGATAAGGGGTGATCAGTCCATCATGCGTGAAGTAAGGCTCTTGTACGATGGTATTTATGGTGCATTTAGTAAACAAGCTTGGTAAACGTTCAAAAGTCGACGTAGACCGGATGGACAATGAACAATTAAGTATTGAAGACTTGCCGATTTACTAGTATTTGCATCATAATACTATCCATCCATACTCTTATACCAATCCCATCCCGCCCTCTTTGGTCAGACGCTGTTCCCCTGCTCTGTTCAGACATCTGTCCCCTTCTCGACGATGTAAGATCGCAATGCAGGTCGTCGGGCAATGTCGGGTGATCTCGTTTCCTCGACGAGAGCATGCGAAGTACCCGTGAGTTTGTGTACACGCCCTGTGAATCGCCCATTCGTACTTGACCCTGCGTCAAAGAGGGTTCGCATACCTCAGCGAAAAAGAAAGCCCGTGGGACAACACGAACTCCTTTTACCTCAGGTGACCTTCCACTGCTCCAGACATGACCCAGGAGGGGGTCACCGCTCACCCAGACCCGCTCTGTTTGCATACAAGGTCACGAAGCGGCACCCTCGTTAGCTCAATTTTCTCTTGTAAGCCGTGCCCTGGACATACCGATCTGTCCGCACCCTTCATCCCTGAAATAGCCTCTGGGGTCGTGTCCTCATTGATCGCCACACCACTGACCAGATCAGATGTATCTACTGTGCCCCCCCCCCTACTCTCTCTCTCTCTCTCTCTCTCTCTCTCTCTCTCTCCATTTTGCTGTGGTAGAATACCTACGAGTGCTCATTCCTTGTGACCAGAGATGACCGTGATACCATGGAGGTGGAAATTTCTCTCTTCCACCTCCCTGTCTCTCTTCCACCTCCCTGGGTGATACCATGGACCTACATCACATGGTGATATGTACCAGGGAGGTGGCCACCTCCCCGCTCGCTGATGATACCAAGCCCCAGTGGACGAGACGTTGTTCTCCTCAAGCTCTAGGCACACGCCTAAATATCATGTTTGATGATTTATCGTTGTTAAAGGGGATGGCTAGTAACCGATCAGTTGTGTGAAAATTATTTGCTTCAGAACGGTCTCATATTCAAGTAATGTGCAGATTAATGCCCCGTCACTGACCAGGGACGCTTACCTGGAAACATTAAACTGCACATTACTTGAATATGAGACCATTCTGAAGCAAATAATTCTCACACAAGAATAGATATATAATGTACTTTTAAATGAATCCCACAAGGATTGGAACAATCATCCTCCAGCATTCCCACTGATTCCCACTGATCAGTTACTAGCCATCCCCTTTAAAGAAGTTTTAACCACTGCCCTTCGAACGATTTTGGCTCTCACGAGAATAACACTGACTAATACGAGTACAACGCTTATCATGTTTCATGCATCGAGACATTGAAACAAGATTTAGAAAAAAAAAGCCAGTAAGTGGACATCAGGTGGAATACCTCACGACACGGAGCTTTTTAAATGTAGCCAAACAGATAGATGTTAGGCGTATATATATATATATATATATATATATATATATATATATATAGGTAGATAAAGAGATTGATAGACAGATAGGTAGATATAAATAGATAGATAGATAGATAGATAGATAGATAGATAGATAGATAGATAGATAAATGGACAGATTTAGGAACAGGAAAGAGGTTAGAGATACGATACGTCAAGGGTATGATCACATAACGTGCAGAGCAATACCAGTGATTAATTCGATGCCTTCGAATTGTGTAGCGACCTCCGACATATACTGCTGCAGGTGCGTGGTCCATTGACAGCTATATAACCAAGGAGGTACTAGGTGAGTACCTCCTTGATATAACCAGGGAGGTGAGAGGTATTTCCCCTCATCTCCGTGGTATACTATAACCTTCTGGAGTCGGATTACCCAGTTTTCCATACTTCGGGGTGGGTTGCATGTTGGCGAGATGAGTTTTTGTCGCAACTGTCCCAAAGCCATGCATGCATGGACCAACGTGATTTCCACAGCATTGTCAAAGATGGTATAATAGTTATGACAGGGAGATTGGACTCTCTTCTCACTTTTCTGGATATGATGACAATGACTAAGCATACAACCTTGCAAATTTCTATCTCTTTCTCTCTCCACTCTTTCTATCTTTATCTCTATCAAAATAGCTCTCTCTGCCTCCCGTTTTCTGTCTTGTCCCTGGGGTGGGGGACTGTGTACCCTCTTATTCATTCTCTCGCTATATCTATCTATCTATCTATCTATCTATCTATCTATCTATTTATCTATGCATCTATCTATTTATTTTCTAGTACCTATACATCTATCTATCCATTTACCTATATCTTTCCATGTACCTTTGTGTGTACAAATGCATTCATTATCATTCCTACCAGTCTTGAGGTCGTAAGTGCCCCCGGTTTTTAGTGACGCTTTGACCCCAATGTAACCCCATCGTAAAGATGCGGCGTATTAGTACGCGACTTGCTCCAAGCAGGGAGATGGAAGAATATCTCCGAAGGAGGGCGGGGTCACGAGTAGAGGTAACGACTTACGCTGGCTTATCCGTACCTTCCTGACCCCTCCGTAATGCCGCATCAGAAAGAAGAATCGTCTGTACTTTAAAGGACAAGTTCACCCTCATAAACATAAGGATTGAGAGAATGTAGCAATATTAGGAGAACACGTCATTGAAAGTTTGAGGAAAATCGGACAACCCGTTCAAAAGTTATGAATTTTTGAAGTTTTTGTGTAGTAACCGCTGGATGAGAAGACTACTGCAGTGTATGAATAACTTAGATGTCACATGCGTACAACAATATAAGGAAAATATAAAGAGAATTTCACAAAATTCCATCTTTTGAAAAAAGTACATATTCCCTTGACTCGTTACCGACATGTTAGGGGTAATATTATTCCCCCTGCTTTTAGAAAGAGACAAGTCAAGTGCTCTTTTATTATGCGAAAAAAAAGTGAAAATATGTTGAATTTTCTTTACATTTTCTTTATCCAGTTGTACGCATATGACTCACAAGCTGTAGTAGTCTCCTCATCCAGCGGTTCCAACACAAAATTTTTAAAAATTCATAACTTTTGCATCGATTGTCCAATTTTCCTCAAACTTTCACTGATGTGTTCTACTAATATTGTTGCATTTTCTCAATCCTTATGTTTATGAAGGTGAACTTGTCCTTTAAGGAGTCGTGAACTCCCTAAACCTTGCGCGCCTCACTTACCTAAAAGTGACAAGGTTAATGATCCAAACATATAGAGATTTTTCGGAATTCAAGTTTATCATAACATTACAGTCTGATAAAAACCCGAGTTACATCACCCGTGCTTTTGTCAGAAATAACCCTCAAGGAAGTGGGTCAAATGATACGAGTCACCCAATGCAGACTGCACGCTATTTGATGGAGACTCGAAAATGTACGTATGGTTCTGTCCTAAGCCTGCTAAATGATTTTCTTACGATGGAAAAGTGGGTCGATTTTCGTCGAGTTCATTCACAATAAAGGTCAGTGTTGATGATAAAGTGAATTTTGATGGATTTGATGCGTTGTTCAATTAACTTATTTAACTCTTTTTTCCACGCACTTTGCGTACCTCCACTTTTCTGAAAATCAATTTCATGCGTTGTTACTGCCAATAGAAATGAAAGTAAGTCAGAATATACATGCAATCAATATTCAAAGCCATATTCAAGACAGTACACGGAGTAAGGGCTGACGGAACCCCTAAATATTTATCACATTACTGAGTATGCCTTTCTTTATGACGAATGATATCTTGAACTTCAAGACGTGAAATAGAAACTATGACATAAGCCTAGGTTTAAAGGGATTGTGTAGAATTGGTTGAGATGAGGATTGAGCGTTTAACTTTTTGCAAGATACTAAGAAACCAGTTATGAAATATATGAGGGATTCAAAGTTTATTTGATGAAAAATCGGTTTGAAATGGCTGAGATAACCATAATCAAAGTAAAGCAAAGCAATCCTTGTAAAAGATGGGTCCCACCTTTTATAAGGATCCCTTTGTTTTGGATATCTCAGTCATTTCAAACCACTTTTCATTAAACGTAGACTCTGAATCCGTCTTAGAATTACATGTTCTTTCATATTCCGGAAGATGTTTCTCATTATCATACAACAACAACAACAAAAATCAAAACCTGAAGCCCCATCTTAACCAAAACTATACCATCCCTTTGAAAAGGATAGCAAAACGAAATCTAGATATTGACAAATTGGGAAGTGATGATTATAGTCATCAGCTCACTCAGCTCACTCATGTTTTACCATTATTCATATTAAGTTCGAGAACTGTTTTTCAAAATTTTAGCTAATCTTTAAAATTCCATAACTTCCTTTCCGATTTTGATCAAATTTTCACTGTTGTGTTTGCAAAGTTATATTAGGCCTATTCAATCTTTTCGGACCAACTTTTAACTGGGTCGAAATTCCTCTCTGTTCAAGCAACCACGGGACACTCCCCTCCAACCCGCCAACACCCCCCCCCCCCCCACACACACACACATACACACCTTTAAAGGACAGATGTTGATGACCGATGCCTTTTCTGTAAGGGTGACATCGCTGCTGCGAGGTTCTCGAACCTGAGACCTCAAAATTTGGAGTCCATGATCTATCCACTGCATGAGCCACAATAGCTCATGGCTGCTGCTTGCACAATGCATTTATGTGGTTTTCGGAGTGAACTATACTTGGGGGCGTGAATTCCGTCATTGTCTGTATAAAAGCATGCCTTCATATTGTGTTCGGGGGAAAAAAAATCACATTATACCACCTTTTCAGTGTAACCTTTGTGGTATTTCTTTTTTATACTTGCTGTTTCTCTGAAATTGACTTTCTTCTCGCTGCCTCCACCCCTACCCCCTTTTCTCTACTTCTGCTTCATCTGTACACTCAGGTCATGAAGACAAGAGACATATAAAGGTGACGAAACGAAACGCATGCCTATATGCTATTCTCGACGGTTTGCATTCCGGACCAAACAGACCCCACAAAGATGTTTAGTGAATAGAACCAAGTTAGCCCGCCGCGACAGCGTAAAATTAGTCTACATGTTTTCCGAATGACTCACACTGGTCCCAAACGAGAGAACATTACAGCGACCATAACCTATGCTTTGTCGAGCGTTGTTTACTGAGAAACTTTATTCCAAACCAGCAGGAAATATGTGAAGGGAGTAGGAGGGGGTTGTACGCCAAAGAATGTATGTTGCGTATATCATTATGAGCAAGAAAAGTATTAATGTGATACCTGCTTGGCTAAAGTTTTATTCACTGCTATGGAAAAACAGAAATAACAACAGGTTTTGGACGAGAAGGGGAAAAAGCACGAAGTTCATTCGAATACCATGACAGACCACAACTTCAGGGTAAAACTGATAATATCCACCTGCACATTTAAAACAGGCGTCTTTCATGTTTTTTATATGATATACAGAGTGAACAGAAATGTAGCGTCTCCCAATGTCCTCTTTTACTAGGTCCATCCAGGGAGGTGGGATTCCCACCTCCCTGGTCCATCACACGAGGGTGTATGATCATTATGGGGACAATGATTATGAGAAATGGGGACCATGATTATGAGAAACGTGTACAACAGGAAGCCGTCTGCAAACGAGAGGATATCTGTGTCAGGGTTGCGGGTGTGAGAAAAACAAAACAAAACAAAGAAAAAATATATAATGAACATTGTACAGGCGAACTGTGTCGTGATTAGTCCAGCTTGTCAAAACTTGACGCAGCGAAAACGATCATCAACCCTGTCAAACCCTCTAGTATACTTTGACACGTCACAGGTCCTATAATTGTAGGACCTACATGGATGGCTCCTACAAAGTGAGACAATGGCAGTGTTTCACTTTGTAGACCCTCTGTGCTAATCTGCTGATGCCTTTGGAGACTGCAAGTTCTGGGCCAGTCTGGATATTGTTTTCCCCATTACATCTCAGTATTCGCAAAATCAAAGAAAAGAAAATCACGAAATATGATAATCATACCACATTCGTAAGCGCTTCTAGTAGATGTGTGTGTGTGCGTGGGGGGGGGGAGGGGGAGTATTCTTTTTTGTGGGGATGTTTTGATCGAACTGATTCTGCGTCAGTCGAAGATAAATCAAATAGTCATCGATTTTTATAATGCGTCATTCAGTTGCCTTCGGGAGGGGGGAGGAGGAAACATAATTTCAGGAATTCCATCTGTCGCATTATAGCTTTAAAAATGCATAAGGAACACAGTTTTGAGTAATACCCAACACCATAATCTGCCATCAACATCATTATCATAATCGTCATTATCATTCATTCATGTTTTATTTTCATTTCCAAACAATATACATGGGTAATACATTACCTACAAATCATTACCTTGAATGCCGCGACAATCAATGAATAATATAATGAGCAGAATATGCCTTCCAACAGGTTAGCAATGAATGACGACCTCTGCTTGGATGAAAGCCCAATTAGGATGACAAGTTGGTCTCAAGCATGTAGCTCTTTCTCTTTTAGGAACGATTGCGCTTGAATGGTGTGTACCATGGTCTTAAATCTAAAGCGGCCTCACGTCACACTCACATCTGAAAATAGAATGGACCAGTTCTAGAGGCCAGCGACTTCGTCGTACCGAAGACACTGATATGAATCAGGGTTTAAAAAAAAAAGATATATCTATATGAAACAGCACATACCAGCT
Source organism: Diadema antillarum (assembly GCF_040938485.1). Classification (NCBI taxonomy): domain Eukaryota; kingdom Metazoa; phylum Echinodermata; class Echinoidea; order Diadematoida; family Diadematidae; genus Diadema; species Diadema antillarum. The sequence goes on from NW_027270978.1 coordinate 1,392,564, forward strand.
TAGAAACAAACAAATCATTTACTGGAGTTGTTAAAGGGATAGTACAGTTTTGGTTGAGATGAGAAATAGGCTTTCAAATTTTTGCAAGATACCAAGAAAACACTTATGGTATAGCACAGAGCATACCATTTTAAGAGGAATTCAAAGTTTATTTGATGAAAATCGGGTTTGGAATAACTGAAACATCCAAAAACAAAGTAAAACAAAGCGATCGTTACAAAGTGTGGGTCCCACACTTTATTGGAATCTTTCTTTTTTGGATATCTCAGCCATTTCAAAACCAATTTTTATCAAATAAACGTTGAATTCCTCATAAAATTGCATGCTCTTTCATATTTCATATGAGATTTCTCATTATCTCACCTAAAAATGTTAGAAACCTGAATTTAGGTCTCAACCAGAACTGTACGATCCCTTTAAGGGTGGATCCTAATTCCACAAAATGCACCTCATTTGAAAGCCGAGTGTTGGGGGGGGGGGGGGCTATTACTGCAGGGGCGGATTCAGGAATTCTGTAAAGGGGGGGGGGGCGTAACTATTATTGTTGGTGCCACTTCCGGGTTTCATTTCATTTTTTTTCTTTTGTTTTTTAACGATAAATAAAGGGGGCGTACGCCTCTTGCGCCCCCCTCTGGATCCGCCACTGTACTGTTTCGACGACAATTGAAAAGGAAAAAAAAAACTGAGCATGTTTACCTTCGATGATTACAGTCGGACTTTAAGAAGAGAAAAAAAAACGGGAAAAGGTCTTACGTCAAATATTGCGTACAGTTTAGTCATGTATTATCAGTGATAACACCATTGGGTGTATGACACAAAGTGCCATCTACAAATTACAGAAACAACATTTCGGGGAAATCGAGATTACTTGTCATTCGGAGGTGAATCTGTTTCAAAGGAAGGATGAGGGGAGTAAAGTCAGGACTCTTCACGATAATCTCAGTGGGTCAAACTTCCCCTCGAGGTCGACGTCGATTTATCAGCTCGGACCACGAATCCTGCCGAGCATAATATCTGGACAGAAGAACAAAACAAAACAAAACCCCTGGAAGCATCAGCGATCCTGCTTCACTGTCATTTCTATGCGATGGCAGGCCAAAAAAGGAAGCATAGAACCTTCCGCTGGAAGTTATCGGAACGTTTAGGGCACTTTACATACAGCTGGAGAGGCGGGCTGCCGAATCGTGATTGCAAGCAGAGACCATTATTTTTGTCCAAACAACTGCTGAAAGTGCCCTTCTCAGAAATGACATATCACCTACCGCAGAGCATTATCAATGGCTAAAATCACATCTGTACAAAAAAAAACAACAAAGCTTAAAAAAGGTATTATTGTGCGAAATCGTCTTCAGCGTCACCCTTGAACAATTTCGTGTACTTGCATAAACTTCCCAATATCTCTTTGTGCGCTCCATACAACTGGTCCACTCGTCTGGGCTTATCAAATTCAGATAACGAGGACATAGCTTGGCTGATCTTTCCATGAAAGGTGAATCAGACGGAGAGGCATGGGGAGCGATTCACCCAGGGAGTAGTTTGCATACAATCTGCTCTATTCTAGTCGATCCTTGTAAAGTCCATCACAAGACATGCATTGTAACCAATGCAGGTCATGGCACCTTCAAATTCAAACAATGCGCATGCAGTTCATAATTATAGTCGTAACGAAATTATGAGATAATGCTCTCGCTGTTTTGTGACCGAGTAAGAAACAGCGTTAAAATGGCAGACATGGGATGAGGGATCTAGGACCACCCATATGAAGCGCAATATTGTTCAGTCACAACCGCAAAGGTGCGCGTGTGGGCGCTGATTGCATCTGTGGTATTACTCGTTACCTAAATTGTTCCCTGGAATGTCAGGTATGCGGGTATGTACTATGCCAACAAGGTGTACTCGATAACTTATTCCACGCCCTGTCTGCTGCCTGCAACGATCTTCGGCAAAGTTGTTACAGATTGGTAAACAATTTGCTGCGAGCACAAACCACGCTGTATTGATATACTGTTTGACATCTCTATTAGCCGATAAGCGTGAAGTATGCACTTTCTGTGACGTAACAATCAGAGCAGAGTGTTGATTGGTAGTCATGGTAACATAGCTAAAGGGTGTGAATATTTTTCCTTACACATTCCTTCCTATAGTGTGTTACTCGACTGGGTGGTAGTGAAGTTACAACACGAGTGGTACTCCAGATTCCTTCTATCTGTTGAATAGGTGCAGGTGTGGCGACGCCAAAGTGTCTAAAGCCTTACTGGCGGGACTGTTACTTTTGTCAACCATAATACATGTAGCTATAATACTATCTCCATGCATGGTCCATGGTCCGACAGAAGGGACGGAACTATCCACCTGCCTGGTCCGACGCTACACAGTGAAGTACCATCTTAATTATATCGCCCTACAGTGACTATAACTAAATTCATGTCTTTGACTGAATAGAAAAATGCAATTTCACACTATATCGACGTTAACTGTAATAAAGAAAGTAAAGTTGTGTAAGAACAAAATTAGGAGATTTAGACAAGTTACGATATACTTGTGTACTGACCAATGTGGAGGCTTGTGATTACATCATGTCATCTAATATGGGCATGCGCATGTAGTTGCTATACTGACTGTTATGTCACAGCTTTGTGAAAGTAAGACTATATGTATGTGATAATGTGAAACCCCCCAAAACTCCCACTATACTTTCTCGTTTTAGTTGCAAGTTTCATGAAACTTCTACGATTCTGCTTGTATGATCTTACTCCATTTATTAAAGCCAATAACTTCGAAGTTCAACGTGATGTGGAATCGCATTTTTAAAAATCGGATTATCATGAGAGGAACTGTCTGGCCAAAATTCTACGAGATATGTCGAACTCGTCAGGGGAAGAGGAAAACGCAGTTTGAGGGAAAACACCGACGAGCGTGTTATGACAATGTGAATGTCAGCCTTGAAGGAACTATTTTTGTAAGATAATACAGAATTTTAAAAAAAGGAGGAGTATTGCTATTACGGTATTAGGGGAACAATGATAAAACATTACACCCGAATGTGGCCTGATTTAGTGTCACATGACATTTCACTTGTTAACCTGCGCGGTGAACCTGCGCGGTGAAATCACGGACACTCTTTTACGCTTTATTTTGTCGCGCACACGACTGTTTGATCAACTCATGATCGCTTGTCTTCACATCAGTTCTTGTGGAGGGGGGGGGGAGTAGAAGAGAGAAAGAACAGAAATGAAATGAAAAGAAACTGATAATAAAGCAATGATCCCATCAGGAGTACTGTCCTGTATTTATCAATAATCCGTGACTAACGTAAGAAAACATCCAATCGTGAAGATTACACGTGTCAAGTGCCCAACAACAACAAAAGTCTAGGACCGTGGAAATGATCGTAGAGTTACCTCTGTACCGTCCTCATCGTCTGCTCATCGTCTGCTCAAGATGTTACAACATGAAAGAGTCTTTCATCTTTCTTGAATTGTAGCCAGTTTTCTCCTGTTCACGATAGGCCGTCGTTAAAGTGGTTGTAGCAGATTTAGTGGTAGAATAGTAGCGGTAATAGTAGTAGTTGTTGTTTTTGTTGTTGTAGCAGTAGTAGTAGTAGTACGATAACTACTAGCAGTAGTAATAGTAGTAGTAGTAGTAGTAGTACTAGTAGTAGTAGTAGTAGTAGTAGTAGTAGTAGTACTAGTAGTAGTAGTAGTAGTAGTAGTAGTAGTATAGTAGTAGTAGTAGTAGTAGTAGTAGTATCACGTGTACTTGTAGTAGAATGTAGTAGCAGTAGTATAGCATTGTTATTGGTACATTTATCATCATTGATCATAGTGATATTAATCATTTATCAAAATTGTTATCATTCTCATTGCTGCATTCTTCGTTCTCGTTCTGCTGACTGGTTCTGGGTTTTCATACATTAATCTCTGCTCCGTATGTTTTACAAGGAGTCGACAAAAACGTCGCGGTCACTAAATTGTGCAGGGCTGTTCTTCGACGGGGCCGTGGGAAAAGGACGGCGGCATTCAAAAATCCCTCAATTTGCACGCGTATTAGACCGAGAGAAAGTCTCTCCCAGCTTGCCATTGAGAGGAAACCCGAGTCATGTCTGTCTTGCATTGAATGAATCGAATTAGATTGGATATACGGTCAAAGTCAAAGGATTGTCAACGCCAATGTAAAGAGCTGCCTTTGGGTTATACTTTGGCACAGTGGACAAGACTCCTGCCTCCCAATCCGAGGACCCGAGTTTGAATCCAGTCCATCCAGTGCTTATTTCCTTGGACAAGATGTTTTTGCTCCCCCCCCCCCCCCCATGTCCCTCTCGACCCAGGTTTATAAATGGGAATACCTAGCAACGCTACAGGGAAATAATAATGACAGGGCACGCTTGTAGAGCTGGCGATGTTCGTTGTTCCGAAGGTTCGTTAATCCGAAATTGATATAAGGTTCGTTATTCCGAAGGTTTGTTAATCCGAAAAAAGAGCAGACAGTGCGCACGAAAGAGCCCTATTTCATTTTCGGATTAACGAACCTTCAAAATATCGAACCTTCGGAATAACGAACTGTACCCGCTAGAACAGTGTCAACATTGAAGAGGCTGCCCTGGATAAAGAAAACCATGTTCATATTATCATTATTATTATCATCATCATCATCATTATTATTACTATTATTATTACTTTTATCATCATTGGCATTATTATCAGTATTAGTATTAGTATTAGTATTAGTATTAGTATTAGTATTAGTATTAGTATTGGTATTAGTATTAGTATTAGTATTGGTATTTATAGTATTAGTATTAGTATTAGTATTAGTTTTATTACTATCATTGTCATTGTCATCATTAGTGTTAGTATTATCGTTAATTACATGTATTATCATTATTGCATTGTGACCCAATTCATTCATTTGTGAAAATGTCTCAAACATCACAAAATCTTTCAACATTTAAAATTCTGTGCCCGATTTCAATGAAAGTAAGTGTAACACTGATATGTTATAATTCACGCTATTCGTCAAAATCAACTTCAACCTGCAGAGACTGCCACTTCAAAAGACTTCTACCTTCATTATTAGAACGCAAGTACCGCTATCACTATCGCTGAACATACGGACCTCAGCTGACCGTCAGCAAATCAGTCGACAAGTTATTTTCTAGTACAATACGCGGTTTGATTAATCACAACACTTTATTTCTTGTTCTAATGCCACGCTGTGCGTATAATATGACGACAAGTTTCATGGTTTCAAGGCATGTTTTTTTTTTTTGCGTTTCTTGCTTTGGCTGTATGGGCCGAAACGCATCATGCATTCGCATTTTGTGCTGAAAAGTAGTTTGGATTTTGGGGAGGCTTGCAGAAGAGAGAGGTTCATTCAATTAGGGAGTACATTGTACTTTCAAGCGACATGACGTGAAGTCATCTAGCTCCTTATAACCTCTCCGCATACTCCAAAGGGCTCGTTTGGGTGGGTCTTCCAAAGGGGCGAGATTGGTATGTATGCCGTATAGAGACGTTGAGACGGTGTTTTGACTGGTATTTGAAAGATGCAGTTCGCGTTACGTCACCCTAAGTTTATAGCTATCCAGTGACTCATTATATGCTGATAAGCCCGCAGACGGATCATGAATCAGTTGATAATTACACTTACCATGGAACATATTTATTAAATTTTAAGACACGTGCAAAAAGATGAGCTTGTGGGAGTAGAAAAGATTTGGAAGGGGTTAAAGGGATAAAAGGTGGGTCCCGCCTTTTATTATAGGACCTCTTTGCTTTTGGATGTATCAGCCACTAAAGTAGTTTCTAATAAATATGCCGAGAAAAGTTAAAATCTGAATCCTCATTTCAACGAAAACTAATGTATATCATCCCTTTAAAGAGAGGGAGAGAGAGGGGGATTTCAGGCAAACACGCAATGACAAAATAATGTGTAATATTCGATGATTTTACTATGTCTCATAATTCTTGTACGCTTTTGAACGACGTTTTGCACGTTGATCAGATATGCTAAGTAAAACAAGCAAATTGTCAATTCGGTTATTTCACTGTTTGTTTTCACCAAACTTTGCATTGTAGGCGTCTTGTTAAGAGCACACATGGAAAATAATTTTGTGCATGGATGTGACACAATCATGATATAACTGAAATAGTAAGAAGGAAGTAAGAAGGCGTTGTTGCATGAAATGAAATCAAAGGAAACAAAAATAGAGACACTGAAATATTCAGCCGGTGGGATTTTTGGCCATAACACGCCAATCGCCTGATTAAGGTGCAGAGACTTTTCCAACCCAGCATTCAAAACCAACGTCATTGAATATCTTGAAGAAGTAGTCTCCGTGTGTTTAAATTCCACTTGATAGATGAAGGGTGGGCGTAGTGTAATTTCGAATACAACGGTGAGATTATGAGAATCTCTTTTCACTCTCTTTTTGACGTTGATGCCAAGGAGTTATCAATGATGCAGTAATACCCTACCAGGCAAGTTTATCCTTGGATATAACACTGTAATTGTAGAGTGATCCTCCACAGACAGATAAGCTCAATTTGCGTCAAAACAAATCCATTTATTATTTCACACGGGCGTCATTCAGTGTGCTATTGTGTCCACGAGGTACATTAATCATTAACATAATCGACGTGGAATTGTACATCGATATCATTCATTACATTTCGTTTCCATGGTGATTTGACCAAGCAGACAGACACGGGCACATGCCTGATACGTCCTTGATCGTACGCTAACCGATACCGGCGTCCTCTTTTCGCGACATCTATAGGGAATCGTCGTTTGTCTGCGGTGCAAACGAATTCAAACGAAATCAATTCAAATTTGATAGAATATTTAAAGGACCGATATCCATGACGCTACATGGCAATAGGTGAACATACCTAATGGTGGGTTTCCACCCAGCTGCCCGGTTTTGAAGGACGCCAGGCGGCGTCTGCAATCAATCGTGACCGTCCCATTAGAAATTCTCTATGTTCCACGTAAAAAAGCAATAAAGGAGGCGTCGAGGTTGTCATGGCAACGCCTGAACCCCCACGCCACCCGTATGAGCATTAACTCTTGTATTACCGCTTGCAGCTCAGCTGTCGATTGCGCATGTGTAGCAGCGATCTTCTGAGAGTTCGCGCTTGTCAGGAGAAGTCGGATAAAAGCTCAAGGCACTCTGTGTTCCCTGCAATTTGTTGTTGTTTTCTTTTTCTCGCAAGTTGCCGTCTGTCCATGCTCTTTACTTGAAAGAAGAAACGCACTCAATGGATCACTTTCCCAAAGACATGGGTGGGCTGTGGGTGGGTGTTCCTGAGAGTATATTTAGGCAGATAATGGAAGGTAACCCTTACCTACTTCTTTGTAGTATCGAAAGTTAAAATAAGCATCCCTTGAAAGATAAAGTTTCCTATACCTTTCGATATTTCAGTGAACGGCTATATATCTGCCAATTCATTTTTATTTATTTTTTTTTTGGAGGGGGGCAATTTTACCAAAAAAAAAAAACACAGTGAAATTAACGACAAAGGGCTTAAGTATGCTGAGTATGGAATAAACATTTATTTGCATTTTTTCCCGCAAAAACGTAATGGCAGTTTGCCGCTCTTTAGATTTAGTATTCGTTTGCCTATAACTGTATGAGACGGTTATTGTTTATAGACGATTATTGCAGTTAATATCTGAAACGATTTAATATTTTCACAGTTTACTGACTTGGATAAAATGCAAGTTCAAACATTCTTTGGCTTTCCAATATCTTATATCAAGTAGAACTATACGAGTTTTTAAGTACAAATACTCTAGTGCAATCAGGTCTTACAATAAAGCACAATGAAAAATCAGGTTTATATGGGTAATGTATGAACGAGTAAAAGAAAAATGATTAAATGTCACTGATAACATCAACTTTACGAAGCGTCGGTTGTTCTACTCATTCAGCTGTATCTTGATGATGCAATTTCTGCAGTGTTGTAGCCGTCTCCCCCCCCCCCCCCGAAAAAAAAAAATGTGTTCATTCATTTTTCAGCACAGTGATTATAGGCAGGTCATAAAAACACCACCAGAAACAGCTGAATTCCTCACAAAGATTTTTCACCAAAGAAGAAGAAAGAAGGAGGAGGAGGAGGAGGAGGCGGAAGATAGGAAAAAATGCTTGGGAACAGTGTTGTGCAGTTGAATGACCTGACATCCACAGATTTCGCAAGTTACCGGAGACTAGGGGGAAAGCCAGGATGCCGCATTAGATTTGCGATTGCGAAGAAGTGCAACCGGCACGTGACACGGGTTTGTCTTTGTATCATCCCCTGTAGTTTTCATTCTCTCGATGCTCCGACCCTCCCCCCCCCCTTTCTTTCTTTTCCTTCCATTGCAAGACATAAACTACTAAGACATTAATATTTTCGCGTAATTTCTTGTTCCATCCTCCATTCTAGTCATTGTTTCGCCCAAGACTGCATCTTACTACACTGTATGTATATAAAATTAATATATTCTCCACTGTAAATTTTTAATTAATCCAAACGAACACAGGGAATATTGTCAATTGTGTTGCACTCTTATAACAATGCAGAAAAGTTTGTGTCGAGACAGGTATAACTTGGTTTCAAGTCTGCGTGGTGTATTTTTTTTTTCAATCATCACTCTGTCAAGTAAAAGTGCTAGATTTTGGAGGACTATAGGATCACCTTATACATTCAAACCCTATCTACTCCTTTGCTTTATATTATCAGACGAACAAATTGAACTCCAGACTGATTGTAGACATCATCGGACAAGGGGATAAAACAGAGACCTCTGTGAAGCCAGACAACCTCAAGATTTCCCAGAAGCAGCACGCCTCAATTCACATGCACGCGCCGAGGTTGTTGTCGTCTGCTCCCCGTGTCCTCAACACGTGAATTCGCGCGTCACCATGCTGATTTCATGATCTTCGCATTCTCTCTCCCCCCCCCCCCCCCCACCCCTCCACCGATTTTATCGATTTCAAGTTGATCAGCTAGAGTATATCGTTCGGTTTTCCTCGAGTTGTTCATAGTATCAAGAGACCCAGTTTTCAGTGCTGGGATGATGTTAAATGAGGACAAGATCATTCAGAGTGGTGCAGCACACGTGGGCAGCTATGACAGAATCATAATTATACATGTAGGCTACTGTCATGATGGTAATCATAATCAATATTTGAGCAGCGTTCCGTACGCTGAAGAGGAGTCACCACGCACTCACAACCAGTGAACGCACCGAGTGGGCGAGACTCGTATCAAAGAGCTCATCGTTTCGTCTCCCTTTCGTGCTCAGCGTTATGTATAGTTTGGTTTTTTTTACACGTTAATACACGATTATGTACGCACTCTCACTTCTCGAGGTATACCTCAACACTCTGACTTTACTTTTTAACTATTGTACGAAAGGTTTCATGACGTCTGTAAATGATAATTTTTAGACAGAGGAAGTATTGTTCGCGAATGCGACTAAATCTCGTCTCCAGGTTTACGTTCATAGTTTTTCATTGAATATTCAACACAAAACAGTCGTGACACGCAACCAACATTTATCATGGCTTCTATAGATGAGTCCAATATATTAAACCATCGTTACTGGACACTAATTTTGCCAGAAATGATCTCGATTCCCAGGTGAGCAAGATTCTATGAACATCTTAACAGCAATAGTCCTGTGGCTTTTTCGTTCCTCTCATAACTAACGTGTGCATTAATCAAATCTCTCCAAGAGCAATGAGTATTCGAACCAGGTCACGTTACCATTGTTTTCTCTGAATATCATTCTGTGACATACAAGATCTCTGGTGTGGCTGCAATCTTTCGTTTCGTGGAAGAGATGATGCGTTCTTTATGCATTTGATTTTGACTTTTGACAATTTAATTTTGTTTTGGGGTTTAGTTTGTTTTATTTGTCCACTTTTACAAATTAAAAAGTATTTATCAACGACGATCACTATTTACCCATGTTATGACAAAATTAGTGATAACTAAACTTACTCATAACATATACACACGATACAGGTACATTAGCAAAAAATAACGTGTTTTGCGTGTATTAAATGATATATTATTTCGAGGTTAGCTTACATCACAATAGATGCATGTATAGGTTTGTTGAGGTTGGCATCTATACTAAAGAACATCGTTCTCAGTTCAGCGAAGCACAATGACCACAGGGGGTCTGGCTCATTGAGGAGTATCTGATATAGAACAGCGAGGCAGGCAATCCGTGAACTCATTTCTCCTGCATGAGAAAGAGTCACATGAAAGAACTAGTATGACGATAGCCAATCAGTGGTCGCCGATGCGTATCCGCCTTCTTTCACCCAGCCAATCAACGTTGAGAATCTGCCCCCGCGATGAGCTACTGGATCTACTAGTAGAGTGCTTTGCTTTCTGCCCGAAGTGTGGGGAATTCAGTAAGTGTTCCCTGTAGCTTGTTGTCTACTGTGGATGTAAACATGTTAAGTGGCTGATGGTGATTGCTTGGAATCGGTCCCTTGTCGCCAACTGGTTTAATTCATGACTTGTCAAATGAATGATGATGATAATGATTAACAGAAAAACATGCAAAGAAGGCGCAATATTAACAGACTACTTGTCGACGGAGATGTGATATTGTGGCAGCCAGAATGTGGCCGCTAGATCATTATCACATGAAGCAAAGATAGGCATTTTATTTTAATACCATCTTTTAATTCCAGTTAAACTGAAGTCCCCTAAATCCCAGGAAACACATTGCCGAATGCAATTATCAAATTGTTATTGTAATAATACATATACAACATACACATATTATATATATCATATATGATATACATGTATATGATATATGTATACTCAGGGTATATTATATACATGTATATCCCTATTATATGTATAATATACATATAATATATATTTGTACACCGTGTATATAATACAATGTATGATTATATGCGATTACATATTACAAATGTAATGTCTTTTCTTTTTTCTTTCAGACTTAACTCATGAATTCAACCATGCAGTTCCATGTTATTATAATCTATTGCAAATACATGATGCGTAGTAAATTTCATAATTACCCATTTGATAAAACAAAGTTAATATCTTCACTTTTCCTCAGGACCGATTCTGACGGCAGCCGATAAGGCTTGAGAGACTTCAGTTTAAAGCTGCTACTATAGCTTTGAGGGCGTTTGCTTTGGGTCATCTGATTTTCTTTGTTTTCCTCTTTTTTTCCCCTGCTGGCTTACACGCGGGCAACTGTCGGAGAGAGATCATTGAACTGTCTGATTGGAAGGAGTGTATGTCGGTTATTCGGCGAAGGTTGGAGTGACGTGAAATCTATTTACGGAGAAACATCAAAAGCAAAAAAATAAAAAATAAAAAAAATCCGGGAGAAGTTGACCACAGTATTGATTCCTCGACACCATTCTGCGTGATTTGAATGCACATTTCTGATTGGCACGCATCGCCTCGCAATCTCTAGCCCCAAGGTAACTTGAATATTTTGATGATATATATTTTTTCTTCTGTTCTAGTTAATTCGAAGTCACAGAGCGATGGGTGTCATTGTCCTGTGTAATGAAAATGTCCACATTTCCATACGAGGAAATTCTGCGATAAGAAGGAGCAAAAATAGCAAGGAGTACCGCCAGACGGACACCCATCATTAGAACAGAATCTATTTTTCTGCGTTGTTTTGTTTTTGTTTCTGTTTCTGGTTTTCGGTTTTCTTTTTCTAATGTATGTGTGTATAGCTGGAAGCGTCTGATATCTTGAAGTGTAATTTCTTTGTTTGAATTTGTTTTACGTATAAATACAAGTATAAATTATACAAAATCCATAGTGTTCAAAAACAACTTAACGCCCTTCTCATTCTCAACAGACGAATTATACAAAAGAAGACACGCGTGTACAACTTGAAATGCACTTTTATATGATACAATGTCATTTGGTTGGCAAACGAAAAGCAAGACGAAAGCAAAATGGTGTTGTGATGTCTAATTATTGTGTGATCATTTTCTATACGGATAAATTCACAGACACTCTCTGAAACGCACACATCTATGCACACAAAGTCTAGATATTGTTCATAATACAGACAAAGACGAAAGTTAGTTGTGAAACTGTTATAAAGTAAGCAATCGGAAAAAAACGGAAATACATGAGAAGTTATGTTAGATAACATGTTTCGGATAGCAGCAACAAACTTACTGACAAAGTACAGCGATGATTACGATGACTCAAGAAGAATGATTTATGTTAGCTCATTAAATTCTCCCGGTTGAAATATAATTCCACATCGGTGACAGATTGGGTTAATGTCTTCTAGTTTTTAATGGCGAGTACTTCTTGCGTAAATTATGCACCATACACCAACCCGGTTCCGGGGGTATAATGATGTAAGCGTAAAATATTCAACTGCTGTAGGACTTGTTACATATTTTCGTGCTGCAGGTTTAGCTGTTTACAATACGAGCCCAGGGGAAAGTTGGTGACATGGGTTGAAAATGTGTACCATGCCACCACAAACGACAGAATCGTTCAACGATATATTCAATCTCGAGATCGAAAGAAAGTTTTACAATGGAGGGGGGAAAAGTAGAATTTCCGCCATTTCGGGACAACACAGAAATCACGCTAAGCGTCATATAACTTTCCTTTCTGGATTTCACTTATATAGCTCCATTATCGAATACGGGTGGATTGTGATGGAAGAGAAAATACCTTTGGAAATTACATTTTCATGATATCCTCCCTATATTCATGGTGGATGGATCCAAATTTTCCTGAATGTTTGAAAAGACAACTCCGTGAATGTTTGAAAAGACAACTCCGATATAAAGACTAAACAGTAGGTTTTTCGCCATACCGATTAAGCGCTCCGTATCTAAACTTCATTTTACAATGTATTGAAGGAACAAGAAAAAAATAGTACATATAAGTCGTCTGATTTGATTTTTTTTTTTGGTCCTTTTTCTTTTCTTCTTTTTTTTTATAATGAAAGGGTCGTTGATCCCTAGTCATCAATATATCTGGGACGGGTCATAACAAAAAAAGAAGGAAGTTCACCTTGATAGCAAAGTTGACGTCATTTTAGCTTTATTAATCAAGCACTGTCGCCAGCGTACTGGAGAACAAAAATATCAAAAGGCGATAAAAAAATCATCAAGAAATTGACGCATTGCAAAGTTGCTCGTGTGCATGTGCTTCAAAAGCGCCAGCAGATAATCAGACATAATGACGAATTATAACTATTTGCGTAATAATACCGTCGGCTCCAATATGGCAATCTATAAAGTTGTGATGCGGTTTCAAATTATGCATTCGACGTAACAAAGTTCAAATTTAATCTCTGGCGGCGGCCGACTTAGTGACGTAGCCATTTATGTACACAGAGAATAACGGCTAAAACAACAAAGAAAATTCATTATTCCAAAATCCGCATCTTCTTGACTTTGGGGTGTTTGGAATACGTGAGCCGTCTGAGTGTGTGTGCGCGCTGTATGGAAAACAGGTCGCCCCACCTCGGATGCGCGGTCGGCTGGTACTTGGCGTTGCTCAGAAGAAGAAAAAAATGCATTTGCCTACTATTTCCAGACACTTCATACATTGTTTTCGAATCTGACAGCTATCAATGTCACAAAATCTACCGTGGTAACCATCAAACAAACACAACGATATGACTCGCACGTGTCAGATAAGTCTACTTGACCTGACGAAAGATATTCATTCCTATATCAGATTTTTTTAGTGATAGATTCACATTCTTCCGAGTTTAAACGGTTCTCCAAAACACGAGACTAGCTCTTCTAGGTCAGTGTCGCCAAACTCGAGCGAAATTACTGCCCGATTTGTAATACGGTCAGAGGCAGACTGGCGATCGCCGAGGATCAGTGTATCAACAAACGACTCCCGTCAAATATGTCAATATTATGATACCAGTCAGTCGATTGGTGTGCGATGGACATCGATTAGAGGAACAAAGCAGTATCATCGTTGTGACCTAGATAATTATGCAAATATAGACTTTCTCTTTTTTTGTCCTTTTGAAGTGAGGCAGACTCAGTTACGATGATAACATTGTTGAAAATGACAGAAGAGATGATGACACCCGAAGGTTTGACTGACGTTTCTATTAGTACATGTATAACGATGACGACAAACACTATGAAGACCTTGGTGAAACTGATGACACTAGCTATGATGCGGAATTAACTGATGCCGATGTATAGGTTAGTGTAACGTTGTGAATATACCTCTTTCATGAATGATCTAAATCGGTATCATTATCATAATCGTTATGATTCCTGTATCACTGGCATGAAAATGTTGCCACAGCATTTATGACAACGATGATGATTGAGATATAAAAATTCCCGATGACCTTTGTGTGATAAGAGATTCCCCACTGTATTCTTAATATATCACAAGGCATTGTGGGAAGGTATTTAGAATAAAGACCATATTCACGCTGCGCGAGATAAACAACTTTTCGGCCAAACACAAAAATATTTCTCTGTCTATAATCTTCAAAAAGGGTGTGGGTGGAGAGTAGGGTCGAAGGACAGGAAGTGGACTTAAATAGCAGACGGACACGTAAGCTGTCTTCGATTATGGTATGAAAATATTGCAAGGTCGAGTACCAGAAATATTTGTGTGCGGGACAAGGGGAGCGGACGTGCGCACCGTCCACTCTTTGGTCACCTACTGGTCAGCGGACCGAGAATCGACCTCAAAACGTCTGTCTGGCCAACAAAAGACCCGTCTGGCGATCGAGATTCTACCGCTGATTTTGTGACGTAGTTAGAGCGGGTTGGGAGGGGCAGGGAGGCGGGGGGGGGGGGGGGGAGGGGAAGCGCTATTATTATGTCTGGCTGGGTGAGCGCGGCATTGACCCCAAGGCGCACGAACGTGACCACGATGCATTCTAATTAGTGCAGGCGGGGAAAAAAAAACAGAAGTAGATCTAGATCATCCCGGATAATAATAACCGGTGGAGTAGTGACCAGTAGTGTTTATAGCAACTGAAATGGAGAGTTTTGGGGCAAGCCTTCGAAATAGTGACTGTATAAATTGCATGTGTAAGAAGTTCGTAATAGCAACAGAAAATCGGATGTAAAAGCATGTAGCCATTGGGTGCATGCTTTGAGTGTTCGGGCTATGTCATGTTATTGTTTATCACTGTCATGTAACTTTGTCTATCTGTAGCCCAACAAAACGAAGGGAACAAACATGTGCTAGAACGAGCAATGCATATAATTTGCATAACTTTGATACCACCTTCTGCATTTCCTCAGGACAATCGAATTTTCTGAGCATACTACTGTGACGAATAGATAGATGATAGCTCCGAAGAAGGCAAAAGATATAAGAGTTCTAAGTTAGAGATTGCTTTAATAGGATAGTTGTAATTAATCCATTTTCAGATCACCATCAGAGTGAACAGACTACTGTTGTCTCACGCAAAGCACGAACTCAGGGCCTCCTTTTGATTTAGACTCCAGAACTGGCGGGAAAGTTGGATGCTCATCTGAGAAGGTACTATCAGAGAGAATCCTCGTCGGCTGTAGATCGCCATGTAGGTCCTTCTTGGTTTTAAAGAGGAAATCCAGCCCAAAAATAAATATGCTTCAAAAGAAAGAGAAAATATTCCCTACAGAACGATACAATAAAAAAATGACAAAAATCGGGAAAGAAATAAGGAAGATATGACATTTTGAAATTTCATTTTTTTTTCGGAAAACACTTTTTGACCAGTCATTATGAATATTCAAATAAGTAAGTTAGCGATGTTATGCTCTCATAATTTCTTTTTCATTTCGTATACAGAAATGACAGATATCTCATATTTCAGTTTTATAAATATAAAACTTGCCTTAAAACCACACAAAATAAAGAGGAACAAATGCTAACTCTGATATATCTTGGCTTGGGCACATGCTTTTACTTGTATTAGCTAAAATATTTTTTTTCTTCAAATTTCATGTATAACATACATGAAAAATTGTGAGGGTATGACATCATCAACTCACTTATTTAAATATTCATGTTTTCGGGAAATTTGTGAAATTACAAAATGTCATATCTTCCTTGTTTTTTATCCGATTTCTTTTTCATTTTTGCATCATTTTGTAAGGAATATATTTCTCTTTCTTTTGAAGTTCATTTATTTTAGGTGGATTTCTTCTTTTATTAAGCCTGTCACTACCAGCGGCAACTTGTCTTTATGCGATGTCAGTGGCATTGTGGCGTGGTGGTCCTGAGGCGGTTAACGGAGAATCGAACAGGATGAGACGGAAATGTTCGTGGTTGTATCTCTTCATATTATGTGGTACTGAGTGGTGACTGTTACCCTCACAGCAGATGTAGTGGTTGTCGGTTTGAAAAATATCGTATTTTAAATGTTCTCCCATAGTCCCCGAAGTATATAGTACTGCAACTGAGAATGACACAAATCACAAAACTAACGACGAAAGCCCCCCAAAAACCCAACAACAACAACAAACAAACAAACAAACAAACAAAAACAGAGAAAGCGTGAAAAAATGACCTTTTCTTTAAAAAAAAAAATCAAGCAAATATGTTAGGCTGTGTTACAAACAACCATTGGCAAATTCATTCATATTTATCACATCAAAGCTACATGTATCCAACGCTAAATGTTTCGTATCGGAAGATGTTTCCGCTTTCTACGCTGAATTGAAGTCGCACTGTGTTTACTTTTTCCTTCTTTTTTTTTTCTCGGATTGTTATTTTTAATACTAGACTGGCTCTGCTGATATCGATTGTGATTGAAATTGGGTCACAAAGTCTACATTTTAATGTTTTTCTTAAAATAGAGTTAGTTTTTATAATAATAACTCATGATTGACCTCTCAAACAACTGCGCTCCATTCTAGGTTTGTATATCGATGGCACTGTCGTTGTGGGGCAATCGCTTTGCAGATCATTGATATTAATCATCATATCGGAAGGAAGCAATCAATGGTGGGTAATAAAGACGCAACCATCACAATTCATGGCAACTCTATTAGAGTGATATATTGATAGAAAGGGCCAAAAAAGGAGATACCTACGCATTCAAATTTCACTAACCTGCAGCAATTCAGCCAGCATTCTCCGCCTGCTCTATATTTCCAATTTATAGGTCACCACACTGACCATCAGCTCTGGTGGGAAATGAATGGCCGAGCGCAGTGCTCGACTTTTGCACGCCTCACCGCACTACTTTTCAAAAAGGCGGGAGGCGAGAAAAGAGAGGCAGAGGAGAGAGGGAGCGAGGGCAAAGAGTGACCACTGACCAGTCGAGCCTGGACAGGTCAACGTGCTATCGTGGTCACGTCGGAATAAATAATGAGATGAATAACTTCCTCTCAGGCTGGTCAACTAAAAGCTTGGGTGGGGGAAAAAAAAGGAGGAAAAAGTAACCTTGAACTTCAATACAGTTGCGTGCATAAGTCCATTATTCAAACTAAAATAGATCACCCGACCGCAGCATTGCCCCAAACTACTTATCGTTTAGCAGGTGACTATGGGGATATGGATTTGTGTTTCTAAAAACCCGTGTAAGTGGACTAATAACTAGAGCAGACATGCCATAGATATCATAGTTATGCTAATAAGTCTCTTCCAGAATAGAATACGGTTTGTATAACATGTGTATGTGTGTGTGTGTGTGTGTGTGTGTGTGTGTGTGTGTGTGTGTATGTTTGTTTGGTTTTTTTCTTCAAGGAAACAATACTTTCGCAGAATTTTAGTCCTGCAGAGCTATGCAACACAACGTTCATGTTCAGTTATATTTGCTGATTGTATTACATCGTGTACTTGACTTGATTGCATCGTTTCATGTGATGGAATTCGCGACATATTCACCAATAAATGTGGCTAAATAAACGACATCACCGAAGTGTCGTGTCCACTTTAAAGATGAGGTGACGAAATTTGACAAGTTGAAAGTTTGTCTAAAAAGAGAGAGTAAATTTCTATGCAAGCGCAGAAGTGAAAATTTGATACAAGTAGAGTAAGAATTAGGTGGGAACTATAAAATTGCAATGTTTCGCTAATTTTCACACAACCAGTTCTTGAATAATCAATATAAAATATGCAAATGAGTGATTTTATGATGTCATCGCCTAACAACTTGCCATAATGCTCGTACCTAAAATCTTTGAATTTCAAGGTTTTCTTGTTATCATTGTTCAATCGCAATCATGCCCCAGTCTGAAGTCGTAATTCGAGGATGTATATTCTGACTGATCATTATTTTGAAATCATTCACCTAAGAATAACATTGTGAAAGTTTCACACGTTTACAGCAGAAGAGTTGAAATTTCATCAATTTTTTGTACACAATCAATTGAAAATTGTAAGGTAATGACATCATCAGTTCACTCATCTGCACCATCGGTATCAATATTGTTTGAGAACTGTTTTGCAAAATAATTAAAAATCTCTAAAATTTCACAATTTCCTTATTTTCATTCCAATATTGATATAAATTTCATTAATGTGCTTGCAAATTTTATATTTTCAAATCAGATTATTTCTCGTCCAGTCCTTTAAACAAGTTGTTTAAGCCATAGCCACGGACACGTGGTAAGTCTTGTATAACGTGCATAAGAATTTAAGAATCTTGTACGAAATTTAAACAGGTAGTGCTTGTACTGACATGGAAAAACAGATCTATCATCATGTAGATAGATCTGAAATGGGCTATCCACCGTTCCATGTTCTCATCGGGTGCTGTTCGTTATTCCGAAGGTTCGCTATTCCGAAGGTTTGCTATTCCGAAGGTTTGTTATTCCGAAGGTTCGTTAATCCGACACGCAAAAATTCCTTATACCTAGAGGTTCGTTAATCCGAAAATGAAAAAGGGTTCGTTAATCCGAACATTTGTGGCGTTATTCCGAAGGTTCGTTATTCCGAAGATTTGTTAATCCGAAAATGAAATTCAGAATAACGAACCTTCGGAATAACGAATCTTCGGACTGAAGAGCCTTCGGAATAATGAACCTTCGGAATAACGAGCTGTAACCATTATCATCATTGTCACATGTCAATTTGTTTTCATTGTGTTTTGATACTTCAGCCTTGATTCATGTTTACGTTGTATATGATTTTATTGTTGGGGAAATAAAAACAAACAACCAAACAACCAAACAACAGAAAGAGAACTGCCGATTTTGTAAAAAGAGCAAAAAGGTAAAAAAATAAAAGGTATAGGCCTAATCTTTGTTAAATAGATTCAGAAATAATTCATCGGGATTAAGGATCATTTACTCATGAAGTTTAGTGTTTCACTCTTCAAATATGCAATCTCATTTATGTGTGTGTGTGTGTGTGTGTGTGTGTGTTTTCCTTCCGCCAAACTTGCTCCCTCCCTCTAGGCTCTGCCACCCTCCCCCCCCCCCTCACCCAACCCCTCCCTCATCACTCATACATAATATCCAGCAGGTCAATGATCTTACTTATCATTCAATAGAGCCATATACTGCAGGTTGTGTTCCACTTCTTGAGAGCGTTTACATCAGTTGTTTGTGTATCGAATTCAGTACCCCTGTTGGAATGCATCCTCTGGGACACTATAAAACTTTCATGACACTTGCATCGTTATTTTCATTGTTTTATCAGATTCTCCTTTCTCATGGAGAGTGTGCGTGTAACAGTTTTTATTTCATTCTATGGCTATGTTTGTTCTACTTTTTTTTGCACCCATGATACTGTGACCTATAGAATCAGGAACGAGAGAGCATCATCGTGATGTCGTCAATCTCGCTCAATTACACAATTTAGGATATACGGGTATACAATATGGCTTCAAGTATATATATAATATGGCTTAAAGTGAGTTCGTCGAATAGCACTTCCAGAAAGATAACCCCCGGATATTATCGTCTCGATAGCTTAGAATTTGAAACAAAAGTTTTACAGAACAATCAGATAGCTACAGCCACCATGAGGGTAACATTTTCGCGAGTAAATAATCCCCGGTGTCAAAAATTGTCACCCCAACCGCATTGTCTGTGCCTCCGCTTATTCCCACGATGAACTACAGACGTCACAACATTAATCTGCCTTGTCGTTATCTGTCAACTCTAGGTGTCAAGAACATCGTTTCGGGAAAGAGTTTATCTTTCTTTCAATTTTGCTTCCCTTGTTCCACTCTATTTGTTGCATTTTTCCTTATTTGTTGTGCGCTGTTCCCATCTATAGTCTGTACATTCTGCGGTGAAGTCAACAATATGTGTTTTTAAAAACACGGATTCCATCTTCAATCTTGTAGTATAATGTAACTCACTGGAAAATACACTCGTGCAATTCTTTTCTTCAAAATATATATTTAAAAAATTTTTTTCATCAAATAAACTTTGAATTCATCTTAGAATTGTATGCTCTTTCATATACTAAAAGAGGTTTCTCATTTTCTCACGAAAAAAAAAAAATGTTGGAAGGCTGACGCTCCATCTCAACTAAAACTATGCCATCCCTTTAAGCAGATTGCATAAAGAAGCAGTATAATAATTATAGAGGGCCTCTCTGGCGAGGACTTTTCGTTCCTAATTTTACCGAAGATGGTGAATTATGGTTTCATTAATTGAGAAGACGATTTCAAATGCCTGCTTGAGACATTTTACGTCATACAACGCAACGTGACGTTGGATGTTTTCAAGCAGGGAGGCGCTGTTTCAAGTACCAAAGTTTGTTGTTTTTTTTTTCATTCACCATTAACAATAATGGTGTGCCTTTTGTAGCCTTTCTTGAATGTGATATAACATTCCATGCCTCGCCTCCACCAGAATTGTATGAATAAGGCTGTGGCAATTCCATGTTTACTTCTAGAAAAAAAAAAGACTTTGAAACGTATGGATTATACTGCCGTCTAGTTATAGTATGAAATATGTGAGCCAAAAACGCGATTTACTGTTATTATGAATTGTTTAATTCTGAGTAATATATGATTTGCTTATTCAAACAGCCCCCATCTTTTTCATGATGAGCAAGTTGGGTTTTCTTTTCTACACGATATTTTGCTTTCCATGTTATACAGCTGCCGTTATCTTTCGAAAAAAATCTTCTTTTTTTTTTTTTTGCTAAATAGTTTCTCCCAGGGTCTAATGAGAAACAGAGAGGCAGGTTAGTAATTTACGTCGGGATCAAGATTTTAACCAATAGGTCTTCTCATTATATCCATTTAAACTTTACAACTGGTGTGGATCAGAGATGAGCCGTTGAGGAGATTAAGGTGTGACGTACGCTACGCCCTCCTCCCCTCTCCAGCGTGCGCTGACGGCAATTATACTGATACGTGTGGGACTTGAGGGTTGTCATAGCAACTTGTCGCACATCGACTGAATGGCGCAATTCAACTTCTCCTAGTCATTGATGATGTTGTTGGAGATTTTTTCTTTCCAGGTTTCTTTCTCCCTCAGATAGGCCCCATCACGTGGACCACTCTGATGGATGTTTGGACGACTTTTTTTCACATAAGTGGTTTCTAATTATCTCGCAAGAAATATAATCTTAATCCCTATCTCAACCAAAACTATATCGTCCCTCTAAAGACACAACAGAGGAAAAAGATAGATGCATAGATAGATAGATAGATAGATAGAGAGAGAGAGAGAGAGAGGGCAGATTTGAACTGTTACTGTTTCGCGTGATAACATTAAACTTCATTTCAAGACATGAAGCACTGTCGCACGTCGAGTTGCACATTAAAAAAAATGATAAACTGACATTTTGACTTTATGAAAAATGCAATTAGGCTTTAGAACTGGCTAAGAAAAAAAATACAATGCATTACGATTCTCAGCGGGCAAAAGCTCGAGATTGGGGATTTTTGGAAATAATAGAAAATAAATTGAAATGTTCTGATAGACTGTCTCTTTTGTTAAGACGCCCTTTGTCATATTGTAAAGACGCCCTTTGTCATATTGTAAAGACGCCCTTTGTCATATTGTAAAGAAGTAACATTGTGGTGGAGGAAGCGTGCAAGTATGTGACCTGAATGAGACGGAAAAACACAGTTTTTCAACTGGTGAAACATACCTGTCACAACAACGAAAACACTCATTTTTTTTTTTCCATTCTTTCAACTGGAACACCATTATGATAAACTGTTTTGGTGAACTCTTTGAAAACTAGTATTTCCCGTGCGTCACCCGCAACGCTTGATTTGATTGTCAGGAAACTGTGAAAGGTAAACACATCAATTCATGTATCGTCTCTGACCGACTACTACACACCCTCGCTGGCATAGTGCGATGCGCAAGAAGAAAGTGCAATTTATCGGCGTGCTTGAATGGTAAATGGCGTTGCTTTTTAACCACACTTTCACAACGTGAGATCCATGCACGTGTTGGTGGAAAGATCTGTGTACATTCTCAGTTTAGTAATAAATCGAGCGGCGTGCCGACGTTTTCTCCCGTGCTCTCTTAAAGAGAGAGAGAGAGAGAAAGAAAGAAATAAAAGGCACGGTATTCTGCAATAATTCGCACACAGAATATGCACATCACAGTGTCGGTCTAGTATGTCCTGCCAAGTTCGTCCGTCCGCTAGACATCTCTCGAAAACTCTGCATTCGTGTATATGTTTGAGGAAGAAGAATCATAGTACGCACTTATACATCACCGAAGCGCTCCTCCAAACACAGAACGTGGTTCCGAAGTTCTGTTCTCACAGAACGTGGTACATGCTTTCAGTTACTCTTCTTCATCCTTTTTTTTTCATTAATGTTTGGCATCATTCCAATTTTTCTCGTGAGGAGAATAATAAAAAAGAAAGAAAAACACCCTGGAAACTAGAATGAATCGCTGCCAGTGTTTTATTTTCTCTCATAACGCCAAGACATAACACGCATTGTTGTCACATGGTTTGATTCAATCTACTCGGACAGGTTGTTGGAGCTTAATAGTTCATCCCGACTTTGTTTTTAACCCTGATTTTTATGATAATCTCGTACTACTTGGTACAAACATCAAAAACTCGAATTAGGCAAAAAAACAAAACGAAAACAAAAAATGACAGGGACAAATCTCTCGTTGCAAAAGGGAGAACAAAATAATGATAACCGAGTTTTATACAGAGCGGCCGCTAGCGAATAAGTTACCTTGCTTAGACGCAAGGCCAGTATATTTGCATACAATGCCTGCCTGACTATGACCACTGCAAGTCGGGCAAGGTTTATCTTCTCCTGGACTCAAATTGTATCGAGAAGCACAGAATCGATGTGATAAATCTAAAAAGGCGACTATAATCAGTATTTCTAATTGGTTAGAAAAGATGTCTAGGGTTGTAATGGCGGGACGGCAGCCCGACGCTGCCTGACAACAGACGGTTGAAATCTCGAACAAACGTCACGGAGTAATCACATGTAGTCATTATTATTTTAATGACTGTTCGTAAACATTGAACATGAGACATGCAGACGCGACATGTTCGTGAGAACTCTAACCGAGGAATGGTCTTCACGTGAGACGAATTCACGATGCGAAGTTCCAAAGACATTACAGGGCATTAAAAAAAAATGTCTAGTGTTCCTTTTTTCCCCCGTGTCACCAATTCAAAGTACGACACGAGATCTTTTACACTATAGTTATTGACGGTAGAGCTGTCATTTACATACGGGTAGATGGAGTTCAGAAAAAGGTAATGTGTTTGTTTGTGTGTGTGTGTGGGGGGGGGGGTGTTGTTGTGTTTACATGTGTTACACTCTCACATTACTTGCACCTCACGAATACTTGTGAGAATCAAACTTGCCTCAACATTCTTCCTCCATCCCCCCCCCCCCCCCCATTCACTCGGCCGCGGATAACGTGACAATGTTATTCAAGATCGATATCCGTGTTACCATGGCATCGCGTCATATTATGTAGCAATAGGACTCGACACTTCTAATCGCGATCAGACAAATGTTGAGATCACCAGGCTGAGAAGTTTCTTTCACTAAAAACGATTTCAAAACTTTCGTTATGTCAAAAAAGCATCGTATAGATGCATTTTCTCAACTCTCTCTTATTCAATGTTGAATATTGGCAATTTGAATGGCTTCATGTTAATGAGATATTTAGAGTTTTAAAGGATGGTATAGTTTTGGTAGAGGTGGGCGATCCAGATTTTAACTTTTCTCGGAATAATTAGATCATACAATTTTAACTTCTTAATTATTCAAAGTTTATTTGATGAAAATCGGTTTCAAAATGGCTGATATATCCAAAAACAAAGTAAAAGAAACTGGTCATAATAAAAGCTGGGTATCACCTTTTAATTAGGAGCTCTTTTGTTTCTGGATACCTCAGCTTTTTCAAAACCAATTTTCGTCAGATAAACTTTGAATTCCTCTTAGAATTGTATGCTCTTTAATATCTTGTAAGTGGTTTCTAATTATCTCACAAAAAGGTTTGAAACTTGAAATCCCATTTCAACCAAAACTATACCATCCCTATGGGAAGACCGCCTTATAGTTTGGACATTTCAATGTGCCACGCGAGTTCGTTACGATTCTTCCTCCTTCTCAACAACTCTTCATATCTCCGGCGAGGAGCGTCGTCGTTGTCGTTGCAGTGGTCGAACCCGTTGGATCGAAAGTGAATCGTAGCGCCACCATCGGCGGCGAGCGGGGTCGCTCGTAAGCATTCAATGGTGACTATCATGACCTCGGGTTTAGTGTCTTTGAAATCTGAGAAGGTTACCGTGTGAATGTAAGGTCACACTCATGCACCTCATTACATTCGCAGGTAGCGAACAAAGAGTCATGTTCTTTGTCAAGAGCAATCCTGGGTCGTACACAATGAAACAATCGGTAATTTTGCGCACCCTGTTCCCAAGAACAATCGACAATCGACTTCTGACTGTTTGGATTCGACGGCCTTATCTGGGCAACACTAACTTGGCAGCGATCCTAGAAAATGATGCTCGCCATTATTTTGTTTTACCTCATTTTACCATAGAGACGCAGTCCAGCAGAAGTAAACAAATTGCTCGTTCATCCCGTGTTAATCCTCAAGATCGGTGAGATTATGTTCGGATTATCTACCCGATAATTCGTGAGCTGTCATTGTCGACCGCTATCACGGACTATCACTCTGAGTGCAGGTTGTTTATCATAATCATAGCAACTCAGTTGGCAGTGATTCGCGGAATTAAGCAAATAAAGTAAACAAGTGTAAGCAAGTATGAAAGAGAGTTATCACGAAGTATTTACTTTGATACATTTTTTACGTATTGGAATTATGGCAGCCTTAGTGTGATGATCAAACAGCAAAGCTAGTTGAATTGACGGAAAGGAAGGAGGAGGAGCCGACAGTAAAAAAAAAGGGGGGGAACACGTAGCAAGGGGGAGTTGTTAAGGTTGTGGTGCGCACTATTCCTTTGGTAAAGTCAGTAGAAAAAAATACTAAAGATAGAAAGTACATGTAAAGAAAGAAAAAGAAAATACTGCATTCGTAATGATTGGACACTTTTTTTCTTTTATAAAAAAATAGACTGCTCTATCTACCACAGCTCAAAATTTTGATTGTCATCACGTTTGAATTTCCCTTTCTAATCAAGTAGATTCTTTCTCACTGCTGAGAACATCATGATTGAGCGCTCCATTTATAAGTTTCCATATACATTATCTCCACTCACCTTTCAAACACGTCTGACTGGATCATTAGCCTGTAAAATGTCTTATTTACTGTGTTTTTATATTTTCCATAATTCCCCTGTCTAATAAAAGCCATGATTGCTCAATAAGGGTTGTCTAAAACTAACGTGGAACACTGTACGTTTAGCTTGTGTCACTTAGATATACATGTACTTTCAAGCAATATAGCAAAATGCAACATTAATTTTCTTAGCAACAGCTTGCGTTTTATGATACGCAAGAAAAAAAATATGGACACAATGATTACTCTGTCGGATGAGATTTACGATCAAAATATACTGGGAACAATTAAATTGGGAAAATACCTTCTGACGTCAATCTGTCTTCATGGAAAAGTTCGCGAATTCGCGCAGCTCAAGTTTTCCGGGTTTACGTAATACAAAGGTCGTGCTGTGAGCCACTTGTCTTGGATTTCTCCCGATCGACCCAAACAATAACAAAACCCCCGTTCTCCTACGCCACTGTCAGCGATCGGCAATATAGGGAAATCCCCTGATTGCTTTTCAGCGAACACGTAAGTACGCACCAATGGCAATGGGTTTTATGTGGAAGCAATGGGCAAGATCGAACTGTGAAGTAGCTGTAGTATTTCTCACGACACCGCGCGCGCGCGCGCACATGACGCAAAGGGGACGATTACATCAATGCGTGAGTGTCTGTACGCATTACAAACACAACAATGACCGAGTGTTGCGGGGGAACTCCACGGCTTGCAGGACAAGTGTCAAAATAATGACGTTTCTTTCCATTATAAGCATGGGGAAACTCGTGCGTCCATACTTGTTACTGGTTACATAAACAAACGACCAGTATATTGCGATCATGACGAATGTTGCAGTCATTGTCTCACATATTGATGTTTAGTCATTTATGGTTTTTTTTCCTTTATTCTTGTACAGAAAATTCCACATCCCAGCTTAATTCTAGCGTTGCGCTTATCTGAATTATTTTTGATACTCAGACATCGTTTATAAGACTCGAGATGCAAAATGCCCTTCATTTCATTTCATTTATTTCATTTCCAACAAAATATAATTACTGGAAATAACATCTGCATATACATAATTATACGAAACGAATGAGCTCATTTCTTATTAAAAAAAGGGGAAAATATAGTGTAAGGAAATACTTAATCATAATATAATATAATGTGACTTTTGTATACTGTATGAAAGAAAAATTGTTGGAAATGGAGTAATTTCCGATCATATTCGATACTTAGTGAGGAGGGCATCGCTTTTATTCTTGGGATGCTTAATTAAAGTTCTATGACTTCCTTTGATTTTCATCATGAGAGTACCGATGATGTTGGCGTTGTTATTTTGGGCGCTGTTCGTTATTCCGAAGCTTCGTTTATCCGAAACACACAAATCCCTATACCTAGAGGTTTGTTAATCCGAATATAAAAAAGGGTTAGTTAATCCGAACATTTGTGGCGTTATTTCGAAGGTTCGCTATTCCGAAATTTCGTTAATCCGAAAATGAAATAGGGTTCGTTATTCCGAAGGTTCGTTGATCCGAAGTGATATAGGGTCCGTAACGAACCTTCGGAACAACGAGCTTTGTTTCATTTTCGGATTAACGAACCTTCGGAATAACGAATCTTCGGAATAACGAACCTTGGGAACAACGACCCTTCGGAGCAAAGAACCTTCGGAATAACGAGCTGCAACCGTTATTTTGTCTTTGACGAAACATTGTCTCCCTTCTCAAATGTTATCTCTCTTCCAACTCTGTGTGTGAAAGTGGGTAGATAATCAAAGTATTCCTTACGAACAATTGCCTTCTATTTATGATGATGAAAATGTTATGTTTCAACCTCCAATACTTCCTAATTCGAAGTCTATTGCCTGTCAACTTGACATTATCAAAAATCATAAACCAGCTTCACGTTGCTATACGGTTTACTGAACATTATAGACATGGCTTCCGGTGTGAATAGAAAAGAGAAAATGAGGCACCGTGGCCCAGAAAATCGTGCCATCGGATGTTTACAACAATTTCTTAACATCCTGTTATCTATACCGCAGTCAATGCAAACTGATTTTTAATAAGAAACCGACAGAATAATGAAAACTGTCATGTCATTGCTACAACACATTGCAAAACTAATGTTATGAATGTGGTCATGTCCGGCACGTCCATATGTACGTGTTAATACGGTATAGATTGCTATTACACTGTCTTACAAGTCCATTGGGAGAGATCGCATTGAAAGGGTTAAAAGTGTCAGACTCGTGTGACATGTGACACTTTGATAACATAGGAATGTTTTGGTAGATGACATCAACATTACCAGAAGTCAGTGGTGCGGTTAGACCAGCTAGGCATAGCAAGGAAGAGATAAAAAGATAATAGGGATGGAGGGTGAAGATAAGAGGGTCTCCTCAACATTTCCAGCTGTCATTTTTTTTTAAAGACTGATGATCATGGATCACTTTCGTCAACGCATTGCCTATGGAAACCGCTTGTGTGTCGTGTTATCAGTCTGTTAGGACTTGTCAAGTATCGAAGTCGGAGGGGTTAAGGGGCAATCTTGCTAGAGATAATACTGATATTGCTGGGTTGCTGCTTTCTCCCCATTGTTTTGAGGGGGTGGGGTGGAGAAAGTCTCCGGCCCATGAAGGTACTAATATTCTTTGCGATCGAGGAAGTCCATATCTTTACATTCTTGATATCATGCACTTGTACCCTGCGATTATGACCAACACGAGATGTGTAGGCCTACTTCTAAACTGATTGTTTGGCGTTTTTTACTTTAGGGACTGTTTTAAACTTCGGAATTAACGTGTCAAAATTTTGGCTCCACTGGCAAACATGTTTGATACAGAGGGCAAAAAAGTAAGCTCATTTTCATTCTCTTGCACAATATTTCAAATTCCCCAAGCCAGACATTTCTTTTTTCTTGATTTTTCTTTCATTCTCATCATGTACTGAATTCCACTACAGGTGTGGACCACATGCTGAGACGACTAAGAGCTCCAGAGAGCTATCTCGAGGCCCCAACAATGGTCTACCCCCTACGACAAAACAGTGAAGCATACCCTCAAACTATCATCCAAACGACACAGCCAGCGAGACTCCGCCCAATGATTGTGACAGCAGAAACATTTACGTCGTACCCATGGCAACGGTCGTTAAGAAATATGTACGAGCTATGTGAAAAAAAAAGTATGAATATGATTCCATGATAAACATTTGATATAAGTGCAGCGGAAAGACGATCTCCACTTTGGCCGTTGTTAATGTGTCATTCGAGCTCTTTAGTGCTAACACAAGCCTCAGACTGAAAACGGTGGAAGCGCGAAAAATTTCGCTGCATGAGAAGGTAGGTCATCATCGACGCTCATTGATACGATATGATAATTGTGGGTGCCTCGGAATGCGGTCCCCACCTCCAAGTGGGGGTCAAAGTTTCGAGCAGACCTACTGCAAAGTTCAAGACGAGGCATCGGTCTGGAATGTAGGTCCCCAACGAAGAGGGCGGATGAATAATCGCAGGAGGAAGGGGGTAACGCGGAGAGAGGAGAGAAAAAGAGCAGGAAAAAGCGCGGGAATTTGGCTTGTGCTCTTGACCCATATTACTCAGGGAGGGAAAGGGAAGGGGGTGGGGTGGAAAAATGAGGATCAAGGTCATCCCGAAAAAATGCACCATCCGGGTTTCCCAAAGAACAGTGAGCTTCTATTAACAAAAAATTATTCTTTTAATGGGTCATGGTCGATTCGTTTGGGCGGGAGAAAGGTATATAAGATAGTGGTCGAGGTCGTCTAGTGTTCAGCTCTGATGGGTCTGACAGCAAACTATTGTTAAATTAAATTTTGATATATTAACACACAGTCACCTGATTATGGGTATGCATGAAAGTCAACCAAACATACGTCATAGGTATGACAATAAGCAAACATTCAATTGCCGAAGAATGATACCTTGCGAAGAAGACTCAGATTACGTCGTATCTGGATGTCGTATTTTAACAATGAGGCAACACGACTGTGGAACTACATGATACGACACGCGCAATGCCGAATTCCTGTTAAATCGTGTGAGAATGATCGTTTATAGTGGTTTGAAAGTTACAGGTGTACTGTTTAAAAACACAACACATACACAATTGTGTGTATTTTCCCAAAACAGAGTAATCCTGACCTCCAGTTCGATTATGTTTGGGGGACGAGAGTTCAGTGTTTTGAAACAAACCACGCCCTCGGACTCCTCCCACCCCCCTCCCCCCCCCCCCCTGCCTCGGACATCCAACTTCACCCCGTGCAGTCACTGATCTATTTCTGTCCAAACGAGGTCATCTCGACGCGTGAACCGTTGACAAAGCTTGACCTCAGGAGGTGAAAAATTCGGTCAGCCCGGACAGATGACCATCTCATATCGGTTTTTTTGGACGTAGCCAGGACCAGGTTGAGAGCAGAACCCCCCGGTGGAAGCGGCTATTGTGCCCGCTCTTACTCCGTCACGTTCGCGGGCTTGGACACTCCGATATGCCGCCTCGTACGCTGCAGGTGACAGGAAGAATATTTGCCCTGCCCCCCCCCCCCCCCCCCAAAAAAAAAAAAAAGTAAATCAGTTCAGGGAGATAGCCAAGAGTGTGGGAGCGAAAAATCTTCATGTCGGGAAGACCAATGGATCCAGGTCCGGGATAGTCGGAACGATCGGAGCGAAAATATTTTGGAATGTAGGCCTACAACTCTCCCGGGGTGCAGTGGCGGGAAAATGGCGCCACCCACTTTTTTTCTCATCTCCTTTCTCCTTCATCTTCTTTACACCCCTTCATCTTCTTTCTGGTTTAATCTTATTTTTCTAGTGATACAATGATATAACATCAACATCATTCAACTCATCAACTAATACTAATACTAATACTAATACTAATACTAATACTAATACTAATACTAATACTAATACTAATACTAATACTAATACTAATACTAATACTAATACTAATACTAATACTAATACTAATACTAATACTAATACTAATACTAATACTAATACTAATACTAATACTAATACCGTTACCACGACTACTTAAATCAATAAAAGTTTATCTTCAATATTGATAGTATTAGTAATGATAATACCAACGTATCATGATATTAATTATGACACTACTTTTAATGGTTATGACGATGATAACAATAATAGTGCTACCTTTAGCATGTGACAAGGAAATGATGCTATTAGTAATGACAGGTACCGGATCGTGAATATGACTCTTATGCTTTTCTTACTCCCTCGTCTTTCCGGTGCTTGTGAAAACCGACGACCGAGAAGCAATTCACCTCACTTAGGATTGTAAAGCTTGTTTAGGAATGTCGCTACACAGAGTCGTGAGCTTCCGATGATTAAACAAGAACGACGCCACTAACACGAGAGAAGAGGTTAATCATAGTATTAAAAAAAAGAAGAAGAAAGTAATTATTCTTTTTTCATGTGTGTGTGTGTCTTGTGCCTGTTGTGTGTACTATTGTACATGCACTCTGTAGAACATTATTGTTCAAATGACGTCTTATTCTAAAGATGTGGGTTTCTTCTTTTTCTGTCTGCAATCGTGGACAAGGGAGATGGTACCTGCAACTGATAATATAGGCCTATAGCATTCAAGATGAAAAGTATCGAGAATATCGGCATCATCAGTATCATTAGCAATGTGATCGCAGGAAGACTGCAAGGAGCCCACCTCCCTCCCTGGTAAGAGCAAAAGGTGTCGGCGCTGGGTGGAAGCAAACGGATCTGAATTCATGTTCGAGTAATCATCGCATCTGGTCCGATTTCATGAGGGGACGACCTTTTGAACTCAGTCGTAGTGCACTTGTACAGTGCTCCATTTTACTCCGCCACCTTAGCACCCCACAAAATAAATGAAGCTTCTCTCCCTCCCTTCCCTTCTTCCTCCCTCTCTTTCGCTCTCTCTTTCTCTTCCTCTACAGTATTTCATATCGTAATTTCATAACTCAACTGTTGCGACCAGCAGGTCGCCACATATCGTGTGAGACTGCCCACCGAAAATCGGACTCTGATTAGATGTTAGCTTGACAGGGGGTTCGGACTGACCGCTACAGGACACCATTCCATAATAAGGATCCGTGCCAGTGGAAGCGTTGTCTTACAGTGGAACCGCCTTGTGAATGTGAATTCGGCCTTATACTTTGTATTGGTTACCGTATGCGCGCACTCTGATGTATTTTAAAGGGATCTTTCAGGGGATGCTAGTGGAGACTTCCTGCGTAATTCACTGCAACGATCGAGTGTAAGGGGGACTGGCAGTGTATAGTTTATTTCTTCATTCAACAAGACACAGACAAATTACAGAACATGTGCATACATACGTCACCAAACTTTATGACGTTGGAAATACAGACAATGCACAGACCGGGTCTGGTACGCAGCCTACACATTGGTATGCCTGGAATGTAATATGCTTCGAAGGCGAACACTCCAACTGTACGTTGAGGGGGAGAAAAAGTATATCACACCCGAAAAGGTCAGCTCAGTCCACGAAGGATAGTTCCCATAACTTGAGCCAGTGGTATACAACCAGCTAGCCGTGGAGACAGCTTTGAAACGGAACTAGCGAAACACAGAGGGGAGGGGGTGTGGTGGGGGTGTGGAGGGAAGTGGAAAGTTTCAGAGTTTGTTTTTCTGCGTCCCTATACATTTCTCAATGACAGTTGCCAAGTTCACTTCGAGCGAACCATCATCTTCAAAATAAACCAACCGTGAGCTCGTTCATCGCGAACTGAATTCAGGATAATGATTACTATAAAGTAAATATTGGCAATATCAATAATTATCAGCTTCTGTATACCTCATAATGATTAACAATACTTCAAACTGGGAGATGGTGTTACGACTTTTATACTATTTTTGATAGTGCATAATAAGAACGAAATCAAAAGCAAAAGACGACGAAAATAGGTCAGTGGTTAAGAAAACTACTAAGCATATGGAAACGTTGCAGTCGACAATGATGTAATAGCGTATAATTCTCTAATCATGCCACAAGATCCGTAAACATGATTTGTCACGGTATTTCGTCTTCAGTGGTTATTAACTCTGCGGTGGAATTTCAGAGCACAATTAATGACGTCTTAGGATGCAAGATCTGCTATTTTGAACCCCATATTCATTTCAAAGACAGCTTTTGGAGATGTTAAATCAGCAGCTCAGGTAATTTTGTATTTGAGCGTCATCCATGCACAACTAATACAAGGAGTCACCATTTTTAACCTCACTTAAGTGTACACAAGATCCCCAAGCTACTTGGACTAAATGATAATATAAATAGTGATATATAATAATAATAATAATAATAATAATAATAATAATAATAATAATGATAATAATAATAATAAATTCACTAAATGAATGCACATGTACACAGTAAGACAAATATCACATTCTGATGATCAAAAACGGAAGGAAAAAAGTGTGACGCAAACGAGAAAATGGTTGACGACAGAAGTGATGAAAAGCAAATTGCTTGCGAGCATATCAGTTTTACCGTCAAGACAAATTGATTTGCCTAAGTCATACATGAGCTTAAGTCCACATTTCGGCGCATATAGTATATAATAATATAGACATATACACACACATACACACTAAAACCATGACAATTTTACTTGATCAGATCTATGAAACTGGAATGATGAAAATCCAAATTTACGGGAAAAAACACCACAGAAAGCAGCGGATCCTGTTCACCTTGAACAATAACTATTTGAACATTATTCAAAAGACAAGTGAACAACTCGGTATACTGGTATCACTGACATAATAGCCTTGAGAAAAGTGCATTCTGATTGCATTACGGTGGTCATGTTGTGATAATAATTTTGTCGGATATCTGCACGGCCAATTTGTTGGCAAAGGTCAAAGAGTATGCGGATCCGTCAAGTTAGCGAGAAAACACGGATACTGAACAAAAATTCAAACACGTATCATAATGGTCAAATTTCAAGCTAAGCAAACAATCCGATTACATCATCCCATAAAACTTTCCAAACGCGTTTCCTGCTGAGCCGAACTACCTATACCATCCTTGTCCCGCCTGATTAGGTAGCTGTCAAACTCTTCCTGTTTGAAAAAAAAAAAAAAAACTAGCATAAGAGAAAAAAAAACAACGAAGAATGAAAGATATCCTCACTCTGTCATAACGTCCGTAAAGTGCTATGACGTTCCACTTCACAAATGGTCGAGTTCAAATTACATGGGTAGGACAATGAAACACGCATTGATCAATTCCTGCATGCGCAGTCGGATACTGTACCGGATTCTCCCGACTTCCGTGCGAAAGCACCACGGTAAGTTTATTATGATAAGCCAAGAGGACAAAAGTTAGGTTAGGGAGAGAGGTTTGCAGTAACACCGTGTGTATGGTAAAAGTTAGGTTATCTACAAGTGCACTTTATTGTTCCTATCATTAAACATACGCGCGCACATACACACTACACATGCACACACATTTGAAACACTTATTCTCGTTGCATAATTATAAGCAAAGTATCCGGATGCTATAGGGTAGCGATAAACGTATAATGCTATGCATACACATACAAGTATTACTTTTCAAGTATGATATTATAGCTAGGCTTCTTACAAGTCTCAGATCCAAATACTCGGCACTGGTATATAGGGTCCAGCGATATCGGTATCGATATAGGGACACATAATCAATGTCATAAATTAGGTCCATCTACACGTTTCAAAGTACTTATATGCTGATTGGGTAGAACCTATACAATTGTTTTTGTACATAAATGTTGCATCTCTAGACTCGATGTCTTTACAGTAAGTATAAAACCATCAACATCAAACACAAATTTCGCTTTGCCTTCGTTTTTTTTTTCCAGACGCGCTGTACCGGCTGGTGCCATGGTCCCGGGTGCCTTCTGTTTGTTACTTTTTCGTTGGATTTCTGGGGAATATGTAACATTTTTCCTACTACCTGGCACTGTGGGTGAGAACGTGACCGTGATAGGAATACTGGGACAAAAGAAAATTCTGCGCAAACAAGCTGAAATTCACAAACATGGTTATTATTCGATGGATTGTTCCTGTAAACTGGCATCCTTCGCAACAATGGGTGCACTCTGAGGTCGTGTGATTTCGAGCAGATCAAAGTGACTCGCGATCATTATTATTTTGTCCTATCAAGCGACTTTTAGAGGAGATAAATCAACATCTGCGTTTTGAGTCGATAATCAAGTACAAGGAAGAGTCCATAGCGAAATATAATTTGTCTGAATTGTAGTAGCAGGAAAAATGTACGGCTGCGTGTCTAATGCAGAAAACCGTCACCATTTCATCCCTCAGAGTCAGATATAAACTCCGATCGTCTGTCATTGATTTTCAGCTGCGCGTCTATAAATATTGTTCAAAGTGTAGTTTACCATCAGTAAGCACTGGGATATTTTTTCAAGTCTCCAAACGTCATCAACATTGTCATCAATGGCGATGGCAGAGTTGAAGTAGGCCTACCCACCGTTCCCATTCTTCGTCCTCTTACCTTTATAATCATCATCATTAGTTGTCATCAGCGTTATCGTTACTATAATCAGTGTTGCCGCCATTGTTACCTATACACATGGAAGATAACATGACTGTGCTCAGATCTTGTTCGTCTTCAGTTCGTGTGTAAATATTGTAGGCCAGGGGACATGCATGCATATATGACAATCATATGCCGTCCATTCATTCGGAACAATCCTCATAACCTGACGGAGAATTGGTTCGTGCAAAAGAAGGCAACGCACTTTCAAACACATATTTTTTTTTCTTAGTGTCGCAATAGGCCGATATTGTTTCTGCTCACTTCGCAGTCTCGTGTGCATTTTGCATCGTCACGGCATTTCTGATGACATCGATTAGAGCTACCCTCGACTTGCACCATAACCTGTTCACAGATAGCAGATGAATATTAACATGGCCATACCTTCCCCCTTTCGGCAGTCACCTTCGTCCGAATTTTGATTGCTTTGCAGTGTCATCATCCCTCCTCAAAACCATATTTCTTCATAAACTATTGAGGAATTTGAACTTGGGCCCAGATTTTTTTTCGGGGGGGGGGGGGGGGGGGAGGGAGGGGGTAAGTTGGTAGCGCTAGTATTGACTTATACCGAATGTTGACATTGTTCTCAAAGTCGGCCTGGGGTCAGGTATTTCGTCAGTTTTGTACCTCCTGGTTCCCAGCGACAGTCGGGGGTTATCGCGGGCTCCCCCAAATGGAAATTTCCATACAATACTATCGTCACAAGTCCGAAACTCGTGCCAAAATTTTGGGGTGGCTTTTCCACACCAAGGGTAGGATTAAAAGTGCTGCTGTATTCCGACTTTGTGGCCTTAAAAGTAACCTTGACAATAACTACAGATCAATCACATATGAAATATATTACTATGCTACAGTAGAAGTCTCCTTCCTCTCCCTCTTCCGCTCTCTCCTTCTCTCTCTCTCTCTCTCTCTCTCTCTCTACTCGATGTCAGTGCATGTTGCAATAGCAACGATGTATTATTTTGAACATGACTTAACGATGTAACCAGATAGGCGGGAGATATTGCTACCAACATTCTTTGCAATCATCTATAAGCTAATGGGCTGTCATAAGTAAACAACCTCTTACATAGGCCTATGTAAGCATGCATATATATATATATATATATATATATATATGTGTGTGTGTGTGTGTGTGTATGTGTGTGTTTGCGTGTGTGTATACATACATAATAAAGAGGAAAGACTAAAGACTTGTTTGTAAATGGAAATTAACAGTGGCATCATGCTAACAAAAACAGATCAGCCCCATCATTGACATTCGTCTTCTCTATGACGAAATGTTTTTGTTTTGTTTCTTGACTCATGCTTGTAAGAGTGCGTGCGTGTGTGTGTGTGTGTGTGTGTTTGTCTTTCACACCATCCCCCTCACTCTCTCTCACAAACACACTCACACACACACTCACACACACACAATCACCTTGTCCCACGCCTATCTTCTCAGTATCACGGCAATGACGAGCGCTCGTGGTATCACCTGATCACGGTGATGAGTCAAATGTTATGATCATGTGACTTCACGACATGTGAAAGTTTCCAGAGCGCCATGTGATTACATCATGAGGTGAAGGGGTGGGGATTTACATTCCAGCGCTCCCCCTCTTTAAAATTTGTGTTTGTTTTTTGTTTTGTTTGTTTGTTTGTTTGTTTGTTTTTGCTGTACTTTGAATCTATTCATGGCATGTCTTCTATTTGTTTGTTTGTTTGTTTGTTTGCGTGTATTTTTGTGTTAATTTCGTGACTTTTTTTCCATTCATTTGACACTTTTATCGCTGGTGAATACGATGCGTCTGTCTGTCTATACGAGTTTGATTATAGAAACGCAGCATATTATAACGTGTTCCTCGGAATCCCAAATTCATTGAGCCAATTTCTGCACTGTCATCTGTCACTTCCAACCAGCACAGATTTCTTGTCAAGAAAATAATGATCATCAAAGAACTTATTTAACGTGCTTCGGTAGTTCTAAAAATTTCCAACGAAAATCTAAAGATTTCTTTCGATGCAGATGTTTGTTTGGTTTTTTTTTTTGGTGGGTTTTTGTTTTTGTTGTCGTTTTGTTGTTGTTGGGTTGTTTCTTTTACCCTGCGCTGGTACACTAGTTCATTTTGCGTGAGAAAGTTTGTTCCGTACATCAGTGCCTTTTTCAAAGAATAAGTTACTTGTGTATTTGAGTCAGAGGAATCCAAAAACGCCTTGGTCTCTTGCCGTATTTTTCTTACCGTAGCTACTGTCTGAGTCATTGCTTTATTTGGGAAAAAGTTTCTGCACATTCCTGTATAATGGGTGAGTTTAAATGAGTCCATCGAACAATGATCGCAGTGCACTCACACGGACGTGCACAAGTTTTACTTTGTTGACATGACTGCAGCCTCCATGACAAGACGGTACAAGGCTATGGAATGCCATATCTGGCACGGGCTGTCACGGAGGGTTATAAAATTTGTGACCCCGATAGAATGACAATTAGTGTGACATGTTCTGCGAAGAAAAACAAAAGTGCCAAATTTGCTCGTGATCGTGATCTCAGCATTCAAACCGGACATCAAAGTTAATGTTCTGTTGCATGACGCAGCAAAGAAAACAAGACGGGGCGACCCAGGATGTGCTGGCTATGTCGAAGACTATTCCGCGAAGCACTGTTCCGCGAGATGTTTGAAATTAATATGCTGCCTTATCGCTGATTGAATTAGTTAATCGTTCGTAATTGCTCATTAAATCATTAAATTTTAATGATGAGATGTACATGAATGTAAACATGTAAAAGAGAGAGAGAAGTCGAGTCTCCCTAGGAATGGTAATACTTTATACAGCGCATATGTAGGGTGACCCCCCCCCCCCCACACACACACACACACATTTTAGACTTAGTCTAGTGCGAGACTTGTATTATTCAATGTCCAAATTACAGTTTCAAACAAGATATGTAATAGCAACGCTCACAAATGTACTCTTACCAAATTATCACTCATGGTACATGGCAAAGGTCTCGATAACAAGCCTATAGCGACGGTCAACGTCGTCGTGCTTTGTTTTGTCATGTTGTTATAATTTAGGTATGGGGTCTGGTAGAAAGACTATACACAACCTCCCAGGAAAAGTGCGTTGGCTGTGCGGTTGAGATCCGATCAGAGTGCATACTCGGTCCTGTTGTTTTGATCCTGTCACCAGGCATTTCGAGCACTTTGCGACAGGGTTGGTGTAATGCCACGCGATGTCCTGGATGAATCCTTGACCGCCATACACAGTAAACGCAATTACACCCTTGAACCTGACGCTGGACTGGACATTGATGGATAACTACAGTCACCAAGTACATCAACTCGACAGTTAAATATTTCTCCATAACACTCAACCCCCCCCCCCCCCCCCCCCCCCCCCCTCCCCGCCTCTTCACCAGCCCGATCCCTCATCAGCTTACACTGCACTTTGAAAACCCGGTTACCTTTTTCGGGTCAGACTTTGAACAGAAGGCAGTTGCGCAAATACACTGTACTATTCTATTCAGCTAATTCGAGAGGTGTTAGCCATTAGCAGCACCACTGACACTGGGCGTATCATAAGCTCGTTATCTCGTGTACCCGTTGTATATAAAGATAAAACAACAGTCCTTCCTGAGCTGTCTTTCATCGTCTGCTCGGTTTTGAATGACACTTTTCGTGAACAATGACGAGAAGTGATGCAATGTCCGTGACTGGAACGCATGCAAATAACCTCTCTTTCACTCTTTGTACCTCCCAGTACAAGGCAGGAGGAAAGCCCGTATATGGCAGACAAATCGAATTCCGCTCCCCGATGATGACTTCGATGCCAATGTGTAACCAAGGTGACGGAAACTGGCACGGATACTTTGATTTTACCTTGCTTTATGTAAATGTGATGGTTACAAACCAGCCATCCGTATGATGGATCTTTATTTATGCGTCTGGGCTCACACAGGACCGCAAGTAAACACTATACACCAGAATCTCTTCGTGCAAAGAGATCGTCAAGCAGAGCTAGACAGTCAGTCAGACAGACAGACAGTCAGACAGACAGACAGACAGACAGACAGACAGACAAGACAAGACAAGACAAGACAGACAGAGACAGGTGACGCGAAGGTTACTTATGAGGATGATATGAATGAAGATAGGTGCCAAAATATTCCAACCTCACGTTCAACATTTCGGCGCTGCGGTGTTTGACTTTTCCTGGACGTGGCGACATTGACTCGAGTGGGTGTGCAAATTGCAGAACGACCATGACACTGACGGCTGAGAGACATTGTGAAAGTTTTAAAGGCGCTGTTTACTACTGGGAGCAGTGATTTTAAAAAATGTTCGAGATATCACATTTGACGCATATGTTTAGGTCAGTTGTATCATAAAACATCCTACCATGTAAAACATTTGCAATAAAGCCTAATATATAAGGAGATATCACTATTTTTTCTCAATGGTAGACGGTTTATTCTAGAAACATTTTTATTATGACTATTGTTCACATTTTGTGTATTTAACAATACTTAACATTAATTATACTGATTCAAATTTCTACATTGGTTGTTTCTATCCCAAACTCACATTTCAACACTTTTTAAAGCACTAAAAATGGGTTTTGTTTCATCTGCAAATGGTAAATAAAGCCTTTAAGAGCATATGGCGAAGAGATGGAATACAACAGGCAGCATTATGTTTACTTATTATATAGATCAGCGAACTGATTCCCTCTTACGTCGGTAGTTAATAACATTATTGTACCGTGTCCAACGAACTCGATTCCACGACGTTCTTCGTTTTGTTCTAAATGTGTGTATGTGTGTTGTGTTGTGTGTGTGTGTGTGTGTGTGTGTGTGTGTGTGTGTGTATGTGTCAAGATGGTGTCATTGTCAAATTTTTGTCAGCTTCTTCTTGGAAAGAAAAATCCATACTCATCGGTTCAGTTTTTTTTTTTTCGAAGTAAAGTTTTATTCTTTGAAATGTCTAGTCATTTCCTGCATATTTCCTATTTTTCTTCCCGTCCGCTTTTGCGTTTTGTTTTGTTTTGTTTTGTTGCTACATAGTTAGAAGATATTTTGATATCGTGCATGTTTATATATATATATATATATATATATCATGGCTCGACACTAACTTTTTTGTTTGGTGGCCCGATGGGGCCACCAAAATCCAAAATTTCAAATTTTTGGTGGCCCGAGAGAAAAATTTGGTGTCCCCGAAAAAAAACAATCAAAAACATTAAAAGTCCTTTTTTTTTTAAAATGAGTCAAATATTTAAGTTTTATAATAGTAAGAATTAGAAGTTGGACATAATTATCTACTCATAAATAAACTTCAACAAACTTGCAACACACACTCTCAGGCACTCATTCAGTCCTTTTTATCCATCCTTTAAACAAATTTAACTGCTAATTTCCGTCGCAAAAAGTTACGAATTTATTGATATACTTTTCAAAAAATCTTGGTGGCCCGAGGCGGGCACCAAATTTGCCCTTTTTTGAAATTTGGTGGCCCGACTTACATTTTTGGTGGCCCCGGGCCACCGGGCCACCGTTAGTGTCGAGCCCTGTATATATGTATATATATATATATATATATACATTCGCGACTAGTGTAATAATTATCATTTTCTCAACTTGGAAAACTATTCGCAGTGTATTCTGGTAATGTCACGGCCATGGATGATTATTAGCATCATTATTATTTTGTGGAACTGATGGCAAGGAATAATTTTAGACCGTCAATCTCTTCTGTGAATTATCTTTAAAAAATGAGAAGAATCAGGGGGCATTTTTCCCCTGATCGTCCATGTCACCGTTCTTCACCTCAACATTGTATTCTCAAAGCTGTCAATGAAATTCGTTTGTAGTAACACTATCAATGTATAGCTGATATCACCATGACAGTAATTATTTATGTGATCTTTGAATCGCTTTTTTATCATCATGGCCCTATCAACATCATCAGTACTACTGTCATC
Source organism: Diadema antillarum (assembly GCF_040938485.1). Lineage (NCBI taxonomy): Eukaryota > Metazoa > Echinodermata > Echinoidea > Diadematoida > Diadematidae > Diadema > Diadema antillarum. The sequence goes on from NW_027270978.1 coordinate 1,433,717, forward strand.
ATCGTTCATCATCACTATTTTGCTCATTAAAATCCGTTTTTATTGCCAGCGTTAAAACGATCATCGTTCACCATATATACATGGTCATTACGTACCCAAGCTGCTCGTATTTCTGTCGGGGACACATTTTGCTACTGCGACAATATTGCTCCGTTCTTGTTTTCTTCGAGGACTTGGGTTAGGGTTAGATTAGGATTGTGATAGGGTTTTAGATTTAGTTTGATGTGAGGATTAGGATTATGGTTAGGTTATGTTTGTGAGTAGAATTTAATGTTTGGCTTAGCGTGCAGATATTTCATAGGAGCAATCGCAAGGGTTAGAGTTAGGGTTAGTCACGGAACCATTTCTGCCACTATAAAATCTGCAACTATCCTGACAACTGGTGGTGCCACTGCGGATGAACAGTTTTATAGAATTCTGATACTGCGTCGATAATTCTTGTCATGATCGTGGCGAATGCTCATGGTAGGGTCATTTCAATTCATGAAGGAGTAGAGAGCCTACCCCACCCATTTCCGCCCTCCCATTACTATCTTGATTTTCAATTCAACTTTTTTTTCACTTTTTTTTCTTCATCAGAATATGCAAAGTAATGGTTGAAATTAGATCTTCGTTATTATTCAAACACATTTGAATATATCTTGAACTTGGCCCACCATAGTCAAGTACTATCTTGACTATAATTTGGTGCACACCGCCATACTCACCTGACTGGCAAAGCCCCTCCCATCCCAACCTTTACAGATATATTGAGCGTGAGTGTGTGTGTGTGTGTGTGTGTGTGTGTGTGACAGGGAGAGAGAGAGAGAGAGAGAGAGAGAGAGAGAGAGAGAGAGGGAGGGAGAGGGAGAGAGAGGAAGATGTGGGTAGATAAAGATGAGATCAGTGTGATCTGAGACTATGGAACGCTATCAGCATTCCGTATCGGTTGAACATGACTCGTCAATTTCCCCATAATGCGACCCATGGCTGAGCCATAAATACAGGCACTAGACGGTATGTCCACAACGACTTCGTAGAACGTTACCGAAGTCCCTGTTTTTTCCCCAGGTGCCGAGTCAACACTGAAAGACATAAGAGTTGAATGAGAAAAGTATGTATATATAGAACCGAAAGGACAGATAGACAGACATCGGATGTTAGAGGACGATGCAAACATAAAGCAAGAGCGAAGGAGACGACTAGAGGACAATTCAGAGAGAAGCAGTTTTGGGGGAAATGAGGAGTAAAGGAGAAAAGAGGAAAATAGAGCAAGGATGGTATTCGAGACCTCGTCGTGACCTGTGTGGATCGCAATGCGATGTCTCAAGTCCGAATTCCAGACGACGGTGCATAACGAGACGGACTAGCTTTACTTACCTCCCTTTCAACTTATGGACCCATCAACGCCGCCCCTCCCCCTCCCCCTCTCCCCCCCCCCCCCCCTTCCAAATGCAATCGCGCTTGAAAATAGCCGCCTTGTTTAGGAAACCCGCCTTACTTTCCACCACTAAAATTCCATTCCGATCATAACTGCCTCCTGAGTTTACAGAGGAGATGTGGAAATGGTTTCAAACAAACAAACAAACAAACGCAACTTTTGAGAATGCTTTAATTCCGCCTTCCAGTCGGGTTTGGGTGAAGTCATGACATTTTCTTGTAGAAAATCACTCACTAAGACAATGAAGTTATAAAAATGAAGTTATAAAATGACTATGAAGAACATGGTAAAGATATTCATAGAACAACAGTAATTACGATGATAATAATGATATTTATGATAGCAGTGAAATTGAAATAACATTGAACATTCTTATGAAGAAAACGATACTAATTGTCAAAATGATAAAAACAACAGTACCAAGGATGATATCAATAATAGTGAGCATTCACATCACTCTTTATCTATCGAAATATATCAACGATCCTGGCGCTGGACGTGGAATGGCATGGGCGTTGAAATGAGTGATCACTACAATCAGTCATTTCTTGAGCAAGCCGTGAAGTAAGAAGAAACCGTTTTCGTCAGAACATTGAAATACTCATATTAGCTTACTGAACTGTTTATATGGCTCGATGATAGTGATGAAATATGCACTACCTACCACAGCTGTCAAAATGTATAATATGTATCTATTTTGATTAAGAAATGGTAGAGTTTTATTTGAGATGGTGGACTAAGATTTTGCTTATGGTAAGATAATTAAAAATCACTTATGAAATATTAAAGAGAATACAACTCTAAGAGGAATTCAAAGTGTATTTGATGAAAGCCGGTTTTAAAATGGCTGAGATATCCAAATACAAAGCAAAACAAAGTGGTCTTAGTTAAGGTGGGTCCCATCAGTGAGGTGAGACACTCTTGCCTCCCTGGTCCCACCTTTTATTAGGACCTCTTTGTGTTTGGGTGTTTCGGCCATTTCAAAACCAAATTTTATCATATAAACTATAAATTAATCTTAGAATTGTATGCTCTTTCATATCACATAAGAGGTTTCTCATTATCTCTCTATCTCTCTCTCTCTCTTTCTGTCACACACACACACACACACACACACACACACACACACACACACACACACACGCACAAGAGAGTTAAAACCCTGATGCCCCATCTCAACCAAAACTACCATCCCTTTAGACAGAGAGGTGCGTGATCCTCTTCCCACCTCCCTGCTTTAGAGTATGGGAGGAGGGTATCAGGAGGGGGTGGATGCCATCCCGGATACCATCTGAGTAGAGGACTTAAAAGATCGCGCCAATGATGCTCTTCTCGCGTCCCAAACGATGGTCATCTCCTTCGAATCAAGTATCTGTATATAACGTATTTACGCCGACGCATCAAAACACAAAGGTGGGCTGTATTCGTACAAGCCCGCAAATTAGCGCCACAGGTGGAAATAGGTAAGACTTATTATTGGCCAACACACATCACTCTATTCCACTCAATGGTCTATTAACCAAGGTACGATGGGATTTTTTTTTTATCATGACATGGTGTTAAGCACTGAGTATATAAATAAAGTAACGCTTGAATAAGCATTGAACTTGCTTCTCAGCATTATGATTTCAATCCCTGGAAAATCATTGAAAAACGAGCCCGAATTCCATTTTGGTTAAACCATGGATCCTATACCATGGTTAAACAGATGTTGATTCAGGGAGGAAAAAAATCGACGTCTAGACACGACTCGGAGAGTCGTAGAACAACCACAACATCTTCGTCCGATTTTATTCTTGGCAGCTGCGTCAGACATGAATTTTCACTGCAGCCATCTCCCCCAACGAACAACATAGAATGTTTTGCTGACGTATTTCACAGCGCTACCTGAGAGTTTTTTGTGTACATTTCTGTCTCGAGGGAGCGACTAGAGTATTCGTTTTGCGTAGGAATATTGGCCCGCTGCCAAGTTCTCCTGAAAAACACATCCCAAGCGAAGTGATGCAGGTCGGTCGGGATGATGCAGTCACTGAGATGGATGGTTAGTAGAATTTAGGAATTTGATGTCTGTTTAAATCATTGTAGCTTCATGGTTTTAAATTTGATAGTTACTTGAAGCTATGTTACCACATCTGCACTTATCCTGTTTTATGTCTGGTAATTTTGACATAGGCCTACGTAGCTCATTCTATTTTCTTCACGGAGCAGATATTGATCATCTTCTTGAGACGGACTTCACTCGCTGCACGAATTTCACTAACGTCATATATTCTTTTCAAGAGTTTGACAGTATAAGAAAAAAAAATATTTTTAAGTGCCGCGTATCAATGACTCATCAACTGTGTAGCATGGTTGGTAGGTTATCTGGAAATTAGACCTTTCGTCAAGACAATGACCATTTGATAGCATTTTTTTTCCAGAAGGCTTTATTAAGTAAACCAATAGGGAATTACTGCCATCAAACTTGAGTTTGCCGGATCAAACTTCAGAGACAGAATGTCAAAACTTGTGTTTATGTCCATGACCTCCAGTTTTGGTATTTCACGTTCATATTGTAATGGTCATCCTGCAAGTACGGTGTATAATATTCGTGGAAACTGTCATGGTTTGGTAGAAATGGATATCAAGTCTAGATGAAGATGGGATTATTCTTTGGTCAGGCGGAGCAAACGTAATACAATATAGTAACACACATGACACTGTATATGAAACCAAGTACTTTTCAATGCCGTGCATGCGCCTCCAGACATTTTTCAAAGTAGGGAGTCGGGTAAATCATTCATTTCAGCACGGTTCGTCCTATCTCGCCAAATTGAATTTATCTCCGACGGGCACATGACTGAGAAATAACCCTGTTCATCACTTACACAAATAACAATTTATATATGATTCTAGGCCGAGGACAGTGGTGTAGTTTTCTTTTCTCAAACAAATGCGTGACAGTGCTCGCACGGGGCAGCGCAGGTGAATGTTTTGATGATATCTCGCGCAATCATGGTGAGCGTTGGTCGCTATGTTGATTAGCCCAACGTCATGTCCAATCGCAAAACAAGCGTTTCAAGGTGAGTTGATAGGCTTCGGGCTTTCCCCGAAAAATGTCTGCGTCACTCCGTATATTCCCAGGACAGGCTAACAGAAAATAGTTCGTCGGCGACGACGAAGAGTTAACGAATGCATAAACCTTTCTCAGTGCTCATCCATATAAGTCTCCTTCACACCATACAGGCCATTAAATATTTACATGCAATGATATCTCTCTGGTATACAGCACCCTCGTTTTCCAGATAGTTGCTCACAAAAATAACAGTTAAACATCATTTCCAAGTCCGCGTTGCTATTTGAAGTCCGTTAATTCTCCATATATGGTAAACTCTCACAAGTTGAAAAATCACCCTAAAGACTTCTGTGTTCCCCCTCCAGTGAAAGCATTCCCAAGGGAAGTAAGGGAATAGATAAACAAGGCGATTTATATAAAAAAACAGGCACACGAATGTTACTGCATGTGGCCATGCAAATGTTTATGTCGTCACACATTGCGTCATAAGTGGAAACTCAAATTACTTTGTGTATGAGGGTATAGCGTAGATACAAAGGAACGAACACAAGGCTGTGTCGATCCTGTTGACTGATTAATGGGGTGATCGATTTCGAAATACATACATTTTCCTAAACCTGGATGGTCGTTAATCCGAATTTTGTTTCAATTTTCAGCGTATTGATAAACTTAAAGCCTTATTGTCGTAATGGTACTTCACTGCGTCCAGCCTGGTCCAACAGGCTGTAGAGCGTTGTCGGGGAATAGAAGCGGCGTAACACTTCTGTCAAGTAAATCTAGGACACCCATGCATCACAGATATATACCGCTAGAAAATATAGGAAGCAGGTTTTGAGAGAGAGAGGATGATTCTAGACCCCCTCCCCCATCTCTTTCCCCCTTCCTTTCTTTCTTTTTGAGCCTACGAGGGTGATATCTTAATTACGCACAAATTTCGTCCCGCAGCGTGAAATGGCGACGACATACTTGCAAATATTTGATGAGGTACTACACAGATGTGGAATTCATTACAAATTAGGATCTGTGCCAGGGCTGGGGACCTGCTATGTACTTTCCATCACCTTCCAGACGTGTTAAAGTAGTCAAGGCGAAGGCATGTTTTAATTTAGCAGGTAAGTTCACCTTGTGGTGACTCCTATGTGAACCCAAGTGCTATCGGTGGTATATACCAGATAAGGGAAGTCCTGCGCTTTATGACTTCTTCCCCGCATGAAAAGCGCGGGGGCCAACATTCCAGCAAGTACTCCACTTGTGAAGTGCACCGAAATGAATCTTGCTATTGATAAATATTAATGATCAGATATAAAGTACCAAAGTACAAGGTTTTGCAGTGGTAGCATAAACATGAAAATTGTGCTTAGCCTGAAGGCATATGTGAGACCTACAGAAGTCACGGAGTCACGATTTTGTACCAAGTTCGCGCCCGTCGGGATTTCAAAAGTTCGTCGGTTGTTGGAGGCGGCCTGTCCTTAATGATAATTGCTACGGCATGTCACATATCTTCAAACAAACATGTTTATTGACCTCGTGGCTACATTTAGGGACAATATCATTTGCTAGGGTAAGAAATCATACCTTCCAAAGGTCAACGGAGTTGTTGACCTGATGTCTTTAGGTCCATATTCTTGCACTGTCAATATCACCTTCTGAAAAGAAAAATGACATGGCGTCTTACTGTATATGAGTTGGAGCTTAAGTTACAGTCAGGCGTGAATTACTGCTAATCGTAACAATGACAACAAATTGGGCAGGAACATATCAATGTCATCTTGATGAGTGGCAAAATGCTGGTATGCAGGGTTGGTAGTCACACATACACAGCGGCCATTAGAAGTCCGGTCGCCGTGGCGGTTAGTCGCACCAATAAGTTGTTACTCCTAGTTTACATGGTGTTTAGTTTGTTTAATTCTCAGAGCTCGCGTATATCAATACCCACTATAGCTGGTAATACTTAACTTTATACTCAGGGCGGGTTCCAAGAACAGTAATAATGTATGGGATGATCATATCACACGAAGAAAACAGTGTGGTGGAGTGACACCCACCTTCCTGCGGAGATGTTTTGCTTTTTGGCGCAGTTTGAATATTCTATGACCACAAAGTCAGAGAGGACGCGAACATGCTCCTTGAAAGGTGTTTGTCGCAGGTAAGGATGTTGTAATGTATACCTGGATATCAATCGCTTAAAAAAAGAAAGCAAACAAAAAACAACAACCAAACAACTCATAGCCACATCATTATCATAATGAAGAAGTATCTTCGACTTGTTTCCATGCGTTGACATGACCAACACACCCCATGTAATCGATTTTCGTTGCTACCTTATCGCGCTGGTACGACCCGCCCAAAATGATGTCTTTTGACACGTGCTCTGTATACACTTTGCATATGAAGCTTTTGTTGTTCTCATAGTTTCTGGCCTTTTCCAGCTTTTTCCTATATTTGTACCGATGATAAAACATGTATCACTATAATACGAGGCATAGAATGAAGTGTCAGTTCATTACCTTTTTCGGTTACAGATCATTATTCCGAAAGTTCGTCATTCCGAAAATTCGTTAATCCGAAAATACGATAAGGTTCGTTATTCCGAAGGTTCGTCATTACGAAAGTTCAAGGGTTCTTTAATCCGAAAATGAAATAAGGCTCATAATTCCTTAGGTTCGTTAGTAAGCACGTTTTTGTTTTTTTCATTTTCGGATTTACGAACATTTGGAATAACGAACCTTACTTAATATTCGGATAAGGAACTCCGGAACAACGAACCTTCGCAATAACGTTAAAAAAATGTTTCGATTAACGAATCCCGTTTCATTTTCGGATTAAAGAACCACCGGAATGGCGAACATCACCCACTTTTTCATCAGTGATTTAAAGATGAATCTTATCTGACTTCAAGTAATTTACTGATACATCGTCCTGTCGGCTTGAGTTAAAGTTTTCTGTTACTTTGTTATCAGCTAATACGCAGGTAAGAAGCGCAAGTTTTACCCAGGAGGTATTCAAACTGCACGCGTCCATTTTAGCGTGATTTCCTGGCTGAGCCGTGTAATGGTATTCTTATGGGTGAAGAAACACACCCCCGTACAAAGACCTTGAATGTCACGATTTGGCTGTCATAATATTGCATGAGCAAATAATATCGCCATAGAGTTTGCCGCTTGTATCCGATTCCTTAATTCTGACATTACTGTCTAAAGACAATAGCAGAGACATTGTTAGCTACAGAAGACCAAACTGCTATTGATTCTAGCAAGGTTCTAGAAACATTTTATTGTTTGCTGCATTCTCTCCTAAGTTACAATACTTGGCTAAATTTCGTTCCATGTTCCCGAAATGAGGGCTAAACATTGTATAGTTATAAGGTACCAAAGGTTTCCTCATCGGATCTGTAGTGGCGTGACCTCCACGATGAAACTATTCCGATTTCCCGACTCTGCTTTCGGGCCAGTTTTTGGATGCATGCAGTGAGTGACAGAGTTGGGAGCCCCCCTCCCCCACCCCCCCCCCCCCAAAAAAAAAAAAATACCATGGACAGGAAGATTTCAACACTAAGTTCCCTTTTTATCCTTGAACTTGAATTTCTAACACCACATCATATTACTTTACACGAACTTGATGCAGCTCATACACTACTAAGGGGGAAGGGTGCCAAGAAGGTAAAATGTTGGAGCCAGTCACATTAAAGATTAATATCTCATGTTCACAGGAGGTGAATCATTTGGGATTTCCGCTGACGTCGGCCTGGGACGCATGCCAGAATCTTCCGTCTCCATGGCAACATCTTCATCTGTGGATGACATCACTGCATGACAGCAACATTGCAACCGTCGTGAAGTTCTGTGATGTCATCAGGCACGTGACTGGCGTACGCTGCCCAATGTCTCCAGTCCGACATGCATTTGTTTTGGGTGCGAAAATTGAGTTCCTTGAATGACATCATCAGCGATTGCTCCCCCTGCGCCCCCTCCCCCACCCCTCACACATTCTAATACGAGTTAACCCCACCCATCATGCCCATGGTAGCCAGTGCAGATATTTTGTCATATCGCCCTGTCCCAGTTTGTCGTTGACTCTTTCCAAACATTGACATTGACGGCGTATCCTCAGCAAGGAAGCAGTGCAGCCCAGTGTATGGAAGCAGGAGCCCGTCAAAAACATGGATATACGTCGCGTAGCAATTCGAATTACTACGCGACGTAAATAATTACGTCGTGTCGTTATTCGAATTACTACGCGTCGTAATTCGAATTACTACGCGACGTAATTATTTACGTCGCGTAGTAATTCGAATTGCTACGCGACGTAATTCCGAATTACTGCTCAACGACTTAACGTCACGACATTAAATGAATTAGTGTCATGTTGTAATTCCTAATACTACGCAACGTAAATAATTACGCCGCGTAGTAATTCCAATTACGACGCGACGCAAATAATTACGTAGTGTTGTAAATAATTACAACGCGACGTAATTCTGAATTACTGCTCAACGACTAACGCAGCGAATTAACGTAGCGACGTTAAATCAACCAATGAAATCGTTCGTTATTTGCTCAGTGATGCATCACGGTGCACGTGCCAAAGGGCTAGACACTCATTTCCTACAGCATGTTTGTCAGTACAGAGTACTTGGTTAGCTGGTATACCTTGAATACATATATTTCTGATGCAATGTAGGCCCGATAATTTAGGCTATAAACATTTCATAGGATTGTACTGTCAACGAAATGGCATATGGCTCGCTGTAGAGCAGGGAGGTGGAAAGGAACTTCCACTACCCTGCTGTATAGTCAGCTCCGGTTTTCACCAGCACGCAGTGAGCCGATTGCATACGCTTCACTACCTGTTTTTCACACGCTATTACGAACGATCCCATTGGTTGATTTAACGTCGCTACGTTAATTCGCTGCGTTAGTCGTTGAGCAGTAATTCGGAATTACGTCGTGTTGTAATTATTTACAACACAGCGTAATTATTTGCGTCGCGTCGTAATTGGAATTACTACGCGACGTAATTATTTACGTTGTGTAGCACTGGGAATTACAACATGACACTAATTCATTTTATGTCGTGACGTTAAGTCGTTGAGTAGTAATTCGGAATTACGTCGCGTAGCAATTCGAATCACTACGCGACGTAAATAATTACGTCGCGTAGTAATTCGAATTACGACGCGACGTATTTATTTACGTCGCGTAGTAATTCGAATTGCTACGCGACGTATATCCATGTTTTTGACGGGCTCCTGCTTCCATACCAGTGCAGCCATGAAGCTGGCTCCAAAGTGCAGCAAAGCCCAGTCAAGCAGGGAAGGTCAAGTAGAGTGCGGGGATACGAGTTGCACTAGCTTCCCTGGATCAGTACATCGTATACATTCTGTGGAGTAGAGAGGCCATTGCCGATTTCGCGGCTTCGACCCAGTTAGCTTGTGACCTCCTGTGCAAGAGAGGGAGAGAAGGATATATGACAAGAGGGAAGAGAGAGGGGCGGAGAAAAGAATGTGTGCCTGTGTTCGCATCTCTCTCTCTCTTTTCGGGAACCATAATAACAAAAATGTATGTGGATATCGCAACCGGAATACTTACTTCAGAAAGAAAAGTCGCGTCGGAGTATTTGAGAACGGCAACGTCGCAGCCTGTTTACAAACATTCGTAATTCCGTGTTTACGTGAAATCTGCAAAAGGGGAAAACCACTTCAGTCTTATGTTCGTCTCTCCGTCTCTCCCTCGCTCTATCTCCCTCTCTCTTTCCTAGCTCTTCCTAATATCCAGCTTTTACATGAAGAATGGTCTTCCATCGAAGTACCACCCATACACACACACACACACACACACACATACACACACACACACACACACAAACACACAAACACACAAACACACAAACACACACACACAAACAAACAAACAAACAAACACCTCGTGTAACTCTTCAAGGAGGTATAATGTTGGAAAAGTCTAGCATAATACCATTATTAAATGCGCAAAACACCCAACATGTTCCGCATGCTCAAGCTAATAGTCACATGGACTGCACTTTCTATCATTTTTTCTTGAAAGGTTATTCGGTACCGAGTGCCTAAATGACGAATTTGTAGCAAAACAAACCAAGAAACAGACAGGAAAATGGTCCTTCTGCATCTCTCCTCAACGGACGTGGAGGTCCCTATAGAACAAGTCCCCGTCCAACGTCAGCCGGCTCAGCCCACGTGCCCAAAATGTCACGTGAAGAGTGGACTTCACATAGGGCATACAACGATATGTGCCAACTCTACGCTCACAAAGTCCGTGGGCCTAAACTGTTGGGGAGAAAAAAAAAAGACAAATCATGTTTTTCCTTGCATGCCTTATGCCATTGACAGATAGTTTTTAGGACAAAAGAATCACGTCTTGTCGATCCGAGATTAGAATGTGTGAGATAATGGTTCATTCACCGCCAAGGTTATATATCAGCCTTTATTATATTTTAAAGAGAAACTCCACAACACGTTAATGATTGGAACGAATGCCAAGCAAACAGAATAGGGAGAATTTTAGTAAAATTTGACAAAATGTAAGAAAACTATAAAAGCGTCGGATGTCTACATACGACACAATGGTTGTTGTCGCAAGCACTATACATGAGAATTCGTTTAGATAATGACCTCATCACCTTACATTTATTCTTTTGATCAGTATTTTAAGTAGACTGTGAATTGTCCTTCATGAAAACGCGCGAGAAGTCCCTTGTCCATAAAATCCCTCCTCCTTTGTCCTTTTCTGTGAAAGTTTCCCTGTAATTTCCTTGTTTGGATTCACTCTGTTTATGGAAGGATTTATTCCCTCTTTGATATGAAAGGGGTCTTATTCGTTGTATGTTATCTTCCGGTACATACTGACCTTCATTTTAATCTTGTCATATATTTATAAATTCGTTATATCCAGGGTTGGACGCCCAGATCTTCAGCAGGGTGAAGAGCTCACCCCGTTGCAAGTCCTCTCGCAACCACCGCTGCAGCCCCTGACAATGAATGCCAATAAATAGGCTATGCCAGATTACCTGTCAGGCACACTATATTTAATATATATACCGATACAAAAAACCTTGCTCATCATAAGAGGGGACCCACAGGGGGGCTGTTAAAAAGACCCCAACAATGGCCGTGCCAGATCCAGATGACTCAACCAACTAGAACGAGAGGCATCCCGAATATCGAGGAGGGTAATAAGATCGCATTTACATTGTCTCGTCTGTGAAAATATCAACTTGACATACATTGTTTCTAGTTCTACACTTTGCCAAGTTGATGGCGTATATGAATGTTCACTGTGATAATATCATCCAGAGAGAATCGGATAATCGTTGCGTGACACAATATGTATATACACAAATGCACGGCTCGATAGATAGATAGATAGATGGATAGATAAACAGATAGATAGATAGACAGACATACAGATAGACAGGTGGTATATATATATATATAGATAGATAGATAGATAGATGAATAGATAGATAGACAGACAGAGAGATAGACAGATAGATAGATAGATAGATTACGAACACACAAAGAATGAAGAAATGAAGCGCCTAATGTGCAAGATCGCGGTAAAGTTCCCACTACGAGAGAGTTGTGCCGGTGATCGAAGTATGAAAGTCATGTTCTTTCCATTGGTTATGACTGACAGTCGTAAAGGAATTTAGAAAGCCTTCCACACTCGACAGACGATCATGTACACATATACACAAAGGTTTTTGAGCTTTACAAAGTTCTTCCTTTTGGGATCGTTTTGTTTTGTTTTGTTAACCTTACATGAGATTGAGTAAAATGAAGTGATTAAAAAAAAATAGATCAAATTATATCTTATGAGGGGGTTCAATATGGCATGTAGGCTTATATCTTTGCGTTCAAATAAGAGAAATGAGAGACCTCCCTATTCAACTTTACAAAAACAGACCTGAAACGATAACTGTTCAGAGAAATATTATAAGAATTATCAAATGGGAATTACTTTTAGCGCCGAAAATCAGATCGTTCAGGTAGTGTTCCCTAGAAATATGTAGGTTTCATCTAAGTAAACGAACAATGAGCAAAACGTTGGCTACCTCCCTTGCCCCCAGTGAACTGATCGAGTGCCAATCATTGTGAATATTGTCATGATGTTGTCATTAACCGCAGCGAATGCCATGCTATGAATAACTGTTAGCTGTATCTACTTTTGATCACTGACTCGGGATAGCGCCTGTCTTCATATGATGAGTCTGAGTGACAACGAAGTTGGTTGATGTCGTACAGTTCGGGACTTTTAGCCCCCAAGATAAGAGAAAAGGGATACTATAACCATGGAGTTAGGTCCATGCTATAACGTACAGTGCTGGCCACAATGTTGTAACTCGTGAAATGCTAAAATATAGAGCCTAAATGTTGCACATAATTATATCTTCTCGTTTCCTTGTTTTTGCCCGGTGCTATACATTGTAAACTTTTTTTAAAATCTTTTTATAGGATTATAATTTTTAGCACGTGTCACGTTGTAAAATGCGGCTGTTTATCCGCCAAAAATGCAAACATTAATTCAATTTCAAAGTGAAAACTTTGCCTTTTCGACTTATAAAATTATGAGACGATTTTTACGAGACAGAAAATAAACAAAATAGTAATTAGTGTACCAGCAAAAGAATCAGTCAACTTTTGGAAATAAGTTTTTTCCCCTTTGAATGATTGTGCGTTTGTTTATTCATTTGTTTGTTTGTTTGTTTGTTTGTTTGTTTGTTTGTTTGCTTGTTTTAGTTTGTTAAAACTATTGTTGGAATACTTGCATTCAGTTGTTTGGCTGTATTTTAGTTCGTCTGAATGCAAAAAAAAAATGATAACAATCGACATAAAGCAATACAACATCACAAAGAAACAAAAAGATGGAAAATCATCAAAAAGAAAACTGCATACATCTCGAGCGTGAGAAAATCTCCGCAGAAATGGTGGAAAATTTTGGGTATGATCTGCGCAAACAGAACTCTCATGCACACTCTGCTCGAAGTGAACTGTATAAAGCTATTAGATGGTAACCCTGTTTCCTGCCGTTAAAGTTCGTACTATGTGGCAGGTTCCGCCACTTTTATCTATCTCCGCACTCCCAACAATTAATGTCGAAAAAGTTACAAGAAAGAAAAGGAAAGAAAAAGCGCCAAGTTCACTGCTGTCTTCCTCTTTTGCGGGTCTGAACAAACCATAGGCAAGGACGCGATCGCGTGGAAACTGCAAACGACGAAGACATGTCGGAAGCGTGTCCCGAAGCTGACCAAACAGGCAGCTGGGTCGCTGGCAGCCAAATGGTTCCCGCATCTGTTTCCTCCCTGACACCATGTGATCATTACTTCAGACCCTGCAGTCCCCCCTTTTCCCTGCCTTCATCATGCACCATATATACCCCACCGCCAGCCCCGACCGACGATCAAGCCGACGCTGACACGCCATCATCCGTTTTGTGGCTGTTGATGATGAAGGGGGCAACCCTTCCCTCTCACCATATGTTCGTCACCTTTTCCAATTTTTCGTCTTCTTCGTCCATGTCTTCTCCAGGATGGTGGTGGGTGGGAAAACTTCTCCAGAAACCTCTAAATCCTGCTCGTGACCTCTTCTCAGACAAGGTCTCCTATTAAACTTGAACCCCAGTCGACCCCTCGTGGGTAACCCATTTTCGTACGAAAAACTTCGTTCCTACTTTTTTTTTTTTACTGGGGTGCACTGTGGGAGAGGACCACTTTGTTGGAAATAAGTTACATTTCTGGAGGAAAGTTCAACATCATCAAATTTCTACTTACTCAAATTCGATCGTTCAAAAGCTACAAAATCGAATGCAATGGGTCCCTGGTCGATGATTCACAGTTCCAAAGATGTCGGAGTTGGGTAATGACGTCATCTATATTTACAGAGAGCTTTAATGGAATATCAATACCTTATTGGCACTTGCCTAAACTCGAGTCGATTTGGATAGTCGTGTAATGTTAGATATAAACGCGGTAAGCAGTTAGTAACTAATTGCTAATTAGTTACAGATCGGCAGTTTAGTTACGATATTCAATCAACCTATAAGTTGATAATACGACTTGATCTTCCAATCTCATGGTCTCTTTGGGGAATGGGAACTTTTTAAAAACTAACTTTCAAAAAATGCCATATATAGCTGAGAAACCATGAAGCCTAATATTATGACCTATTCTAATAGGTTGTATCTTGCATTGGAGAACTCAAGGACAAAACTTTGGACCATAGTCATAATTACAGTATTTACCAAAAAGAAAAATCATCAAATTGTGATATATCCTTTTCTTCGAAATCTTCATTTTCAGTTTCGTTTGGAAATCAGAAGGTGTTGGTACACAGCATTTTGTATTTTTTTTTTATCAAACAATATTGGTGGAGAAACTTTGGCGAAGAGTAGCTTAAGTAGATCTACATTCCCAACTGACGGAAATCCGCCCCTCCTTCCGTGTCAGGTAGGCAGAATAATATACTATGTGGGTGTTGTTGTTTTCCTTTTTTTTCTCTCTCTCCAATTGTGTCCTTTCCTGGCGCTTTTCGGGAGTCAAGGTGCTCGACTGGTACCTCCTTGGTATAGATAACGGCCGTAAGTCCGGTATATGGTGGAAAAGGTCCTTATCATAAGCGTGAATCTTTTGAGGCAGATTCCCCGAAAAACGGACCCTCCTTTACTTTCAGGAAGTATACAAGTTTGCGTTGAGAACGAGTGAAAGTAACCCCCACGGACCATCCCGTACCGACCGTTCTTTCTCGGAATGCGGATATGATAACGTTCAGTAAATTTATCGAGTTTTCCGGCTTTTTCAGCCATCTTTCAATGAAAATCATCTTATATTTCGGAAGAGAAAAAAAAACCCCACAACAACAAGCAAATAGAGAAAATATCAGGGAATAAAGGGATTATATACCTGCATGACATGCACACACACACACACACACACAGACACACACACACACAAACAGGGATGTTGAATGTTGAATTCAGTCGTATTATCATGCAGCAATTATATCACTCTATAACTTCTGCCAAATTCGGCTTCTTTCCTCTCTCCTCTCTCTCTCTCTCCCTCTCTGTGTGTGACTGTCTCTATCACTTTGTATCAATATCATAATTATAACATATATACACTATGTTGGGCCACCCAATTTATCTGTCGGTGGCTATATCGAGCAACTAAGATTCAAAATGGATCGTTTCTTTTACCTTTATTTTGTGCCACTCAAATTTCAGATCTAAAGATTTTAATGGCCCAAATGGGACAAAAAAAGAAGAAGAAGTTATGAGTAGTGTCCAGCCCTGATACGTGTATGAATATATATATATATATATATATATATATATATATATATATATATATATATATATATATATATATATATATTGACAGCAAATCTTGCACATATAGACGTGGCTAGTGTTGGGTAGCACCCCTTTAATCATCGAGCTTTCGGGCGAAAAGCCCTTCTTCAGGATCTATACAGTCAATGACAACAACGTATAAATAAAATCAACCTAGGTATAAAATCATACTAAAACTCAACTAGCCTCATATACTATACATTTCAAAATATACTCAACATGAAACTTACCTCAATTCAGCGCATTTTGTAACAAAAAACAAATCAGCATACTATTACTAAATACAATCTCAAAACAAAACTTACTGTCATTGACTGTATAGATCCTGAAGAAGGGCTTTTCGCCCGAAAGCTCGATGATTAAAGGGGTGCTACCCAACACCAGCCACGTCTATATGTGCAAGATTTGCTGTCAATAGATTTACTGTCCTTGCACCGCCCCGCCATGTTGTGGTTAAGTCCTTTGATGTCAGTATATATATATATATATATATATATATATATATATATATATATACACACACACAAGGTATACGTCTGCTCCCGTCCGACCAGGAGCAGACGTATACCCTTGTGTGTATGTTCTGCTTCAGAAACGGATTTTTAATCTAACATCACATCGCATCCTGGTCGCTGATGAAGAATGCGATGACTAACCTGTTTGGTGTCTTGTTTCTAAAACATGCGCTTAATTTCCTCGCCAGGATAAAGCGTTTTAATGCCATTTTAGGTTTTAATCTCATACAGTCAGATAGCTAGATATAGATATAGATATGTGTGTGAGTGCGAGTATTGTTATATCGTATGCGTGTGAGGATATCACACACATCCATCTTTGAAATCTAGCCACATTTGGAACAGCAACTGATGACTAGCTGATGACGAGCTTTGCCATTATGACTCCTGCTCCTTTTTTGACGTCCAAAAAACCGCAAGCGTCCAAAATTAGCTCCAAAGTCTTTTCTGGTAAAGTTCAGAGGCGAATGGGGGAAACATGAGCACTCAAATTGGGACAGCAGTTTTATGTATCTTTTTGCTGTACCCCCCCCCCCCTTCCCTATCTCTCTCCCTCTCTACACTGGAATATATTATATACCGCTACAGAAACAGTGTAAAGACAGAGAAACTGAATAGTACAAATTCTTTTTTTTTTTTTGGCACATATACATTTATTGAAAGCAGGTGCGGAAAGAGGACACACAACAGGGTGGCCAGTATAAGGGGTGGGGGGGGGGGGGGGGGGGGGGGGAGGAAACTGCAAAGGAGAAAGATTCTGTTTCCATAGCTACATGACCATGAATTCTGTCATGCTGGACAGATTTTTGCTGGATCAGTTATAAATGTTAGGAACTGGGAGATTTGCAAAATAACATCGTTGAAAGGAAAATGCTCATTTCTCTTTACATTTCATTGCGTTTTATGCAAGATCTTTCATTTTTTCCTCTTTTTTTTGGTAGAGCTAACATTTGTTTGATCAGTCTTTTTATTCTCGTTAGAAAATAGTATCATCAATGACGACGATTTACGTTCTTACATAAGGAGTAGAAAATAAGATTATCGAATTGCCTATGAAAATATAGCTTTATCTCGGCAAAACTATGTTACTTATTTTGCAATTCTTTTATTCCAACAATATTGTCTATTAACCGCTTGCTTCAAGATTTGATTTGATTTATTGTATCATGTATAATACACACACACACACACACACACACACACACACACACACACACACACACACACTTATCTGCCTGCTTTTCTGTATATAATGTCTGTCTGACTGTAACTGAGAGCATTGTGGTGTGCTTGATATTATAATGAGCCCTTGAACAAGGGGCTCTGGATTCGAAGCCTATACCGGGCGCATTTATACTGGTACCATGTGCATGATCTCTCCTTCGCTATGTGCAATGCCTTAGAGGATGCAAATACTACCCTCCTCCTTGGACAATCGATGTTTGAATGGGCGGGGTTATTATACCTCGCAAAGCTGATCGCTGATAAATGACAGGGCTGGCCCCACCATCTACAGTGTATACGAAAAAACAGCGCTGAATAGGGTGCGTAGGTTAGATAATCATGATGATAGTATTACACTACTTTGTCAGTAAGGTGAGAAATGTTATCAAATACGACGTTCATGAGAAGGATCTGCCTGACAACGATAGGAACCCTTTATATAGAATTTGACTAAGTCTTGGATCGACGTCAGCAAATTTTAGACCAGTGCTGTGCAACAGTTGGCAGGGTTGCAGATTGCCCTTTATGGATCAGCGCCACGCAAGGTTCACTCATGGGCAGATTTAGACCTCTGACTGTAAAAATAGCGTGTCACCCTTTGCTGCCCCCCCCCCCCCCCTATCTCTTTTTCTCTCTCTGTCTTTTCCTAATATATCAAAATATCAAACGGAATCTCTCGTCCCACATACTGAGGTACATGTCATGATTCATGCCCGCATTCGGCAATGCCATATGGGAACATTTGCAGGTAGGCAGCAGATTCGGGTAAATAACTGCTAGAGTCCTGCTTGTTTTTCTCTATGACTGACAACCCTCCCCCCCCCCCCCACATGCACACACGCAGCTAAAAAGAAAATACAAACAACAAACAAACAAACAAACAAACAAACAAACAAGCATAATCTTAACACAGATAAAATGCAGTGTCTATTACAGGACTACATGCCCTGTAGTACTTTGTGATTGCAACGCACATATCGACGTTTGAAAGCAAAATAGTGACTGTTAGAGTGCCCCTCTATGACCGAGTGTATCCAAACCATGCTTAAACTGATGCATGACACTCCAATTGACTATACATTCTCAAGGACGCATTAAGGCGAGGTTTAGATCTGCGACGCGAACGCTAAAGACGACGCTGTTAGGCTAAAAATGTTGTTCTGCACCGGCGCAAGGCAACAGTTTCCATTGTTCAACCCGGGAGGCTGCGCCGTCTTAGCGTTCGCGTCGCAGTGTATAGCCGGAAATGTTCATATTATAGCATTCGAGATTTATTCATTAATTTATTCATTTATTTATTCATTCATTCATTCATTTCCATATCCAATTAATGATACAAGATTATTGCTACGTATGCAGAATTAACAATTTGTACAAGAAGATGGTTCAAGACTGGAATGTTTTGCTCGTACAATGTTGGTGACAACATTTGACTACTGTTTACCTTGCATAATCTGAGAGACAATAGAAAATGTTTGATATAACGGGAAATCTGGGTATCAGTTGTATGTTCTTATGCTGCATCTTTTTCTACAGGAAAACATGAACACATATCCAAAACGAACGTGCAAGTTGATATTGTGAATACAAACATAGCTAGAGAAAGCGATCATTATCTGAACTCTGTGATTCGCAACTCCTTCGGACAAATTCTAGGATATTACAGGCTTACTTATACCAAGAACATGTCATCTTGCCAAAGGAGTACGCAAGAACAAGTGCGAATGGTGACCAAAGGAAAATGCATACCAGAAAAAAAAAATCCGAAGGTCAAAGAAGAACAAAAAGACATTGCACATGTGATAGTGTGTATAAGAGTGTGTGCCGTTTGATGCGAGTACATGCGTCTGAATGGAGAGGTACATGTGACAATGTTAAACATAAAGCACGGGGTATTGATAATGATTTGAGGGGTAAAAAAAAGAAGAAGAAAAAGAGTGATTCAAGACTGATATAATCCACAAAAACGCAAACACACACGAGCAAGATAGCTCTGTTCCAATCAGATTTGCTTTCATGGCCTTGTTTTTGTGTCTAAGAATAGCCAAGACAAAAACAGAAATGAGAGTCAGTCCATGCAGGGAAAATGGCATAAACAAAAAACAAACCATTACTAATGCACTGACGGGTGGGGAGGGGGGGGATGTCTTTTGCATTAAGGGAAAGACTCATTCAACATGACTTCATGCCTCATGATCGACTTTGTTTATTTGTTTGTTTGTTTGTTGTTGTTTGTTTGTTTGTTTGTTTGTTTGTTTGTTTGTTTGTTTGTTTGTAATGCATTCATGTGAACTCGGAAATGCGTTTCATGATTGTAAACATCTCCCCTTCCAGAAGGCAGCGTCAAATATACCAATTAAGCCTGAGCAAATCCCCCTGCCCTCGCCCCCCAAAAAAAAAAACAACAAACAAACAAACAACCAAACACACACACACAAACAAGCAAGAGAGAGTGGGGTGGAAGAGAGAAATCACTGAAAATTGGATGGCAACTCGATCTTTTCTCCGAAGGGAAGCTGCATGTTATTACATACACACATTCATTGCGCTAAATGTTTGAGTTCTTATTTAGCAGCATCCCTTTCGACGTACCTCTCTCCGAGTTGGTGCGCTTGCCTGTCAATGGTTACCATAGCAACTGTCCGAATCTGCATCATGTTCACGTGTTTCAAAGTATGTCAGTTCCCATATCCCTCTTTCGCAGCCTCTCTTGACAGTTTCCCTGAATAGAAATACGCCGTCCCTATACCGTCTCATAATATTTCCCCCTGCCCCACTCTAGAAATATTTGATATGACTTCCAAAACTTTTTTTAATGATTGTATTTTTTACCTCGTAAAAACTGATGACGCAGAACTAGTAAAAATATCGCATTCTAAAATGATGGTGATTTTGCAACAGCAATTCTGACAATTTTTAGAACTTCCAACCTGTAAGGGGCCTGGCGATACCTGATAGATTAAGAGAGCTAAATGTGGCATGAAAGGAATATGAAGTGATAAAACTTCAACCTTCTGTTTTCATTGATCAGTCATTCTAACCATGGCGGCAGACTACACAAGAAAAAAAATGACAAATCACAACAGAAATGGTGGATGTCTGCCTGTATAAATTCAACTCAGAAATGATGGACATCGTGTTTCCGTTTCATAATGTATCTGGCTGAAATTGGAGGTGTATATCACTCATCAACGAAGTCTATAGGGCCTATTATGTCCCACAGTTTCGCCCTAACAGTTCATTTTTCCGAAGGCTCGTTAAGAAAATGAAACAAGATTCGCAATTCCGAAGGTACGTAAGTACGCACAGTCTGTTCGTTTTCAGATTAATGAACATTCGGAATAACGAACCTTATTTCAGTTTCAGATTAAAGAATCTTCGAAATTACAAACCCTATTCCATTTTCGGATCAACGAACTTCATTTTTCGGATTGACAAAGATAAGGAAGCGAACGTCGCAAATGTTCGGAATAACGCCACAAAATGTTCGAGTTGACGGACCCCTTTAGTTTCTTTTTCGGATTAACGAACATCTCACTATAGGGAATTTTGTTTCGGAATAACGAATCTTAGTTCATTTTCGGATCAACGAACCTTCGAAATTACGAACAGCATCACCCAGCTTCGCAACATGCGCGCACGCACAAACACATCCATCACACACACACACACACACACACACACACACACACACACACACACATTTTTTCCTTTTTCTCTTGTGTCTTTCTAGATGTCTTCATTGTAATTCTCACCTCTCAAACTATATGACCGCAGTCAACGAATGACTCTGTCCCTTAAAAATACCATCATTTTCCGGCCGCCTCTTTTATGGGATGAAAACACCCATCCATCCACCGATGTATATTTGATGACTCAGAAATTATTATGACATGCTAAACGCTAAGAAACACTGAGAAATAAAGATTCGGGAACAATAAATTGAGAAGCAATTACTGACAACTTGCGTGAATGAGCACCTACATCATGGAGGGGAAAAAATGACATTCTACGAATTCGAAGCATCGGCGATCATGCGCCCACAATCGATACGCTAGAAAGTCAAATTAAAGAAGAAAAAAAATGACACGCAAACTGTGAAAAGGCGAAGTTGTCATTAGAGCTAGGTTATAGTTCTTTCTTTCTTTTCTTTCTTTCTTTATTGTCTTCTTTATAAAAGCAGGGTAGTCCCATTCAAGCCGCAAGGCCTGCTTTCCAAGGGAGCCCTGCA
The DNA here is from genome assembly GCF_040938485.1 of Diadema antillarum. NCBI lineage: Eukaryota > Metazoa > Echinodermata > Echinoidea > Diadematoida > Diadematidae > Diadema > Diadema antillarum. Next base: position 1,455,546 of record NW_027270978.1, read on the forward strand.
AGTTCAGGTGAAGTTTACAATCTTTCGTATGTATGTTTGGTTCCCTGGACGACTTGTGGGGCGTGTTTCCCACTAAAATCTGTAGCAGACCTTCACAGACAGCAGTCGTCCCCTTTAGGGTTCATTCTATTATCCAATCCTCTAACAGTAGATGATCTTCGCTTGTGCATATAGATACATGTACGTCGAACCGCTTTACCGGGGCGTGGGAATCGAACGCACAGTGACCCCGTTTGAAAAAGAAGCGGGCACAATCCATTATTCCGGAGCCCGACTGGAATTCGCGGCTATCCCCTTTTTTCCCAGGGTAGGTACATAATGCGACAGAACTAATCTTCTTGTTCTTTGCTCACTGAGAGATTTTTGTATATTTTTTTGTGTCTTTTGCTTTGTTTTGTTTTGTTTTGCTGTTGCTTTTGTTTGAAACCATCAGTTGTAGGTTCTATCTACTGTGAAAATAGAGAAATTGTCTCGGAATAGCGCACGTATGGGGTTATCTGTATTACCATCTATATGAGCGACATTAATCTTGGGCATTTGAGATACCCTCTTATAGAAACAGTTTTCTGAGTGTCAATGTAATTGACACAATGTTGACACAAGCGGGTTGTTGCACGTTCACACAGTCGAATGTCCTTACATGTTCCTCCATTTCATGGAATGGTTTGGGTACCTCCCTCTTCAATACAGTCAGTTTTCGGCCAGATTAGAAAAAAAAAAGAAGAAAAAAGTGACCGCTGTTTCCACGTATGAGAGACAGCATGCCTTTTTGGTTTGCTGAAATCCATTCATCAGATAAAGGACATGATCTTTTGATGTTCCGTTATCACACAGGGATTCTGCGATCTTCTGAGGACATCAGTCTACGCCTGTCTGTTCATCTGTCCTATCTACTTATATATTCCGTTTTTATCTCGTTATATGGTCAGACAACTCAAGGATCAATACCGCAAGAATTTTGATCGTAAATAGCATCAAGCTACGCCCACCTGCGGCACCCTCGTAGAGCGATTACTGGGTTAGCTCCCGGGGAGGGTCAGCGATCGGGTGCATCCACCATGCATTCACTGGCTTTGCGGTTGTGCTCCGTATCACCCGAGTGCCTTGCACCGATTGCGGATTCGAAGTGCCACGCCCCCTTCCAGAAGCTCGCACTCAGCTGTGTGGTGGTACTCCGTCCCGTACTCGCGATTGCGACGTGGCGCATTCTTGTTTTGTTGATTTTGCAAGTTGAATACCCCACCCTTTCCAGGACACTGAAAGAATGTAGCCTTATGACACATCATATCATGTTATTTCTACACCGCCTTGATCAATGTTGAGAACTGTCGCATTCGGAAGTTTCTTGGTTCGGAAGCCAAAATACTTGGACAGAATGTTGAGAATGCATAATCATAATCAATATCATTATTATATGCGAAACTCCGCACGAAGATCCCACAGCTTATTGGCTATAGATTTGATGAACTATAGTCGTGATCCACAGATTTTGTATGATTGTCATCATTTTACTTAATGATACATCAGTTTAAGCAACTCTTGCCCAAAGTGGTATGATATTGGCAAATATTGGTAGCTTTTAGTCATGATACCTCTATTTTGTCAAAGGCATTCTTTATATAGAACTGATTTGATCGCAATTTTTTGATTGCTCAACCACATTTTATAAAACGCTTTTAACAGCGTACATGATGTAATAAACGGACCACGGTACATTATATATCTGACGTACCAGCCAGATTAACTGGAGAGGGAACTTTAGTTGAACCTGGCTGGTTTTCCGTATAGTACGACCTTTGCTCACCGTTTCTCTGCGTGCTATGATAGTGAATGCTTGTGTGACTGGTGACTGGTTTAATCTTGAGCACGAGAGTGATCAGTTGTCGATCACATGCACGGGTAGTGCTCGCAACAACGATTGGTATACATATAGTTACCCTGGATCTCCCATCGCAAAACTGTCAAAGAGTAAAGTCATTCTTGCGTAAGTACGAAAAGCCAAATAATTGGTGTCTGTATTGCCCGCACTGTAAGAAAAAGTGATACAAGTAATCCGTGGCACTCCTCACACACAGTATGCTTTCTGCCACAATAGTGCTGTCTGAAATTATGTAGAATCATGCACATTCCATACTTCAGACATTAGTGGTAACGTCGAGGTCAGACGGATGTCACAAACTTGTTTGTGTATCAAAATCTTTCAGACACTTTGTTTATTCCAATATGATGATCATTGGCGTGTGCTATTTATGTCAATACCTATTAGCCACTCTATAAAGGTATGCCCATTATGGCTGCATAGCTGACATTCTTGTTATTATCATTTTTTTTTTCAAGTCATAAAGCGAAACGATTTTTTTTTTCAAACCAGACAATGGGCATAGAACTAACATTCTTGTTATCATAACATCCTTTTATTGATTCGCAAGATGATCCCTTACCAGACAGCTTTATATAACGTTCTACACTTCTGATTCACTCTAACCAGGGAGGTGAGACAACTCCCTGCTCTAACATGCTACAATGTACAATGGGTAGATAGCATTCATTGTGGCCTCTTTTTCCTCGAACTGTATTCTTTTATCCATCTTCCTTCCTTCCCTATGATGAAAAATAAGCAGTTGTCAACATAATCAGAATAGTAGTTATCATAGCATTATGATGTTATAATTCCTTTTCTTTTCTTATTAGTAAAAGCAATAGCCTATTGGTAGCAGGAATGTATCAGTGCTTAAGATGCCTGCCTGAAGTATATAAAATTGAGTACAATATGTAATAACAAATATAGCATAGTGTAAGTAGTAGGCCTAACATTCAGCTTGTGCAAGGAATCATCATTCTGGGGCTGACGAAATTAAGTAAGGAAATTAATGGATAAGAACGCGATTTAGTAAACATCAGCTAAGATTAATCTTTTTTTTTTTTTTTGCGGACACAGACTTTATCCGTTAACCAGATCAGATCATGAAAACCGTAGGCGTTTAAGCACAAGGTTAAACCATAAAAGAAATAAAAAATAACGTTAAATATGACAACAACAACAACGACAACAACAACAAAATCAGCTTGAGTCCTTCACATAAATCCACTCTTTTTCTTGGAAAATATGTTTATTTGCCTTCAACTATTCGAAGCTGTTGGAGCCGCATGACGGTGAAAGTCCAAATCATTTTGCGAATCACTCTGAAGGCCTTGGAATTTTATCTGTGGAAAGCATTTCGTCTGCTTTGCAAGGCCTATTTTCGTTTTCTAATAGCGATACTATCTCGCCTAAAATAACAACGTCTAAAAATTTAGCGGGAAAATTGGAAGGAGCTGAAGATTCTTCTACAAGTTGTCTGGGACACTTTCTGCTGGTCTGAAATTGATACGGACGAAAGTTTCATAGATGAAGCAGCGAGTACATTTTGTATTGTAGTGCGAAATCTCGTCCACATTTCTGTATGTCGGCTGCCTTATCTCTTGATGAGGTAACCTCAAACATCTGCTGTGTCAAAAAAAATGTACAAAGATGTCAGATGGGTTAACTTCGATCTTATTACGAAATTAAATGACAAATGAATTTATAGTAGATGATATTTTTTCCTCAGTGTAAACAATGTAACGGGAAAGCCGGTGAAACTGGCTGACCTTTTTGACTCTGATTATAAAACGTATCCCCTCCCCCCCCCCCCCCTCCAAAAAAAAAAAAAAAAAAAGAAGACAACACAGCATTTATATACAACGTTATCCAGGGCCCTGGGAGCTTTATTCTCTCGTCAAGGAAGCAGTAGTGTTACGCGGTCTATACCCTAGAATTCACGGCGGAGCGTTGGCTCAGGTTGTCACAGACATGACAGAAAATTATCACTCTGTTTCAACACTTGCTGGTAGGGGCTCAACGCAAAAACGTATGGAAGGATTGCTACTCTTAACAATAATTATTGTCACTCAGTAGGATTTGATTAGAAAATAATCTGTGGTTTGCTTGTTTTTTCTACGACGAAAGAGTGACCTGAATTGGTGTGTTTGTGAAAAAAAAACCGCACACATAAAAAAAAAGAAACCAGAAATTACTCTTTTGCAAGTACACTGTCTTATCTTGAAACAATGCTCCAAAAGACCTTCGAGGAGTGTCGAAATGTTTGGTGTCAACTTCCACATGACATGGTGCGTGGTGTCAATCTATTTGCGCATGCGCTTAGCTTGTATCTAGGGGGTTTGTTGACATCTTATACTCGGTCACATGTTAGTAAGCATGCGCGGTTTCGTAAACTGGCCCATTCTTCTTTCTTTCTTTCTATCTGTCTGTCTTTTTGATTCAGGATGGGCAGTCAAATGAATACTTTACAGAGTACTACTTTCAAGGCTTGGAAAAAAGTGATAAAGGAGTACAAGAATGGTAAACGGTTACTAAGTATTATTTCAAATTCGTTCAAACCAAAAATATGAGATACTGATGATATATAAATAGATATCTATTTATTTATATATTCATAACATACAATATATTCATATAAAATATATAGGCCTTCACAATCATGAGAGCCACTATAAAAATCTTCACTTCCCCCTCGTGCTCAGACCTACTTATCGTACGTTATGCTTCTACTGTATGTCTAACTTATCTTGATATTACGATTATCAGTTTGCGTTAGATGTACTCACAAGTGATTTTATCGAGTCAAGGAGGTTGCTGTAGACAAACTCAAAGTTAAAGAAGTCATCATTTTCACGGTCATGATAAGGAATACCTCAACCCATACTGTAAGTGGAACGTCCCTGTAGAAAGTGAAGGGAGTCCAGAGAAGTTCACAAGAAGCATTCTCTTTGACCAATTTTGATACGCCGCCAATAAATAGACAATATTTAATGGCAAGACACTAATTATGCTTTATCACCGAATGATGTAACGTTCGATTGTGGTGTACTTTATCAAAAATTAAAATGTTACAATGTACCAGTCACAAAGGGTAAGTTTTCAATTTAACTGGTTTATAATAATTACGATCATTGTAATTATCGTGTTGTTATCGTTAACACCGTTCTCATCATTCTATTATCATCAAAATTATCATTATCATCATCATCATGATTATTGCAAAGTCGAAGTGACTGGTACGGGTTTACGAGTGACAAAACACTGAAAGTGTATAGCCATCAGGAGTCATGCATGCCCGCCTTCTAATTTTTCTTAAAACTTAAAACTTCAACTTCATCTTTATTTTTCATTGATGTACATTTCAATTATACATAATGCATTAACAGAACATATATGTAACAATTTCAAAAAACGTACATGTGGTCACGAGTAATAACATACATTAATTTTCTAAGGTATATACATATGCATAATACAAGGATTGGAATTGAAATGGAGGGTCCCACTAAAAAGCATAGCTTGTAGGGTATGGGACCCTCGAAAATAGATAAGAGAACAAATAATGACTTAATAAAACTACAAACATTATATGAAACAAAATCAAAATCAAAGAAACCAATGTCATACATGAATTTACTCTTCGGAAGAGTCAAGTCGCCTTAGCAACAAGTTACACGTATGGTTAACTGTCGCGCAATGTACACCGAAAAAAAGGAGAACTGAGCTGTAGGTCGAGAATTCTGCGTGGTGTCAGCACACAATGGAGGCAAGGCAGGCTGCATTATCGGAAGTCCAGGAACTACCGGTCGGATCAAAGTCGTTTCCGGTCCTGCTTGTTGAGCGCAACTGTTGAACTCCTTCGACTAGTTCTCTTCAAGAGATTTCTGCAGAGAAAAAAATGTAGGCCGTCAGGCGTTTAGAAGCACTGCATTGGATTAGAGGCCTGTAGGACGTTAGTAACGGTTTCTGTTAATTAGCCACTGCCTGATCTACTGTAGAGCAGGGAGGTGAGACTTGTCTAGTGTACAGTAGTGATTCCTAAAAAAAAAACACCAAAAAAACAAAAACAAACAAAAAAAAAAATGACATCAGAGCAACACTGCATCACTGATATGCTAAAGGTGCCACGAAATGTCTCTCTGGTTTGACAGCACAAAGCAAAGGCGTTCTCTTATTTTCATGTTATTTTTTTTTTTGTACTATACTGTTTAGAGCACCCTACCCCAAAATTAAATGTTCAGCCATTTTCTACCAATAAATATCAAATGCATCCTTAGCCTCCTCCCTTTCCCCTTTGGAGCTGAGAGTGCAAGTGCATATACATGACGGCTGATACCTTTCAACACGCGTTCCTGCGCATCCAGGTGCAGTAGGTCTTTGAGTTCTTGCAGAAGCAAAAGCGTGACCCCAATGCCTTGTCGACGAAGTTCACGCATCTCTGACGTGGTCGAAATTCAGACAGACGCATGACTGACTTCAGAAGCAAATGGTCAAACGGTGTAAAAGGGAGGCAATGACAAGCCGGATTCACGCTTGGTAAAGTGATAACTCGGCAACTCACATGATCTCTGTCAATTGAATCATAAGTTTGAGATATCTTTTTCCTCCACCTTTAATGGAAAAGGGATGACCTTCTCACCTAAACCAAGGTTAATCTTTGATAATATATATATATATGTCTAGTTTAGTGTGAACCTGGTCACTATGAACATGCGGGTTTCGCCTGAGGTTGTTGATCCGTTGCAGTTTGTCAGATTGGTAACGAAAATTAAAAAAAAAATATTAGCTGCCAGCAAAGTACTATCCCCATATACCAGTATCCCTTCGACTCTGATCGCCACAAGCAGGTGTTGCAAGTTATGAATTCATTGTGAAACTGGTCGCTATGAGCATGGCGGTCTCGCAGGTCGTTGATCTGTTGGAGTTTGTCAGACTGGTAATGATGATTATGATAAAGTTATGAGCTGTAAGCAAAGTATTATCCCAATATACCAGTATCATTACGACTCTGCTCGCTACACGGGTGCCGCAGGTCATGAGGTCCCGGTAGAAGTCAAGAAGACTGGATGGGTGAACCTTGGAGTCGATGACCCATCAACAACGGTGTAGTACAGGTGACTCGCAGAATCACTTTCAAAACTTAATATGTCCCATGGAATGCCATCATTCATTATGACCGACGACCCGTAAAGGACCAAAGCAGGAACGGGTGCTTTTCTGGATGCCGTAGAGCATGTCGACGGGATATGCCGTATATTTTACCTTTGTTGTGACTTTCAGATTAGTTGCCTGTAATGTATTAGCGTTGATAGCTACTAGACTGAGGACTTCATTGCAGCTGATAGACTTAGTAACCGTCTGTGACATCGATTCTTTCGACACGCGTGACGATTTCTTTGTGACCAGGGCTAAATCACAATGGGAGGGATAAAAAATCAGCTGATTTCTACCAACTATAAAGGAGAATATTAAATGGGTTAGTCAAATACCGGTTAGTGATTGGCTACACAGAGTCACGTGATGGAGGTACATTATGGGCGAACATTCTTGGTAATGTTCTCCCATGGGAAAATATTTTCACGTAACAATGACAGAGCAGAAGGCCTGTAGGACCGCGCGCGCACAGTAGTAGCAGTGAATTTGGCTCTGCGCGAGCGAGCGATCGAGTGCGATGTGCAATGTGCTGCATGATGGTGGTTGCAAAGATCGTGTACACTGAATTCCTACGATCTTTGGTGGTTGAAGTGGACGTATTTGATCAACCCATTTAATATAACAGATGATGACTCTTGTTGTCGGGAACATGTACCAAACGTTCCACCCTCAGGGTTTGAAACGCTATTTCGGGAGGCTATTAAGTCTCTCGACTTCGTCTCGGGACTTACAACCTCCCTCAATAGCATTTCAAATCCTTCGGGTGGAACATTCGGTATGTTCCCTCCCCCGTCAGTCATCATCTATATAATGTCATCTCTGCTCCTGCGCCTCCTTTCTTCTCCTCTTTCTTAGCAGACCAATATTGGTCCCACTATGGAGCTACAAGAGATTTTTTTGACGTTGCTCCATGATTGCACCAAGGAGGTGGGCCTACATGATTATGCGATATCACCTGGGGTAATAGTAGTACTATTGTCACGTAGTACTATTGCCACTTGCGTGGCGCCCAGTACTTTACCAAGCTGACACACTGTGGCGCAAATGACCATAAGGTGTTTTCTCCTTGTTAGGCTGTATCTGAATTGTTAGAAATGGGCTGCTATTGGTTAAAGCAGGGACGTATCACACACATTTCATCTTAGTTAAAGACACGAGTTCAACGTTCAGCATACTTCTGCTACCACCATTAAAGGTAGGGGATACCTTTTACAGACCTCCCAAAATGTAGCAAAACATTAAATAAGAACCCCAGGGGACTTGTTTAGGCCACTGCTGGGAAATTTGGAAGTCAACAGTTATCTAAAATTTGAATAATGCACAAAACTCGACTACTCAGTAGTTCTGTGTGTCAGCCACACTTGAGCCTTTTTGTTGCAGTCTTCTGTATTTTTTATCTATAAACACAAATCTAAAAGTATAAGAGCTGATGAAATAACATATAGAGTGTGTGGCAAGAATGTATATAGAAATGTTTGTAAGTTTTGATGAACTTTCTTCACAAAATATACATGATGTACACACATGCAGTGCATGGGTCTGCAAAGCTAGCCTAGTAATGTACTGGAATTTACGGTGAGCCCCGAAAAAAATTCAATTCAAAATCTAACGGTCAATAAAAATGTACTAAATGTTACCTTCCACTTTCAATACTTTATGGGAGTTTCTAACATGATACTCTCTTCAACATACCACTGTATTTATACAACTCTTCATTTAAGGCCTGCAAATGGGATTCCCTACCTTTAATGAGAGAAAACCCGGTCTCGGGAGCTCGTAAAGGACGAGCACAGGAAGGAGACGATTTCATGCAGGTAATACGATGTTAAAAACTCGGTGTGACATAACTGCAGTTTTCCTTGAACATGGTGTCTCTCATTTGGATTTCCCAAGTAACCCTTACCCCCATTCTAGTCGTCCCTGTCCCTCCTATCTCTCTCCCTCTCTCTCCCTACCCGTATACTGTCAATTCCTATTTTTATTTCATCCGGGCACCCTGTGCTATTCTTACACCAGGAACCGAGGGGACATAAAAAGCAAATAAAGATGGACTTTGGGCGACTATCGTTGGTTGAGCGTGCGACCTACGTCTGGGGATGAATTCACAGAATAGATACAAAGGTCAAGTTAGCGTATCGGCTCTTGGAACGATCGAGCCGTACTTGCCCCGTTTGTGTCGCTCCCAGCTCTTATATGATACTTCCAAAATATTTGAATACAAAGATAGTCACGAAGGGCACCTTTACAATATACTCAGATACGTCTGATTTTGTGGGGTGTTTCAAACACTTTTGCAAGTCATCAAAACATCACGAGGTGAATGTAACCAGATTTATGAGTTTGCGTCCTGACAGGCACCTGATAATCAGCTGATAAATAATATCATAGACGCTAACTTCGAATTTGCATATGAATTGCGGCTCCTTAGAATTAAATAGGACCCATGGCGTCTTGGAAGATCAAAGCCTAAGTGGCATAAATCATTTATTACCTCTAAAGAGTGGACGCCGGGTTCGCCGAAAATAACCAGTGTTCGATCACTGTTGGCCGCCAGCAAAGTCAAACTAACGAGCCTTATACATCTTTGGTCAAACCAGGGAGGGTCAAATTCTTATTCTTGTGGTGGCTATTTGTGGTGGTCTGTTTAATATCTTTCTCCAATTTACACATTGTATTGTGTCAAGTAGTTCCTGTAATGGTTTAGATATTACTATTTTTTCAAGGCAATGAAGACATTGTTCTGAATGAGACTTATTTTCACGTATCTCCGCCGAGGCTTTGCGTTTTGTATCAATTCATTTAAAGAAACCAGAGAAATCAGGTCAAATTGAATTAGAATCCGCATCAAATCCACATCATATAGTACTACAATTGAACTAATCACAGCAGAAAAGTTCAAATGCTTCACGTTTTCACCGTTATATAAGACAATGTTTATTTTGTGTGATCCTGTTTACTTATGTTTCACGCGCCCCTCAAACAATGTCAGTCGGGCATCACATGGCTATTGTAGCCTCAAAGGACAAAGCTCAAAGACGAGACCTTCCTGTCCACTCGTGTGATTCTCATGACCGATGTTTTGTGTGTTTGTGTGTGTTTGTGTGTGTGTGTGTGTGTGTGTGTGTGTGTGTGTGTGTTTTCCCCCTGATGGAATCATATCATTGATAACATCCCATAAACAACGGGAAAACAAAGCTCTTCCGCATGACTGGGAATCAGTCGTGACACAGACACTATTTGATCAGCGCTCCATGCCTACGTAGCAAATCATCGCAACAAAACCTTCCAGGAGCCCAAGACCTTCTTTTTCTGACATTCCTATTCGCGGCACACCTCTCGATAAACAACCTCATAAATGAATAGAAATCGAAATAAAGAACTATACAAATCAGTTTAAGCGCATAAAGACGTGATTTCCCAACAGACTTGGGCATACTTTGTTGCAATACAAAAAAAAAAATTAATGCTCTTTTTTAAAGCAATATTATTCTTCGCGTCCGGTCGGTGAGATCGAGGAAGAATCCCCAATATACAACCGAGGTACTTGTAATTGCGCAGTACGAGGGGATTGTCGCGTTTACTCAATAGTCCAAAGATAGACAGCAATGTAAACCATATACTCAGGTGGGAGAACTCCTGTCTTAGATAAAGATAGTGATAAACTCTGTCATTTTCATTGGCAACCTGTGTATGAGCGACATCTATAACAATTTGTGCGGGTAAGCCATTGATAACACACCAGCAAACAATGTTGGCGAAATACGAATATGCAAATATGAAGACGGCTAATATGACTAGTACTGGAAAGTCAGTGTGACGCTAATCGTTGCTGTTACGAGCGATGAGCTCTTTATTTTGAGCGAGTATTGTCACTAATATCACTTATTATCTAAATACAAGGGACATGTTTCCCTCTAAGGTTCATCCTTAATACCTATCATCCAGGGATGCCAAGTTCAAAAAAAAATTTATGAGTGAGATTTTCATGACTCGGCATCTCGGCATGCGAATGTGCGCGCGAGCGAGGGTGTGGGAGGGGGTTTTCCCCCCTGTGGCCTCCCACGGTAGGGAGCTTTTTCAATTTTTAGCTCTTAATGGTGCGATCAGGTGCATACTTAAGTGACTAGTTTTTACTTATTTTGAAAGACAAGAGGGAAATATACCTTCAATTGCAACTATCACTTAAATCTTTTGAGCTATGCTCATTATCATAGGCCCAAGTTGCAGACTTCCCCCGATGCGTGAGAAAAATGGGCATCATGCGTGAGATCGTGAGATGGCCCCTAAATGCTTGAGTTTCGCGCAGAATGCGTGGGACTTGGTAGCTCTGATCATCTATTAGACAACATGGGTGCTCTGATCCTTTAGGACGGAGAAAGTCATTTTCTCCTCTGAGTCAAAATAATCTGAACCATTATTTCTGGAACGTATGTTACTTTAGCAAACTGGGGGATGTGCATGCGAGAGAGAAAGAACGAAAAATAGTCCTCCCATCACCCGGTTAGACATTCACTAATTAAGGAAATTCGTTGGTGTACTTTGTTCAGGCCGTATGAATTACACTGTGCGGCCATGAGTAGGAAAAAAGGACATCTGGCGTATGATGTCCGGATGTTTTAGTAAGGGTGTGATATAAGCAGGAAGAGAATGTTTGATACATGGTGATAATAGAATGAAAGCAGCTAAGGAATAACTCTGGGAGGAAACAGCAGTTGGAAAGACTGTAAACACATAATATAGTTGGCTATATTTGGGGACGGGGGAGGGGGGGGGGGGTTGAGGGAGGTGGAGACCGGCGGATCTTGGGTGGAACATGAATGTGATGGGTAAAGAGACGCCATGGCTAAATGACGTTAACACTCTGTGGATAACAACCAACGCGCTCTGCGATACGGGATGGCGACTGCAAAGCAACATTCGATTACGAAGATGGTGGAGAAAAAGGTGATGAAGAATCACATACTGGACGCCTTTGAATAAATGCTGTTCATCATCATCGTCGTCGTCGTCGTCGTCGCCCTCATCATCATCTGATGGCGTCGATGAAGATAAGGTTTGTGAATGAGAAACTCGCAGAAGGTGGGAATGCAAAGGAGAAACCAAATTAGAAAATGGGTACATGACGTGCAGGATGGGGGATAATATTTATGTTAGGTGGCCCCATCTATAACACACACATGAAAATATGGAAATGTTGTTCGCTGTGGGAAGCACACAAAAAAAAACTTCTAATAAGTCAAATGTCCACATGAAAAGTTCGTCAACATCGCACACAGTTTAACCAAACCGCTTATCGATTTTGATGGAAGTACATGCATACATTACCAAATATATACTCTCTTTGCGTTATATTCTCTCGCTATACTAGTCTGGTTGTCGATTTCCAAGGTACGACAATAATTATATGCAGACGTGGCATATTTTTTTTTATTCCTAGACCCTCCCAAACTGAATGTCTGACTAGCATCTCCAAGCGACTGGAATGGGGGCAAGGTACAGTTGGTATGAAAATACTCACCCACGCACCAGACTTGGACATGTTATGTCAACAGATTGAGCACCAAACTCTACATTGACCTTGTATTCCAGTTCTTGAATGACACGAGGCTCCGTGGGATGAGCGTAGGCATGTAATGACGTTAGCCATTTGTCTATAAAGTATCATGTGTTTGTGTTTGTGTGCTTTTGTATATTTGTGTGTGTGTGTGTGTGTGTTGTGTGTGTATGTGTGTGTGTGTGTGTGTGTGTGTGTGTGTGTGTGTGGGTGTGGTGTACATGCATATCCCATTTCTCCGTCCCACACAGTGTCACAATTTCTGTCGTGGACGTAAATGAGAGCTGTCTGGTGTGAATTTCGGTTTAGCTCCACTTTGAATTTTGCTGGAGCATCCTCGGCCAAAGAGGTATCATCTCAATAAAGACGCTAGCGCTGCCAGGGCCAGCTGATCTGCCGTCAACTTGTTTTTCCCTACATCTTTCTGCGTTTCCAGACGAAAATACGTCTCGATCTATTTTAACGTTGCCCCTCATATAGACTTAATTGCGTCATTTATCTCGTCAGCGTGAAAAAAAAGACAAAATCTGTAAACAAGATGTCAATGGGGCATCTTCTTGGCGCTTAGTTTACAGCCCTGAATTAATATTTTCTCTGCGAATATTCCCCGGAGAATCACCATCATTGGCCATTTGAGCCTGTGCGTCAAATTTATGATACAGCAAAATCATTATAAAAACTTAGCTTCAGAGTATAAAGAAATTGAAGTCTTTCCCTAGAACCGTCCTAGTTCCCCTCGCATGCTTGCTTCACTGAAGACGCTTTATTTGAGCACAAAGATAGTGTCCCAAATATTATGTTTTGTCTCTTCTTTACATGAACATGATGAGGGGGAGCAGAAGAGTTTGGCTCAGTGGATGGGACAACGGACGCGCAATAATTTGTGAGGTTCCTTGGTTCGATTCCTCTTACATGACAGAAACAGCAAAGTACAAATACTACCCAAATCGCTCAGGTATTACTATATGACACAACCATATACGTATATAAACTGAGTTCATCTGACAGCGCATTTATATAAACAAAAGATGGGATTATATTTTTGTTTCCTAACTTTCTTTTTTCTAAATCTTTCGGTTCGCTCAATTTCACTGTTTTGGTGAAAACAGAGAGAGAATTATTTCTTCCAGGAGTGCACAGCTGATTCGCAAACTCCATCGCATTCGTCTTGCCCTATTTACTTCTATAGACACGCCCTATAATTTAGATAATCAAGTATTATGTGCGCAATTGATAGAATCCGCTGTATACCACTACCACATATACAATATTCACGTCATTATTGGCCCTGAGCATTCCACGAAAAAAAAGAGGCTACAATATTTACAACATACAACATTGGCTTTCCGCTTTTGTCTTTTTCTGCTCTCTTCCTCTCCCCATTCTCTTTTGTCTTTCTCTCTACCTCTACCTATCTATCTATCTATCTATCTATCTATCTACCTATGTATGTATGTATGTATGTATGTATGTATCTATCTATTTATCTAATTCTTTATCTACTTGTCTATCTATCTATCTATCTATCTATCTATCCATCTATCTATCTATCTATCTACCTATGTATGTATGTATGTATATGTGTATGTATGTATGTATGTATGTATGTATGTATGTATGTATCTATCTATCTATCTATCTATCTATCTATCTATCGATCGAGCATCTATCTGACGTCGTCTCTCTACTGCTCATATATTTTATAATACAATCTTTCTTCTCGTTATATATAGCTCTCTCTCTCTCCTCAGCCAATTTTTGTCACTTGTGGCGTTTTGCTTTACTGTTAAGTAAGTATGTTTTACCGCATTTCTTTTCGTCTTTTTTTTTCTGTCTAATCCGAAGATTACCGCGATTACCACACGGTCACGTTCGAACTCTGCGTGGCAGTCAGAAAAACCTTAGCATTCATTCACGCCCTAACGAGCTCGAATTGTCGACGGGACAAATATTTTCAATTATTCAACTGCTGAAGGCCACCGGAGGCATCGGACCAACATCATGATCACGATCACAATGATAATTTCATTCACGTTTCAGACAAGGCCGCAAATGTGTTCCAAGGTTGGGTCGATCCCCATTCTGGTCTACCCCGTGAGAACCCGAACAAAACATCCGTCTTTCACACCATTCCAGAGTCTATATGAATATATAATACAATGTACTACGATACTGACAACGTGGAAAAGCATGGCCTTGCTTTCAGGCCTAAACTCTTCACCCTATAACGTCCGCTCATCTTCTTCAATTTTCTTTGTTATCTATGATATAGTCAATTACAAATTGCATCATGGTCCATGCATTTTTAGTGCTTTATGTAGAGACGGTGTAAAGACCGTTCTTAAAAACAATCCTTATACTGACACGTAAATATAACAGCATGTTAAAAAGAAAACAGCATAGCCTGGACCACAGGCTACTATAGATACAGTTCAGATTGCGTAGGCAGGATTTCAGGTGTTACACCCTGTGTTGTCTGTTTTATACCTCTGCCCCTATTTACCAATATATAATGTTTCACAAAGAAATATCAGTTCATAACCATCCTACTCCCATAAAGTAAATTATGTTCTGAAAATATGCCATGATGTAGATGAATACTGAATATAAAGTTTAAGACAGAATAGCCAGTGGCAAATTTTGATCCGATAAAGTTAGTCCTGCATGTGATGACGTTATATTTCACGCAGCTTTCGTGGGTTAGCTCGAATCCTTTTCCCACGCGAATTCACCCCAGGCACTCCATCTTATAGTCACATGCAAAACAAAACAATGAGAACAAACAATCAAACAATGACAATCAACAAGTTTCTCACTACGGTTGGATATCAGTCGAGGGAGAATTCTTGAACTGATCTAAAGGATGGGTGTCTGGGGCCTTGACGAAACATCAAGAGCAAAGATAAAGACGTCTTTAGTTTTGCGAGGATATTGAGTCTCTGGTCCACAGAAGTTATTTTGCAGTTATTGGTTTAATCACAACCTTTACAGTATTCTGTGTATGCTTTTCAATGTACCGACCATGCTATGGCGTCACTAGTTGAGGGATTTCTTTCTGTTTATCCTATATTTGAATTTGTATTTGCTTGGTTTCCGTGCTGCGTGCGCATGGGACATTAATATCAAACTTTTCTTGATCAACCTTCCAGCGTTTTTCTCTGTTGCCATGGTTGCGCTTTCTAATGTCATTTTGGCTGTCTGTCCATTATGTCCTGCATTCATATGCCCAAAAGCTCCACATAAAACACACCTCTCTGATTTATGTGTCAGTTTGATAAGCAGGTTGTTTGACAATGATGATAATCTTATGCGCTAAATGAAAATGGCCGTCCTGTCGTCGCATTTAATCATCTGAGTTGTATCGCAGAACTGTTTTTTTTTTCACTCCAGCACATGTTGACCTAAAATTGCCGCCCCCATTCTCTCATTTCAGTTTTGCTATCAGGACTGCTATTTCGTTATTGCAAATCATGGTGATAAATGCATGGCTCTCTTCCAAAGCGGTCTTTGAAAGTTGCAGGTCATTGGTAACGAGTTCATGATAATCATGATGCAACGATGTGCTACGGAAAGTATAAAAACAACAATAGTGTACTCATAGGGTCTATCATATACACACACACGCGACAGCTGTGCGAGCCGAAAGATTCAATATTTTTATGACAGTAAAGTAGTTTTTTTTCTGCCACTCCACGCGATTTTACAATCCATCTGCTACCATTGTCTGTCTTTCCGTTTTGCTCCTCTCTTGATACCCGCCCCCTTTTATTTATGCTCTTCGATGCTTTGCCAATCTCCATAACATGGTATCATTTTTATATGTGTGTGTATGTGTGTTTGTGTTGCTACCTCCTTGAAAATGTCACTACAATGTGTGATTTAAACATGCGTATCTGTCAATACTAGCACAGCTTCATCAATTCTGCTGTACAATGACGACACACAGAGACATGAAAGACTGAGATCCATTTTCTATCAGCTGGATGTTATACCCATATGCCATTGCAAAATGCACAAGAATAGAAGCTAAAAAGAAACTATGGAATTTACAGAAGCAGGATAGGAAATGAAAAAGAAACAGTATGCGTAGACTCAGATGACTTGCAAATTTTGGTTGAAATGAATGATTTTATAGAATAAGAACGAAGGAAACAAAACAACTGTTCGAATGAATTTTTTATCTCTTAATTCAGTATGTAGGGCCTTACATATTCAGCTGTTACGCAAATACTGAAGCGTCATTCGTTGGTGTAATGCTATAAAAACACATTGAAAACAAGAAAAGAAATACAGGCAGATGTTTTGAGCTATGAATATAATGATTTGGGAACACACCTAGTAGACACACACGCGCGCATTCACAATATTGACAGGCGTAGTTAAGTACGTCACTGCAACTCCAAAGCACGTACCAAAACACCTTAAAAAGACAAATATTCCAACAAAATGGCTTTGCGTCATAAACTGTTGTCTTCTACTTACTCTGATTTTCACTGAACTTTTCTCGCGATGGCAACTGTTGGTTATTGTTGTTGTTTTTTTACCTAAAATGATCAAAAAGAATGCAAAAGCAACCTTGTATAGAGCGATTATAGAGCGTGAGTTTGGTAAACAATTGATTCGGAGATCGATACGGTTCACATCACCAGAGGAACGCCGGACACTCCGCCCATGGCATATACTCGTGGCACGTAGTTCTAAGAATTTGGTACACGCGGAGGAAACGGAAATGTACAAAAATTGAATATTTTGCATATCAAATTGTCCTTTACTAATCTTTGTATAGTCAGACAAGCACACATCCACCCATTCGGACGCACAAACAGAGATAGAGAGAGAGAGAAAAAAGATGCTCATAGAGCACGCTATAATGAATGCTTCTTCAAAAATACATTCCAATCATGTATGAGATAACGATATGGTGAATTTTCTTTTGAATTAAAAGGATATCTAACAGCTTACAATAATCATGAAATGATGCATAGTATGACACCATCTTCTCAAAATTACTAAGACAACAATATAAATTCACAAAGACCAAGTCACCTCCCCCCCCCCCCCCACCCCCCCCCCCCTCCCCCACCCCGTCATCTGCACCGGCACGAGCATGTGGGCTGATATATCTCTTGCTGAAATCTGAATAAATGTTTAAAGAGAGATAAAGCAGAATTTGGGTCTGGTGTTTTAGTTTCATTGGAATGAGTGATGTTACAACTAACGGATTCAGGGTATGATAGATTTTCACATGATCTTCGGGGGGGGGGGGGCACAAACGCATTTCGTTTTGCTGTCTGTGATGAAAAGGTTCGAGAAACAAAATCCAATGCGTGAAATGAAAATGAAAGGAAAATGAAATTAAACAGGTGAAAAAGAAAATCACATGCTTTTTTTTCCCTCAGTTTTACGGCCTCCTTCCTGGAAGAGAACACATTTTTATTATTACATTATTTTCCCCTGGAACTTAGGATCAGACTTTTAAAGTGGCACAGTCAGTTTAGGTGAGCGATTCTTACTCACTGGTTTTCTTCAACATGCGCACTAAAATCTTAATTTCGTATTCAGTTTGTAATTATGTATTATCATTGTTTAATTTTTTTGTATATAATTATGCAACTTTGCATATATCTTTTGTGTTCTTCTTATGCAGGACCTCACAGGAACGGGCTACCCTGTGAAAATAAAACGAAATGAATAAGTAAGTAAATGAATGAATGAATGAATAAATAAATGAATAAATAAATAAATGAATAAATAAATAAATGAATAAATAAATAAATAAATAAATAAATAAATAATAAATAGATTCATTAATGATTCGTTGATCTCCAAGCTGTTCCAACGAGTTCTGTACTGCCTTATAAACCTCCATCGCAATTCTCCTAAACTAGACCATTTACTTTTTGTATATGCGATCAGTTCAAGGTGCCATGCAGTGTTTAAACAGAATCGATATTGGTATGTATGTTTGACCGGTAAACCGTAATTTTCGTTCAAAAAAAAATACTGAGACTTAGATGCTTGTCTTGTATGAGCGCCGTTTTCTCGTCTCTAACAAGTTACCTCGCACAACCTAATTATTCACTCTGTCTGAAGCAGTTCAAGAAAAGATATACAGGGGAAGGTAATTTGCATAACAGCGAAAGCGCTTGCTATTTCAGCATGTTCAGCTCCAAAAGTAAAATCCCGTGTAGGTGTCTGTGACAAAAAGCGAAGTTTGTGTCGTTATACAGGAAAAGAACGTGAAGACGAAAGTAGGATATTAGATTCGTTAACGAATAATTAGGATCATAATAACAACAACAAAAAAACCCTAATTGATCGGGATCGAGTCATGTGGTTGCATTTCCGTTGCATTTCCGTTGCATCTCGAAAAACACATCTACTGAAACCTACTCCTTTGGCTGTCTTTCGCGTCGTTCCCTATGTATATTCATGTTCCACTTTCAGATTCATAAGGTTTCCGAGAGAATAATGTGCTCACCGCGCAGGCGCCGGCTTCTCTGATATAATCGAATAATTGGCGTGTAATTTAAATGTTCCTCCCCGTGGCGTCTTCACTTCCTCCGCGCGTTAATTGGTTAGCAACGTCGGTTTACTTCGCAGACTATAAAACAAAGGATAATGGCGGAAAGTTAGCGGGCATGATTTCACCCTCTACTTGACCTCTTTCTCTTCTCTCAGAGGAGGAAAAGAAGAAATGTACTGTGAGTCTCAGACGATCGGAGTACAAGATGGTCTGAGAGCAAAATGCCGCAGATCTTGTGAAGGCGCCAGAGCTTTGTCAGACATCAATGCTGAGTAAAATGCATGGTCGAAGCTGGGCGGGTCTGTAATTAAAAATCAGGAGCTTCTGGTATAGGGATTGTCTGAATGTACAAAGGAAGGAGTGATACATGTACCCTCATTTCCTTCAACGGAAATGACTGTGGAGCTACATCCTACAAGTCTTTGAGTGTCTACATCATTGGAATACATCATTCCAACGCCTAATTCTTCCGGTCCCTTTTGCTAATTTCACTGTACAGGGTGCACACGACATTCTCATTTGTTCGGGTATATTCACTGTAAGGAAAAGTTGTGGTCACACGACACCGTACACACACAATGTTAATACAGTACGTATACTCTGCCCAGACGTACGCTCCCTTCTTATTACGTAATACTGGCCCAGGGTTGTCATTATACAGTAATTATAGATAAAGCCACAACTTGTCATATTTTCGGGGCAAGATAACTTCAAGAGGCTACGGAACTAGCAAAAGTCATCATATGCCAGGTTGACGTATCACGGCTGGGCTAATTTTGGTGATTTTTCGTATAGTTTTATACCACAATCCCGAACGAAACAACAGGTTTCGCGCGCGCCACGAGTTCAAATCGTCCAGCTAGAATGGGACTCGCAGACCCTTTACAAACCTGAAGTCAGTTTGTTCTAAAAAGATGCACTCAATGTCTGTTTCATGAGAAGATAGCAAAGAAATTATAGAGATACTTCTACTAATAGTACAGTGTAGGCGCCTACTACATTTTGTATACTGCTACTGATAATAATTATGATGATAACAATGATAATACATGGTGTAGTAGTAGGTAATAATAAAAATAATAATAATGATGATGATGATAATGATAATAACAATAATAATGATAATAACAATAATAATAATAATAATAATAATAATAATAATAATAATAATAATAATGATAATGAGAGTGATAATGATGATGATAATAATAACTACAATAATAATCTAGAGCAAATTACTTCGACTTGCATGGCGACCACCTAGCATTGAGTTAAGTTTTGTTGCAACGAACCAATACTGTCATTGATAATTAGTGATCACCAACATCACGAGTGATCATACATACTAAGCAACTTGTGAATCACTATCTGTAATCTCATCATGGGTAATAAAAACATGCTTCTTTTGTTTTTATGATAAATGAAAATACAGTGCGAAAACTCAAACTAGAAGTTCAAAGTGAAATACAATCTCAATAGATGTATATGTCTGTGTGACAACGAAATAATGCATGAATACGAACTTTTGATTTCCAGACTTGCATCAAAATTATGAAAAGTTATCATTAAATGCATATGTGTATTTCAAATGGATATGTTTGAATAGGTCTACAGGTTTACATTGTTGTCGTATCGTGCGGAGAAATACTGTTTGGGGTCTGTCTTCATCTACATCTATTCGTTTCAGCCATTTTTCTCGTGATCTACAAAATGACCGTACACCGAGGGGAAAATGAATCATTATGTGCATTGTACATTGACGATGTCATAATCTTGACATGACAATCAACCTTGGGACGTTGGATGGAGCAGAATTAGCATTTGCTTTTGCGTCGGGTTTGACAAGGGAAAGCATGCTGTCTACCCCTGGACTGATTTCTCAAGAACGATCATTCGCAGGATTGCTTAGACAAACGTATGGAAATCAGACTAATTAAAGAGAGCTCCTTACATAACGACAAGGATTCGGTTCAGTGAGTCCCACGTACCGGTAGCGATGAAGAGTTCACCGAGCGGTCACCGATAGATTCCCGCTGGACGATAAAGCACAAGCCTTTATTACAAACGAGGCATTTCCTTTATGTACTCGGCCACTAGATAATACCAGAATTGTCCTTTTTTTTTCTTCTCCTCAGCATTCTGAGATTGTGGCGTGACCACTCCCACAGCTAACCTGGACGGCGATATTAATATGGAGGACAAGATGTCATTATCAATGTTAAACAATGCAAAACTGGCTAAACTGAGAAGGTGGACAACAAGCCTACAAATTTATATTATGGTAGACATAAGTTACTTTTAAACAATAAGACAGAACCATTTATCGAGCTTAGAAAAAAGAAGAAGAAGAAGAAGAAGAAGAAGAAGAAGGATCCAAGTCGCCAGAGACAGAGAGGGGGAGAGAGGGAGAGAGAGATGCGAGGTTTGTGTCTGAGAGGGTATGCAAAAACAACAAATTTAAATAGCGGAATCGTTTCGGAATAGAATGACCAAACAATACCGCTTACAGGATGGTGTCTTCTGGGCCCCATTTCATAAAAGATGTTAGGATGGCAACTCTTGCTGGAATGGCAACTTCCAATAGCAACAGCCAATCAGGAAGCTGGATTCTTGTCGTTACCATGACAATTGCCATTCCAGCAAGAGTTGACATCGTATCAACCTTTTATGAAATGGGGCCCCGGTGTCGACAAACCAGCATACACTTCAATATCATTCTTTGTTCTGTCCCTACTTCCCCACAGACTAATTCCGTAACCTTCCTTGATTTCCGAAGTAACTGATTAAAAAAGAAATGACCTCGTTGCCTTTGAGTCCATTGATAAACTGTGGTTGAAGATAAATTTTCACTTTGTTCAAGCTCTATCTTTATTTCCTCTTGGTATCAGTTAGATTATGTGATAATGTGCCAACTGTTGAGATGCAGATATGTTATGTTCTGATAGGCCTACAATTTTTTGATCAAACAGGGCAGTTTTGGGTTCAAATCTTAGAGAAGAAGAGGAAAATGGATCAGAGGTCTTCGATAAGAAGAGACCGAGGATGGGGACCTTGAACAAGTTCTTGAGGAAGAAAAAAAGAGGGAAAAAAGGGTGAGGAGTTTGAGGGAGAGGAGACTATGACAAAGAGATACTGTATGACGGAACGGGACGCAAAGAACAAAGACGTCGATTTTAACCTATTTTTTAAGCAACCACGCCCTCACACCTCACACTCATCTTCTGCTTGTAAGTCAAACACACCTCAGACTCAAAAACCACTCAACCACATAATCACGCTGATGGTCCAAAAATAGGCAAACTGACATTAATTAACCATAAATCCCTCATTCAAAATCGCAATCTTTGTCATATGCATAGAGGAAAGCGGGCGGGACTTCTGACTCGATGGATAGAGGGGGCGGAATTAACTCCTTACAAGTTACGTTAGTCACGACATCCCGCCTACAAATTCCCCGTCTTGTCCAGAGTTCACCCTCAGCAGAACAGGGTTTTCTTGTCCCGCTTACCCCCCTCTGCGGCACACTTTTGTCCCTGTTGTCTGAGAGACGGCTATTTTTAGGCAACAGCAGGATATAAGATACTCAAATAGAGAACTGAAGGTTTTTGCTGCAAGAAAGTCGAGTGAGAGGAGAGGATTCTGTTGACGTCATACTGTTCAGTTGAACTGATGGTTGCTCTGTTTCCCTTGTTTCTATAGCGCGAAAATTCAACAGGTGCCTTTGTGTGTCCGAGCCGGAACAGCGGCGTACTGTGTCCTCTTTCAAGAGACCGAGTTGTTGTAGCGTCGTGCCGTGAGGGTTGATGCGGCGCTACTTTTAGGGAGAAACCGTTTGAAGTGATGGGTGTGACCTGGTGGGTATTTAGGACTTACTCGGACCCCTTCGCTTCTTTTACTACCAGCTTACATGGACGTTGTGAATTGAAGGCTTTATGTGAGGAGGGTTTATATACTGACTTTTTTCTTTTAAAGACAGGGGATCGCATTGATCCTCTGCCGCGCGTGGGATACCTAAATATCTCCACGAAGCTGGAACAGCGGTCAGTGACGGGGTCAACGTTCTACTTATGCGGGCACCACCTTCTCGGTACCTCTCCCGCTGACATTAGGGAGGAACAAGTGGTATTCGGAAAGTCAACATTTCATTTGGTGGTCAATGAAGCATTTTCCCAAAACTAAGTCGCCAGAAAAAAAGAAGGAAAGAAAGCATTGTCCATTGTCAATCTCCACCGGTACTTTCTGAGAATATTTTCCTTTCAGGGAAAATAAATTTGATAATCAAATTTCGAGTTCAACTAGAAATAATGCTATGTTTCTTAGGTTTGCCTCAGCTAATATTTCCCAGTGCGTACAAATTACAGTGCATTATTATATGCTAACTACTCCTGATGTATATAAACTCATTAGTTTATGCAGTTCCTACGTAACATTTAACTTCACAATGTCCCAGAATCCCCCCAACAAACAAACACACACACACACACACACACACACACACACGCAGTAAAAGAATATAATCATATTAATTGAAGTATTGCTAAAAGTTGCGATCAAACAACAGCGGTATCTATTTCCAGAGGACGAATATGAAGATATAATAAAGTGTTAGGCCTTCATTGTAATATATCAAGCGAGAATCTCAATGTTTATGAGGAAAGACGTGTCAAATCAGCAGAGAACAACGTGTCGAGTTCTGAAACATTATTAGTAACATTTTGTATGTTTGTCCAAGTTTCACGCAATATCATATCATTATGAGCGAAAACTGAAAAAAATATTGGTCCCCAAGGTCGTATAGTATGCTACATATAGTGTATAAGGATTGTGCGTCCGTGTAGAATATGGATAGTGCTCCACTTTACTGGAGAGGTCAGGCGGGAAAACTCGATACCACAAGGGCCTATACTCTGAAACACACAACGCACATTGCACACCTTCACCTTTGTACACTCTTACCAAGGTAATAAAAAGAAGAGAGAGGGAGAGCGAGACCCTGTTCTGTAGATAAAGCATATCCTTCCTGGAATAGGTATTTCCAGACAGGACTTATCATTTCCGGAACATGCGGGTATCTGTCGTGATGATCGTTGATCTTTCTATACTTTTTCTACTTTTTAATCGCACCTAACGACTAAAATTATATATACATGTACGATAAGGCGAGCTGAACTTCGAGTTGTGTCAGTTTGAGGGCATTGCAAGGCTGTACTTCTCTTCAGAAATAGCTTTATGGCAAGATTTAAAAAAAAAAAAATAACAGCTGGTGAACCTGACCCGTCACCATCCACACACTCGCTGGACTCACCATGAACTGTATATGGGTGCATGCGTGCGTGCCTGTGGTTGGCATTGAAAAAAAACGTGTAATGGAAATATAACTTATAATGTTTTATGCTGGTATTGCGATGAAGAGACTTGGCGATGGAAAAAAAGGTCGTCACTAAATAATGCTCCTAACTTAATAACATAGCTCATGGAATCAAGCTGGGGAGGTGACCTCCATGATCTAACCTTCACCGGCATGGCTTGGATATACGCCATCGGTTCTGTTCTGTGACCATGCAGCATTTTTATGGACCTGTTCGTTTCTGTGACCATGCAGCATTTTCATGGACCTGAGTCCTCTTGTGACAATTATTTTGGACTTCTCCTTTTCACATCCAAGACACCAGATTTTTACCTCCCTCAAATATCCAAGTTACGCCTTTCCAGAAGAATAATTACCCACGAAATGATCTTCACCGTGTTAGGAAGGTTGGAGTCACGCCATGAGTCCCAACCCTTTTTTTCCAGTCATTTTAAAGAACCACGTGGGTGAGGTGCGGCTCAATAAATGAACTCACACGATCAATGGAAAATAGTTCAACCCGTTTTCCTTGCCTTTGTCCTCTACTCCCGCTCTCCTACAGGGCCAGCATATGCATTGTGGAAGAGTTCGAGCCCCTTTCTCCAGGCAGGAAGGAAACGAACGCTGCTGCTTTTCGTATTTGCCGAGAAAGGACAGGAAGTTCAAAGTTAACAACCGTCGTAAGGTCACGCGGGGTTAGTTTATTGTTTCCATTCTAGTAACAAATATGCCAGCAAAAATGGGGGGAAGTGAGGAGGGGGGCAAGTTTTCATCACAACTTCCTAAAGGGCATTAGCAAATTTTGTCATGCATTGTCAAACGACAAAGTAACTATCCATTGTATAAAACTTCGGTAATGGCAGTGTTATGTGACAGTAAATGGGAACTCTTCATTAGCTCGTTAAAAAATAAGAAAGAGGTTTATTTTTCAAATCATTTAGATAACCTAGAAGCTCTGAAAAATATATAGAAATGATGAATCTTTGATTTTTAAGGATAGAAAAATATTATTGCTCTCGACAAGCAATGATTGATTCGTGCAATTTGTAACCATTTGTCTATCAGAGCGTCACCAGTGTAGTTTGTCATACCAGTCACGTGATAAAAGTACAAACGGGTCGTGCATTGTGAAGGAACATGGTTATTATGCGGTCATCGGAACATACAACACACACTGCACAATGCAACATTCGTCCGGTCGAATTGTTCATGAATTCTCTCTCTTTTCCGGTTCAGCTATCAGAAGAATGGTTGAAAGGTTTAGATGTCTTTTACCGTCAGCCACAAACCATGTGTTTGTTTGTTTTTCAGCCGGTTATTGTCGTGCAATCTGACAACAACAACATTTATATTCCACAGAAGAGTCGGATATATCATAATATGAGACGTGTATGTATGTGACTTGATGAATCGCCACGCTCTCCACATGAGCATGCAGACACCGCAGCTGCAACGCCTACAAACTACGCCCACTCAGCCTCAACAGATGGCTGGTTCGCCGGTATGTGTTTTTTCTCCGCACGTGGTGGTTCTGGAGTGAAGGTGTGGTCAGCGTGATTGGGAGTTCTCATATCGATCCGAAAGCGTCAACGCGCCATTTCACTCATGGATACTGACAACGATTTTCGCGACCTATCGAAATAATATATAAAAAGAAGACGATAACGCAGAAAAACAGTGTCGCCGGTATCTCTCATGACCTGTGTCATTCCACGAAAATCATTTTCAGAACTATTGTTTCATATGTCCTTCGGCGCCTATCTTGATTTTTGAGAATAAGTGGGGTCATTGCTTTGATCGATTTATTTCCAGTGACTGGACAAGGGGGTGACCGTGCACCTTTCGGCTCTGGGAAAGAAGCCCGGGAATTGGGAGAAGGGCGCGCATTATTTCCAAAGTAATGCGTGACTTGGGAGGGCGTTCACCGAAGCTGCTCCAGAAACAGCTAAGAGCGAGAGCAAAGCAGGGAGGTTCTCACCTCCCTGAGCATAGTCAGGGGTTCATGTAGCGGTCACCCAGGATTTCCCTCGATAGTAACCGCCTGGCTAAGCGCGGCTTACCCGGATCATGTATGGCAGTCTCTATTTTTTGCCATTTTTTAATGATATTGTTATTGAGGAGGATTTGCTCTCAAATCTAACATTATGATTGGAGTCTTGTAGCAGCGTAGATTTTCTTGAGTAAGAGTGAGCGGAAAGATAAGCCAAAAGGTCAGTCGAAGCATTGATACGGTCTAAAGCATCACACTTTCTTGGAATCGGTGGAAAATGCAGAATGGAGACAAAGGAACGTCTGCCCACTGCGTTCCATAACGCAGACAAGGAAGAATAAGATTGGATACTCACATAGTTATGTCTGGAGGCCGCGTCTTTTTTTCCCCCTCGCTTTCTTCTTCTTCCACCTTACCTTCAGTCTCGGGATATGATCTTAAGATTCTTTCTTCATAGTAATTGCGGAGGACGACGCACCTTATCGCTCACTCCATGGACCCTACTGAGTCCATGCTTTCTCAAAGGTGTCTGATGTGCTGGCTCCAATGGAGCGCGTAAGAAGCAAATAAAATCAGAAAGTTGGGGATTTAAAGAAAGGGATGGCAAAGTAGCTGCGAAATCTGATCGCATGGCCTGACCCATTCTTTGTATTGAAGCCACCATGCTGCTCCCCAAACGAAAGTTGACATTGAGGATGCTCAAAACCGATTAAAAGAAAAAGCAAGAAAAAACACCCGGAGTATACCATAATAGCATTCCAAATCGTCTTAAGGAGTAGCCACCAAGGGCCGCCATTATTCTGATTGGACGCGATAATGCCCCATCCGAGGCTCCGTCCCATTCCAAAGCCCTCGCCCACTCACTCCCTTTTCAAAATAATGTTATAGTGTGGTTGTCTCAATTTTGTATCGTTTTGTTGTGGAAAGAAGAAGAAAATGTGATTTGCCTTTAACAAGAAATTAAACTTTTACTTATCAAAATGAGACACATCAATTTGAATAATTTGTGACTCCGATCTTCTCGTTGTTATGTAACACCATCAGTCAATATTATTCTATGTCGCATGCAAGACTTTCATTATATACCTTATAAGTGAATAAAATAATACACACTCGGCTATATATTTTGATATAAAAACTCACAACTGAACAATGTATTCTAATCTATAGACACAAAAATCACCAAACTCATTTCAATAACCTGAGCATTAGAATAAAAGATGTTTCCGCATAGGCTGTCTAGAGTAGATGTTTAACGGTCACTTTTGTGGATGTAATGGTCCAAACTAACTATTAACCACGTGAGATCCGATGTGTACAAACAGAATAAGTAGACCTACCAGGGCCTACTATTTACAGAATATGTACAACCACAGCAGACTTTCATTATATACCCTATAAGTGAATAAAATGATACACACTCGGCTATATATTTTGATATAAAAACTCACAACTGAACAATGTATTTTAATCTATAGACACAAAAATTACCAAACTCATTTCAATAACCTGAGCATTAGAATAAAAGATGTTTCCGCATAGGCTGTCTAGAGTAGATGTTTAACGGTCACTTTTGTGGATGTAATGGTCCAAACTAACTACACTGTATTAACCACGTGAGATCCGATGTGTACAAACAGAATAAGTAGGCCTACCATATAGGGCCTACTATTTGCAGAATCAATGTACAACTTATACTTGATACCAGTGAAAGCATACTCATTATTCATTGAAATCAGTGTCTATCGCTCATCGGTGTCGTTGGAATAAACCACTAATAGATGATTGCCTGCCTCCATGTCACAGTTTTTCATATCGTTTTAACTAACAAATCAATAATTTGAGTAGAAATCATGTCGCTAAGATTTTCTAGCTAGCACTTCAACCAAAAAAAAAAAAAGGGGGGGAAGATTTCCAAAAATTTCAATAATTTTGATCAGAATATATGCCTAGTTCAGTGGTGGTGCAGATGTAATCTTACATGGAACTCGATGAGGTTGCAAATAATTTTTGATAAAAAATTTCAACAAAAAAAGAATAGAAGGGAAAAGACTTTATGTTCATGGAAGATTGGTTTAAAGAATTGTATAATGCCTCCATTGTGATACACAAACTCACAAATTCACACACACACACACACACACACACACACACACACACGCACGCACTCACTCACAAACGCATTGGAAATACCTGGTGCATCATTGTTCATAGTGACGCATTTCGAAGCAGGTAATTAGCCTTGATTATGAGAGTCCCAATTGGCGACAAGAGTGAAAAGAGAAAGAGTAAGCGTGGAAAAAAAAAAGAGATTGAGAGATGTTGTGTTTGATGGTGTGTGTGTGAGTGTATGTGTGTGTGTGTGTGTGTGTGTGTGTGTGTGAGTGTATGTGTGTGTATGTGTGGGGGGGGGGGGTAAGTGTGAATGAGAGAGCGGGAAAAGGAGAGATAGACGGGAAGAATGGGAGAGAGAGAGAGAGAGAGAGGTAGGTGAGAACGGGAAGGCTTCGCTTTGATTACACAATCACAGAAGACGCCCTATCGACCCATTCTCTCGCAGGCTCCAATGACCGAGCGTACGTATAGGAAAATAAATGACAGAACATTGCAGGTGGCATGTTTTGCCAAACCAATACAAGTTATCATTACTGATTGGCTATTGATGAGAGTCTAAACAAAGAAACAAAGAAAAAAAGGCATCATCTGATGTGTATTTACAGACCTTACCACTTTGAGTTTCCTTATCGTCACCATCCTAATTATTGTGTATGAAAAAAAAAAGATAATGTACGTGAAGAGATTTTACCATCATTGTCATTGCACTGCTACTCCCAAACACACAGGTCTTCGCACATACCCCCACACACAGACACACTGACAGACAGATAAATAAACAGACACACACACACACACACACTCACACGTTTCTGGTACCCTTCCTGCTATATAGAGAGAAAATCCTTCTTTGCGTGCAGTGCAATGCAGTCCACAATATGTCGCATATTTCTTTTTTTTTTTTATTCCGGTTATGCACAGTTTAAAGAATGTATGGTATTATTTGCGTGACAGTTTACTCTCTCAACAACTTTAAAAAGAATGCCAGCCTGTGACCTATCAATTAACTGCAAAAATAGCACTACACGTAACCTTCGTTTTACTTTGTTACTATGCATATTATGAGAAGTTATCCCTATATATACTCAGGCTGTGGCCCTGCCCAGTGTGTGCAGACAGGCTGTCTGGCCTAGGCTTAGCGTCGTCTTCTGGAGTTTCTATTCTTATACCCATCAAGCCTTCTAATTCCCTTTGGCGTCAAATGCTTAGGAGGATAACGGTAATTTACACCTGTGCGGATATTTTGCCAACTCGATAGCGGAAACACGGGGCACAGTTACGTAATGTATCCGACGTTTCACAAGTATGTGTATGTGTATGTGTGTTTGTGTTTGTGTGTGTGCGCGTGCGTGTGTGTGTGTATGTGTGTGTGCGCGTGCGTGCGTGGACGTGCGTGTGTGTGTGTGGGGGGGACCTGTGTCAATCAGATACGTCGAACGTAAACAGAAATAACCTTTGTTGTTTCGCTCATGATGATAAGCGCCATTCAAGAACGATGATTCAGAATCTACATTAGATTACACGCTGAAGAATATCTGCAACATTTCTCACCTATATACTTTATTCACAAGTATTGGGCCTAATACATTATCTATGATTGTGTGCATAATTATGAGAGTGCGTTTTGTTTTGTTATTTGTTTCAAAATCATTTTGATCTGCTATTATCAGTTCTGACCATTACACTAACACTAACACAGCACAGTTTCTACATGATTGAAATCATCAATTCCACTGGAAAGGCTACTTTATGGAATACACTGGAAGATTATCTGGATGCTAACAGGTTCAGATAAATGTATAATCAGAAATACTCTGGACGTATACAGAAAACGATGATAATACAATATGACATAATAATATCATAAGTACAAATGACTGTAAATAGACTTCAGACATCAGGAAATTATAATCATAATTTTCATAATACATATTGACGAATTTAGATATTACTCTCGATCTCATTTTTTTGTCTGAGTGAAAGAATGCTTACAATATAAAAAAAAATTGACACATCACTCTCTGGCTCAGTGCCTATGATAGCATGCATGTTATCACGCTCGCATATCTACATGGTCGACACGAATCTTCACACGATATTTGTGGCAGTGCCAAATAGGAAATTACAATTAAAAGCGCTGAATGATCATTAACCTTAGAGTCTAATCGTCTGCCAAAAGCTGGTGTCACGAGAGCCATGTTCTATGTTTCTTTCGCTGTCACCATGGTTACAAGTGGCTACAAAATTTATAATCCTCATTACATAAATGCCCATAAATGACTGTGCAAAGGATGTGACCGAATGCGGGGTCAAGTTGTCCTCCAATCCAGTATTACATGCAATGCTTTCTAACAAGAATGATGCACCAGTATACTGACAACCTTCATTTTCATGTGATGATATTCAAACTTTTAAACGAAACACCAATATAGCCAGATGTCTGGAAACGAGTCTCAGTATAATAGTTACTGTTCCAGTTTGCGGGGAACAAGACGTAAATTTTTTTTTTATCCTAACTTAGGAAGTAGATGTGGATAAAGCACACATACACTCATACACACACACACACACACACACACACATACACATACACACACACACACACACACACACACACACACATATATACCATGTATCAGGAGTCTGGAACTATCAATATTGTTCATGAACAATAAGCGTCACAGTGGACTGAAGTTCGTCAAGACCTCATCCAGCACAGATAACAATGGACTTTCTTATATATTTCTCTTTTTTATTTATATGTCTCTCTATCTCTCTCTTTATATATCTATCTATCTATATATCTATCTATTCATCTCTTCGTTTCTCTCCAGTCTTCCCATTTCTTTCCATCCAGTCTCGGCTCGGCTATATTAAGCATGGCTACATGGCCACGTGATTTGCACTTGAGAAGTTCATAACACACTCGTCATCGAGATCACTTTACGCACACAATAATAATAACATGCTACATAGCCGCATGGCCTGCTGTCTGATGCGGCGTCGCAAATTGGACCTGTCAGGAGTGACGAGCTATTATTAGCATCATTCTATAATTAGTATCTCCCGCTCTTTATTTGGGGAGGAAACCAGATATAGGCTTAGCAATGGGGGAGCAAAAGGGGGTCGTCACTTATTATAGCTAGTCCTGCCGGCGGACATAATGCGGCCGCGATTGTAGGTTCGTAATTACGGGGGCTCGCGCGGAATTAAGCTGCCCTTTTCTTAGGAGGTTAACCGAGGCAGATTATCCCATCCGTGTTTATTATTAGCGTTTTAAACTGACCTTCTCATATTATCATTACTCGTTCTTTATAATCGGTATTTCTTTGTTGTCATTTTTCTTTATTTCTTTATTGATACGCGGACCCCGACCTCCATTAATTATGCCCTTCATCATCATAACCATTTTTGTGTTATTACTTTTTCCTTTTTATTTCTTTATTGAGACGCTGACCCGGCCGCCATATGTCAATACAGCTGGCCGAACACTAGGATATTGGTAAATCAACGCCGAGGCTGCAAAGTCGCCGGGTTTGCGTGATTCACGCTCAAGCACACACTGTTTTCCCAAAACAAAAACATATTGCCCCTCCCTTGTACTACACCCATCCTGTTGTTCATCTGTATCTTCTTATTAAACCGTGTCCTTTGCACTTGGCCTTTTGACTATTAGACAATTATTGTTATAGTTCTAGCATTTCGACGGAGTAGAATTAAAAGAAAAGGCAAATGACCTACTAATTTTTTCCATGAGCAGTGATGTCGGGGTCATAATAACACATCATGATGTGTCATGAGACAAAAACACTGTCACGATAAAGCATCATTTGAATCGATGTCCTTTATTGTATCTATGTCATCGTTTGTAGGATGACCAGGCAATTCTGTATACCATTATAAGAAATTATTATCCCATGTAAATTGAAAATTATTCAAATCAAAGGGTAATATCTTAAACATTTCGTGTATTATACATCATTATGAAATCATTATATTGTGGTTGAAATTATTTCTCAAAAATGTGTCTAAGAAACTGGAGATATAAAAACATTCCTATCAGGGTTTTTTTTCCTTGTATAGCTGTATTAGAGGCAGCGTGAATGAACGGCATAAGTTAGTTAAGAAAACCTGATAAGTTTCTATAATCATATTCCCTACTGTAAAGGTTCACTCAATCGCTAGGCTTAATACGTATTATCCCCTCAAAGTGAAAACTAAACTCACGCATTTCTAGATAAGCATGTCCTCAACAGCGTGGGGTTCAATTTATTTGGATGAATATTTTTTTTTATTTGCACTCAGGCTTTCAAGTCTTCATCACCAAACAACACCAATATGACAACATACCCAACGTCGGAAACTGCTCTCATGTTCTCTCGTGGATAATCGTGACCTTTGCATAGATATAATAATCTTTTGGACACTGCACACAAACGCATCTATCATTAAAATCACTATTGACTGACACTGAACTGTTATGTATTTAATAAATGCAACTGTGTATCTTTGACTACGTATACATAAAAACGTCCAATAATTTCCACAATTTTTCAATATAGTTTGACGACGAATATAATATCAATGTCTCTTTCTGGAAGGGCCGGGTATAGTGTGAAAAGCTCGTTGTACATGTAGGCCTATACCATTAGGCCTATACGTACATCCTGTTTTGAACACAAGATATATATATTTTTATGTCTACCGGTATTTTCTAAACATGGTGGTATGCATGCATGCATGTATATGGTTCGGTGGTTTCCGGTAATAAACTATTTCGTTTAATGAAATGTCTAGCTTTTGATTACATGTATACAGTAGACAACCAGCAGCCATGTCTTGACATTCGTGTCGGTTCGTCAAACTTGTCACGAAAAGAAGTGATTAAATTTATGGAGACTTATACACGAAATTCGGTTGATTCTAGATGGAACAACCTTGGCATATCAAGCAACCCTTAAGGTGGAACTTTATTTATACTCGTTGATTGGTAGTTCATGGACTTTTCTAAATAGGCGTATATAGGACAGGATCAACCGAGCAGATTAACTAAAAGCTTTGTCAAATTTAGACCATAAAAACAAATAGAATTAAAAAAAAAACAACCATGTCGGTCCTAACGTCAAAATGTTATATGTTTTTACAAAATAGTTAAAATTCGTCACAACCACTACATTTCAACACCTTGCAATTCTTCCACTGATCTCCACAAGAATTTTTGATAAAATGCCTATTGAAACAAAATGATGACGCAACGCAATGACGGTCGTTTTGAATAATGGACACGATTCCAGTTGCTAAATCGTTGACAAAATATGATATCTCCCAACCAGCAAGAGGGTTTAAAGGCCAACTTTCAAACACTCCCAGTTACTTGCGAGTCATTGATAGGCACTTTAGTTACTGTGAGCAAAGAAATCGAAGCAAACCCTGGCTACTGTTCGCACAAGGTCACAGCCAGTTAACCACTCGTCCTATACGCGTTCCAGTTAACTCAAGAGATAAACAAATCAAACAGAAAAGCGATAGTTTGTCCAAAATCGCGCAGCACGAAAACGAAGCCGTTTAACTTAAATAAGTTACTCAGTATGTGACTATCTATACTGAGAACAGGGAGGTTGTCTCACCTCCCTGCTGAGAAGAATAGATTAGAAGATAGTGGTGCCATTGCTTTGCAAGGTTTTCAATCGCTTGAACACATTTTGTTCAAATATTCTTCTCATTATGATTCCGTGAACAAAATCGAGCTTTTTCGTCAATTTGTTCAAGCGCTGTATTCGATGTGCCATAGTGAGTGTATAGGCCAACTGATTTTACAAGGTGATAATTATGTCTTTTGTTGCTTGATGTTATTGACACAAAAATTATTTTCATGATAATCATCTATAAACTAATGGGGAACTTGTGATGTCTCCTCTTAAGGACAGGCTCAATGATAAGTGATGTGGCACCTCTAGGTGGGTGCAGACGTTCAATGTCGGTCATTGTCAATGAAGTCGGTCAGTGTCGCGGGTGTGTATATTTTGTCGGTAAACATTTTTCTCAAGCAGTAGCATGCAGAGTACACAAAAGTCTTTCCGCTCAGTCACCCAAACTTAGACAGTGTGAGGGAAAACTCATGTATGTACAAGGTTCAAATATCGCAGTGATTATATCAGCCATTTTTATCATAATGCAATTAATATGCGATTGCAAAATATTGCACAAGAGAGTCAGTATGACGGTTCATAATCATTGCTATTCGGCATGATCAGTCGATTATTGCATGGTTCAGTAATTGTAGGGGGAATTATGCGATGTGAAAAGAAAACAACAAATAAACAAATAAACAAACAAAAGAAAACAAGTTTTTCTTTTCACTAGTATAACGAACACCGAACACTGATACGTATCGAATATATTCTTTTGTTGATATATAATTTAGTGCTGATAAGAGACATTGGGATTTTCTCTCTTTGGTAATACTTTGCTTATGCACGGGGGACAAAAAATGTTAACAATATATTCTCAGCAGCAATATCATTTTGCAACATTGACATGAAGTTTGATTTTTTTTTTCATAAATTTAATGATTTGATCATAGAACGATGTGTCAGTCAGTAGAACCAAATTGTATTAATCAGTTCTGCACTTTCATTCAGACGTCCATGTTGAAAACTTAACTAAATCTGAACAGTTCAAAAGTTGAAATTGAACTGAAAAGGCAATCGCATTCAGGTCATTTTGTTATTATACACTGCATGGGACTTAGGGCCCTCCAGCTACAGCATCCGAAACTATAATAGACCCAATCCATTTTTATGAGGATTGATATTTCACGAATCGGATGAGGAGATAAATCCTTAAAGTACACGTATATCCTGTACCTATTAGTCAAGAAGGCCATCTGCAATACAGCGGAGGGCTAAACAGCGATTAAGGAATAAATGTAAATCCATCGGAGGCACTACTTTCTCCACGTGTTCTATTATCTGTAATTGGCCTAGGTGACCTTTTGGCGGTGCACACGGTGTACGGCATACTTCTCGGGTTAAATAAACGAACTTCCTATGAACCCCAGCTAATGTCTCAGACAGTGCATGAACTCGGACGGGTCCATGGACGGAATAACGTGATGTTAATACGTGTATTAGCAACCTTCATTGGCAAGGCACCGTGGAGGCCTCCAAAGTAGAATTGCAAGCATCCATCTTGTCCTACAGCAGTGACTTAAGTCTAGCTCGACATTAGATCGTTATATGATTCATCTTCAGGATATGTAATGAACAACATAAATCACACTTTATAAAGGTGACTGGACGATCACTGGTTCTATGCGCATGCTCAATGGAATAGAAGGTATTGTCATGATTTTGCTTCTATCCACAATCAAATCGGCTTTATCGACCCATCTTTAACAGGACCCATTTGTATATGAGACAATTTATGACAAGACGGAAACCATTGCATATACAATCATGTACATAGGCCTACTGTAAATGTATTTTATAGCTTTTTCAATTAGAGAGGTATTGTGACGGGTGGCAGAACCATGAACACATTGAAAAGCAACGACAACAAAAAAAAAACAATGGAACATGGAACCAGTAAAGCAACTGAAAACAGATGTACATAAACACACAGGTGAACCATCCATATAATGTAGATATATATACATATATATATAGATAGATAGATATAACGCAAACACAAACACTGAGCACAGACATACAAACACACACACACACACTTTTCCCTACCCCTGTCACACCCCGACGGCGCCTCCATAGCTAACCAAATACGACGCATGCACCGCTCAGTCAAGCCAAGCGCACAAGCATTTTGACATGGCGTCCCGACCCGCTTGATATTCTGGAGGCATTCCAGCCAAGTCATGGATAACACTTCACCGGGAGACAGACATGGAGAAAGTAGACAGGGATGGAGAGATTGATAGATAGATAGACAGATAGACAGAGAAAGAGACAGAGGTGGAGATCGAGAGAGAGAGAGAGAGGGGGGGGGGGGGAGAGACGGGGACAGAGAAGATCACCGGTTAACTCATCTTGACGCATCGGTTACCTCTGTATATAGACGAATACTTACCCTCCCATGCATTACCCTCTGTGAAAGTTACGTGTATATAAGAAACAATATCACGTGTCTTGATATCGTGACAGATTCCTAGTATAGCTGGTGACGTGAAAAGTACTCTTTTTTATTATCTTATTGTTTCATAACAGTCATTTTCTAATTATTATCTATGCATTATAGTCCCAGCAGTAATGTGCACTTCCATAACAACAGCAAAAACAAAAAGACTTAACTGTAAATCATAATTGCCTGTAAATATCGTATTACACGTGTACTATACGACTGAGAAAAACACCGTCATAGAAAATTATGTTTTATTTGACGAGGAATCATATAATTTCAAGGTATGCAGGTCTTGTGAGTCAGGGCTCTGGATTGACAATATAACTGCATGCAGCATCATTGTACGAGCTATTAAACGTCAAAATTTTTATAGTTACTGTTTTTCTGTAGCTGTGGGTAAAGCGTTGGGAAAATACACATTTGATTTTTTTTTCAGTATTATATAATGAGCGAAACTTACCCAACTTACAATACAGTATGCCGTCCCATGTTCTAATTCAAAATGGCTTTCTATGAAGAAGTATACGTTATGGTTATTACTATTCGTTTTGTGTTGTATAGTTATCAATAGATTATTCTCTTTCTCTACGAAGATATGTCTTTGTAATAAACTGCATGATGATAATGATAATAATAATAATAAGAGTAATAATAATAATAATAATAATAATGATAATGATAATGATAATAATAATAATAATAATAATAATAATAATAATAATAATAATAATTATATGGTTGGAATAATACTTAATGGCTCAATGCTTACAAACTGTGGACTTCAACAAGCTATTGAGAAGATATGGAGCCAGACTGTAAACTCGAATATCTGTCGTGCATGAAAGGGTAATTGACTATGAAAACAAAACATAAAAACGTTCTCAGTAGACATTCTTCTTTCTTTCTTTTATTCTTTCTTTCTTTCATCCCTTCCTTCTTTCCTTCTTTTTCCCTCGCGTTCTTTCCCCCAATCGCCCCTCGCCCTACAAAAACCGTCATGACAGGAAAAAAAAAACCCGCGGGAAATATTCTCCCATCTGAGTAGACCCTGGAATTTCTTTGCTTTGAATCTCTACCCTCGTGATAAAATGACGCGGGATGACGTTACGTTCGAATTCTACTATCTCTTCTTGTCCGATATAAGCATAACGCCTGCCCTCTCCTGCATTCTCGGCTCCCGGGATAGGGTTCCTGGACTGACGTCATCTCGCCATCACGGCAGCTTCGCAGCGATCCGACACGACTGGTCCTCTTACAACACATCGGAGGAATGATGTTGCTCTTGGCAGCGCTGAGGAATGCGTTTGTAAACTGAACACTCCTCCACTACGTCACAGAAGAAACAGTAGATGACACACCCCCGCCTTGCCTCCATGGCGTCTTCCATTAGTGAGTGATTTAACCTCCCCCCCCCCCTTTTTTTTTCCCCTCACTGGGCACAGTCTGAATTCCATTGATGTATGGTGTCGGATGATGAAGTAGAAATGAATTGATGAATAAAATTTAGGATACCTAACAGACACTTGTGCAGAAACTTCCCTAAATTTGCTCCGATAGATATTCGGTTTATTTTTCACATTTAACTTTACAGTTAAAATCTACCTACCTATGGCAAGAAGTCTGATTCCCCCCTCCCCCACCCCCCACCCAAAAAAAAAAAATTAAATAAATCACCCGTGGGTGACGAGTGAAACCACGGCAACATTCTATCAACGACTGTTTAATGACAAAAATTAAACCTGTATCAATCTTTCCTCATTGTCAGGTCAACCTGTAACCGTATATCATGAAAGTTTGTTGTGTCTCACATTAGATCACATTAGATGCATCCGTCACATGCTGAACGACATGAATTGGTCTCATGTTCGAGACTCGGTTGTCCATCATGTTCCATTCACCTACGATGCATGAGAGGGGGAGTCCATGGAGCTACTTAGCTCTATGATGAGTCTTGTACAGCGTATGACACAATGATGAAATGTTTAACTGTCAGTGCTCCAGATCAGGTTAATCATCTCACGAAGTGACAGCTATACATTGCAATGTATGCAAATTCCAATTGGTCACGAAATGCTGAAAACCAAACCGAGTAATTGATTATACAAAATAAGATTACTGTTTCATTGTGTGTGTGTGTTTCAGATGACGGGAATCTACAAAAAAAAAATATGAGATGTTCGCATGCCTTCTTTTTGTTTCGTCAACCCATGTGGGTTTGCCTATTTCACCGTCAGTGTTAGTCAACGTTAATGACCTCGACACTCAGTGTTGTTTGCGGTTTGACCTTCGAAACAGGTGCGTTAATCGTTCGGAGGAGTGTAAATGGGTGAATATCATTCTTGAGCTTCATGTGCCTCCTTAATGAACACATTTCCGCGACGGCGTTAAAGATCTCCATCGAATATTATATACGTGAAGACACACCCGCCGGCTCTGACGCACCGTCAGCTGTCCCCGTGGAGGCCCGTCAATGACCGAACCCAGGGAAGTCTGTTACCACCGCAGCGGCAAATGATGTCTGTGACTAACCAGTGGACTGTCTGAGCGGGCTTCCCAACGTCGGGATCGCCGACCGCAGAACTTACGGTGACGCTTGAGGTAAATCCGACTCACAGACACAATTTATTACTTGGCCCAATGACACCACGCGACATTAGTCTCCGAAGCCTCCCCCCCCCCTCTTTATCTCTCACTATCTCGTTAAGTAATAGTCTGTGAACCCTACTGTGACACTATAAGGTGACACAGCGTTCACTTCAACTAAAACAAAAAGTAAAGAAAGAAAAAGTCTACTGACGAAACTTAAACTTATAAGAAAGATCCGTGTCAAAATCTAGCTAAAGACTGCAAAGGGTTGTGATGTATTTTGTTCATCTGCAATGCTAAGAAATCCTAGAGCATACCAAGAGGGTGAAGATTGGAGGAGTGGGTGGGGGGGGGGGGAGATGAATTGCAATGTCATCTATACAGCGTGTTTTGATTTCATACAGCATCGTGTTTCATATAAACACGTCCATCTGCAATAGCCATGACTTTAATGCAGTGTATGAATAACTTAGATGTCACATGCGTACAACAATATAAGGAAAATATAAAGAGAATTTCACAAAATTCCATCTTTTGAAAAAAGTACACATTCCCCTGACTCGTTACCGACAAATGTTATGCGTAATATTATTCCCCCTGCCTTTAGAAAGAGGCAAGTCAAGTGCTCTTTTATTATGCGAAAAAAGTGAAAATATGTTGAATTTTCTTTTACATTTTCTTTATACTGTTGTACGCATATGACTCACAAGCTGTAGTAGTCTCCTCATCCAGCGGTTCCAACACAAAAATTTAAAAAATTCATAACTTTTGCATTGATTGTCCAATTTTCCTCAAACTTTCACTGATGTGTTCTACTAATATTGTTGCATTTTCTCAATCCTTATGTTTATGAAGGTGAACTTGTCCTTTAAACACCCTGCTCTTTGCAATGAATGAATGAAGCGGGATCTTTTACGTGCATGAGTTGTTACTCTCTCTCTCTCTCTCTCTCTCTCTCTCTCTCTCTCTCTCTCTCATACACGGGACCTCAAAATACAATGTCCTATCCGAGGGACAGAGTGTTTTGCCTCTTACTAGAGGGGACGGTATGCTTACACACAACATTGCTCAGTCCAGACTCGGGTTCGAACCCGGGCCCTTAGGATCGTGAGGCAGACGCGCTAATTACTGAGCCAACTCACCGCCCTGATGATGAAGATGATGGCGATTATATTGGAGCATTATGAACTTCGGATTGCAGTTTGTTTGTTTGTTTATTTGTTTGTTTGTTTGTTTGTACACATTCTGAGAGTTAATCACACGTTTCTGTTCCATTCCAGGCGGAAGTAACGTTTTACATGGGACGGAGGAGGAACATGATGCAGCATTTTGGCGGCATGCATGTTAGAAGACCAGTGTAATCGATTCTGACAAACCAAACCACGATAGAGACAGGTATGAGTAGCCAAGAAACAAACGGTTAAAAGCATAAAATTCCGCCTCACGTAACAGCCACATTCTTTTTTAACTCTTTTCTCGCTCTTTCGTGCACCTGGCAGTGAAATTATGAATTCCAGCGAAAGTCGGACAATCATCGGTGACTACCCGAACAGCCACACCACCGCGGAGCCGGCGGCGGACGCGAGTTGTCGCGCCCACGAACGAAGACCACTATACAACAGACCACCGGTACGTGTGTCCTCATTATTGCCGCGACAACAGTTGATCGTCCGTGGACACTCGTGATCCCTTCGCCAAGACACGAATGTGTGCATTTACTATATTTTGCATCTTGTCTGGATTTTCAGGCAGCGTTTGCCAAGTCGACAACCGAGTGGGAAGTTTTCAATATCCGGCTTTCCGCGTCAGTCACTCGGAGGAAAGATCGGTATATATACAGTCATCGACTCACCCTCTTCATTCCTGTCGCGTTAGATTTGAAGGTCGCTTCATTGTGTCATCCTAAATTCATGTTAGTCTGTGGACTCTTCAGCGGAAATGCACGTGGAGAATCATCTCGGAACATTACCCGCCCCTGACACAGACAGCGCGTGCTGATGGCTACAGGTGTTTGATAAATACAATCTTTATAGCAAACAATATTGTTTTCATTTCAATCATCTAAATAAGAGACGCACTATGTGCAGTGCTCTGAGCGCTTGCAAATTATGTTAAATAAAAGCAACGGTGAATTTGAGCGTTGTAAAGATGTTGTATTGACCCAGAATTGCTTCATTTCCATGCACGCAACAAGTGCTCCCAAACGAGGGAAACAAAAATCATGAGATGTACTGACCTTGTCATCAAGATCGTTTCCGCTTTGTTTGTTTTGAACAACTGAGAGTTCAAATCGTTTAACAGCAAAGTACGAGTAGATGCAGCAAAAAAGATATAACCCCATCCAGAAATAACGTAACCCTGTTATTAACTAGTGATCTATAGAAACTTAAACGTCCTATTGTGATGATGAACAATACCAATTTCCAAGGAACAAATATTTCCATGTCAATAACGCGCAACCATGTTACAATTTATTCAACAGTTCAAAAGTTAGACAAGAAGGGATTACAGTGTATTACAGAGGCAAATTCTTGACCGTCGCAGTGCTGACCAGTTCTTCTCAATAAGAGATGAAAAAGAAGAAAGCGTACAGGTCTACATATCCAAAAATTGCATTGACTTCTACTACATGCACTGTTACAATTTGATATTGCTGGTTCGCAAAGTGCTAATTTCCCTTTGCAAGAGCTCCGATCCCCGATTTCGTGAGTTTCATACCCAATTAATTTGTCGGCATAGCTGTGCTGACGCTTCCAGTGATCGAAGATCATTCTATACACCCCTTAAAACGAAAGGGCGGTGAGTTGGCTCAGTCGGTAGTGCGTCTGCCTCACGTTCACGCGGCCCGGGTTCGAACCCGAGTCTGGACTGAGCAATGTTGTGTGTAAACATACCGTCCCCTCTAGCAAGAGGCAAAACACTCTGTCCCTCGGATAGGACATAAAATGGAGGTCCCGTGTATGAGAGAGTCACAGCTCATGCACGTAAAAGATCCCGCTTCATTCATTCATCGCAAAGAGCAGGGTGTCTAACCCGGTGAAGTGGTCCTACCCCACATCCAACTGGACCCCATGGAAGACCAGCTTAGTGTAGCTGAATATGGGCAATCCAGCCATCTTCACAGATGGAAAATGAACAGCAACAGCAGCAGCAGCAGCAAAAATACTAAGTGACTGCAAAAGGGATCTTATTATGAGTGATCTAAAGACTCGGAAATTATCCTCGTTCATTATCGTCGATTTGCGCGGAGAATTCAGAAGAGATTCAACGTTGTGTCAGTTTGTATTGGTGGCTGTGGAGAAAAAAAAAAAAAACTCCCGAGAATAATTCATCGCGGCGGGGTAATGGGGATTTGATATTAAAACCACTGGGTCATCTGTGATACCCTGATAAGCGGATCATATCGTGACCTGTGTATAAACCGGCATCTCCCCTTGACTGTAGTTAACTCACTTTCACAGTCTTCCTGTCACGGCGCCGGAGAAATTGACGCACGCGCTCTTATCAGTCGCTCAACTCTTTGTGACGTTCCAGTCTGCAACATTGACAGCGTCTACACACACACACACACACACACACACACACATACACACACACACACACACACATACACACACACACATCAGAGCATACAGCAATAGCGCTAGGAAAGGGGCTACTACGTAAAAGGTAAATTCAATATAATTTTTTTTCATGCCCACCTTAGGGAAAACGAACAAAGACACAGTAAGTCTTGTGATATGTCGAGATATTTTAATCTATACCCGTTGTCGCTGCATGTCAGAGTCACTTTAGTATGATGTCAGCAGAGTGAATAAACTGTGAAAGAATGATGCAAGCAATAAAGCTTAGGTCACTGGAGACACCTTGTCGGAGACACTGCGTCACTCCTTCTGTCCGCACGCGAGGCCTGTTCAATGAATCTCCACTCCCTCCCCTTTCATTTCAGATCTTCCCTGACGCACAACTGCTATTCACTC
Organism: Diadema antillarum; assembly: GCF_040938485.1. Lineage (NCBI taxonomy): Eukaryota > Metazoa > Echinodermata > Echinoidea > Diadematoida > Diadematidae > Diadema > Diadema antillarum. The sequence continues at coordinate 1,498,795 of NW_027270978.1, forward strand.
ACACACTAGATAAGAGAAGAGTACATTCAATTGATGAGCAGATGACTGTATAATGTTCATCTCAGTACAAGTAACGACTGCCTGCGTGGGCATGTGACACACGACAATCACATGATAGGTTGTGCATGCTTTACGTCTTGCCTATACTTGTACATCAAAGCAGCTTTTCCCCCACAAAGTGATATGAGATGCATGTATTATGCATTTATATTCACAATCATGTCGTCACGAGGACTTTAAATAGACGCGCCTATCTGTTCAGGGCCCTGATTCAATGAATAAAAGCAATGGCGAGTATGTTATTGATGTGATACGCTCATGCAGGTACAATGGCAACTCTACAAAATGTCCAATGACTGCGTGAGTGCTGACATACTGTAGTCATGGAAACCGCCTTTCGATTACAATGTTGCGACATGTTCTCTGGGCGAAATCCAGTGGAAATCCCTGGTGTACACTTTTTCCCATTCCAGGAACACGTTAAAAACAGCAACCACTCAGTCTTCTGCTGCGCGATAGAATTATTGAATTGGCAAAGAGAGTCTTCTGAACGTCCGATACGTTTTCTACAAGCTATTTGATCTTGGCAAAAAAAAAAAAAAAATGGTTTAAATATAGGCGCCCATTTGACAGAAAATCGGGCAATGTTGATTGGAATTGTCGAGACGTTTGGGGGAAAAAATAGAATATGTACGTAGTTCTACTTCAAACGTCAGGAAGTCGAGGGGAGCGATAAATGTCTACCTTGCACTGAACAGATTGAAGTTGAACGCTTGCCAATAGGCGAGATCTAATCTCACAGCTCTGACGCGTAGTCAAATAGGTTTGTCTGTAGCTGGAATTAAGTCGTCCTCGCTGAATTCAAACGGGTTGTGAGAAAGTGAAATGGATTTAGTCAGAAGTTACATGAATTTTCTTTATTTGCCATAAAGTACTAGTTTAAAAACATGGAAAGAAAGGAGGGAGAGGAAGAAAGAGACCCAAAGAATATCATTACCAATGAATTGAGAATATCAAAGCAGAGCAGGTGATCTACTAGGTAAGGACGTACATGTACCAGTAGATAAAATAGACATCTAATAAAGTGTGTTAACTTGTATAGTGAAATGCTTGATATCTAATAAAGTGTGTTAACTTGTATAATGAATTGCTTTGAAACCTCAAAATGACTGGTCTGTTTTTATTGCTTATCAATGTCTTACACTGTATCTATCAGTATTTTTATGGAACGTACGTTCCTGTAATAAGTTAATGAACATAAAATTTACAAATTAAATCAGCTTTTGGGCCTGTTTATTGTTTGTTTGTGTGTGTGTGTGTGTGAAACAGAGAGGGAGGGGACGAGAAAGAGAGAAATAAGGAGTGAGGTTACATGCACTTCTCTTACGGTATGTCACGGAATCAAAGTGACCTTCACGAGTTGAATACCAAGTAGTTCGTCTATCCGGGACTAGATCTGCCTGACATCAAATCACGATATCGCTATCTGATGTTTCCAGTGAGGATATATGCATGGAATGTGGTATGCGCTGGTATAGCTAGAACGATTATGATACTGTATTCACTCATCTGACTACTGTCCTACACAGAATGCATGCACGCATCCGGTGATGAGTAACATAAACACACACACACACACACACACATACAATGAAATGTTATCGTGTTATTGGTGCGATGTTATTAAAGGTCACTGATCTGCACTGGTAGTACAGCTGTTGACACTTCACTTCCCTTTTCTGTTCATTGTTTGCATACACAATATAGGCCCTACGCACACACACACACACACACACACACATTATCTGTATAGTAGTAACGTTACAGGGGTTTGTTGCGCATGTTGATAACATGCATAGCACATGGGGATAGTTCACGTCTTAGCATGTCTGTTCGGCACATTACATAATGTATCCTGTCCCCCTACCCACCAATTAATGTTGGCATTATTTTCAATTCTAGTCACATTCACAACATAATCCAATCAACATCACTCAAAGGACATGCATCCATAATGCAGCATGAATTGATACAAAATAAAGCAAAGATACAGCAAAGGTAATTAAAGTTTTCTTCATGCCAACTGGCAAACTGTTCAATTTTTTATTGCATCTTTTTTTCTTTTTCTTCACAATATAAAAAATACACATCTGTATATTTACAAACTTCTTCAATTAAATTAACACCAAATTGAACTTATAATCCCACATCAAAAAAAAAAAATCATGAGAACAATATATTACTAATTTCAACATATGGGTACTGAGGTATCTGAGTCTTGACAAATAAATAGGACACCATGTAGAAGACAATTCTAAAATCACACCATCAAAAGAAGAAAACAAAAGAAAATAAAGACACACAAAAATATTTACCTATGCTTTAGAACTTTTTGGTCACTGCTAAAATAATTTAGGCACAATGGTGGACTTCTTTTTGTCTTAAATGTCTAAACTTCAACCTCTGAAGGGGCAAATAGAACAATTGTTAAAAATAAGAAAAGGACTGTCCCATTGATATAAATAGGGCAAAATGCACCAATAAAATTAGATAACCAAATCAGTGAATTCTAACTTCATTACTTCTTTGAGGAGTTTAATTTGCAACAGGTACTTCCATTATCGAAAATAAATACATAATATAAACGTATTTTAGATGTAATCAGGTGATTCCATGTATGCAAATGCAATTCACTGAATAAATTGATCATTTCCAACTTGCAATTCATTATAAATAGTTTGAACTTGAATAAATACAACCAATATCAGAGTTCCATCAAAATTTTGTGACTCAACAGTCAGAAATTGATTGATTACCTGGAATAAATAATATAAATTCATATTGATACAAATATCTAAATAAATAGAAGAGAAATCAGATTTTACAAAAAATTCATTGCAAAAAATTAATGTTGAGAGAGAGCAGTAATGTTGCCTTCATATATTTTTCTTGCAATAAATTTTAAGTAGATCTTCCATTCTTCCATGACCTGCTGTTTTTCTTCACTATCAGTATCAGACACTTTTTCCCAGGTTTCTTCATATTAAAAAGTGTGGACAGTCGGAGTCCATATCAGGGACTAATTTATGATTTGCAGCAAGAGGCAGCAAAAATGCACTTTTCACACACTGGATTCATTGTTCACATTCTGGTAATTTACCTTAGAATTTTGCAAGTTGTAGGCGACAAAGCCTCATTGAGGTAATAAATAAATAGCCGCAAAATATTTCTTTTGTTGACAAAATTAACCTTCCCCTGCTAGAGCCTGCTGCCTGATACAGAGGACATTTTTAATGCAAGACATCATTAGCAAAAACAGGGAAATATTGCACTTATGAAAATAATGCGACATCACAGCCACTTAGCACCATATCCGTAATGGCAGAATACATGGTATGAAAAAAATCACACATTTGGTAGTCCTTCACAAATACGCGCTTGGACTCTATAGAGGTTCCCAGTCTCCTATAGTGATGCCAATACATGTCTATGTTAGCTGTGCTGTGATATTGGGGCGAAACAGTCTGTGAGGTCGCCTTCATCAATGCCTGAATCAGACGAATCTGAGTCCTGCGAGTGCGATAGCGACTCTGTGCTTGATGATTGCGACTCGGGGTTTGAATGGTTGTGCACGAAACAGCTGGTGGGGTGCGAGACGCTGCATTGGCATGTGTGCGCTTTGAGAATGTCCTCATGGCTAGAGTTGGTGCTGCTGTAGGGGCTATTGTCCAAGCTATTCATGGAATGTCCAGGGCACATGATTTTCTGGGGGCTATTGTCCGTTTGGCCCTCCTTCATCCACGGGTGCTCGAGGATTTTCTCCAGAGTGAGTCTGTGCTGGGGCTTCACTTGAAGCATCGATTCCACCAAGTTTCTTAGCGAGGGGGAAACACCATCGCGAAAGTACAATTCTGCACGACAAATTTCATCGTCCTTTTCAAAGGGAATATCTCCACAAGCCATGTCGAAGAGTAAAATTCCAAGCGACCAGATTGTCGCCGAGCGTCCATGGTATCTGTGTGAGAGAATCCACTCTGGCGGGCTGTAGACTCTGGTACCTGCACAAAAGACAAAATAATGGACAGACTTGATGAGTTTCCTGTCACAAACTCGGATCAGCAAAATTACAAAATATCTAAAATGTAATTCAAAAAAATATCCATTTTCAAATCAATGCTATTGTGATAAATTCACGACATAATGCAGACTTTTTTTTTAAAACAGCAGTTTCAGACTAAACCCAGCAACACTGTATGTGTAAAAATCCCCTTCCCTACATCTAGGTTGGGTTTGCTACTGTGAGCTGCCAGCTCCCGCTTGGGTTGAAAAGTTCACTCAGCATTGACGTCATAAGTCTGAATGGCTGGCTGAAATGTCAGTGTGAGAGTGAGTGCGCCCAATGCACACAGTGCACGCCACACACACAACAGACGAAGCTAGGCAAGGCCTGTATGTGTGTGTGTGTGTGTGTGTTGATCACTGTATATTCTCTATGCACTGCCGAGGGCTCGGTTTGTATACAATGCACATGCAGTCAACCAAGGAGCACTTAGTACAGCCAATATGCATTCCACGCATTTCCCTTAGCTATGCACACTCCCATGTATACAAAACTTGTAGCATGCTGAAATGACTAGAAAGACACTATTTCTCGATCACGGCCTGCTGTACCCCGTATCACCTCAGATTTAGACTGCATTTACAGCAACATTGAAACTAAACCTATGTCTCTCTTTAACAACAACAGTTGATGTCTTGTAAGTAATTTTCTTCTTCCCAGGTCAATTCACTTTGCCAACACTAATTTCTGTAAGATAGGGCTTAAACTGTATTTTGGGAGTATTTTTGAATGAATTTATATTCATGGTCGATATCTATACCACACAAAAATGAACAGGGGGAGGTCTATACTCAAACTACAATCGGATTTCAACCTAATCAGTTCTGTACATAATAATGAAACACTTGTCTGTACAATGTAGAAGTAGAGGACACTTACCATCAAAGTCCTTGTAGACAGTGTCTTTGAGGAAGGCACCCGAGCCGAAGTCGATGATTTTGAGCAAGCCGGACTTCAGGTCAACGAGGATGTTCTCGTCTTTTAGATCTCGGTGCACGACACCAGCCTCGTGGCAGCGGCTCGTCGTCTCCACAATCTGGCGGAAAAACCTCCGGCACAGGTCCTCGGGTAGCGGACCCTGTTCGGTGATGAAGTCGAAGAGGTCCTTGGCCGGGTCCGGCCTCTCCATGACGATGATGAAGCTGTCTGGCTGCTCGTAATAATCCAGGAGACGTATGCAGCCGCGGATGGAGGACACTCGCTTGAGCAGGCTGATCTCCAGAGGAACTTCACGGTTATTCAGCTGTAAAGAAGATGTGAGAGGAGGGGAGACAAATTATTAGACTTAGATCTACTTCATCTTTTTTGTTTACTTCATGTTAACTTAAGACTAAGCTACTCTTATCCATCTCACACAACACCTCCAAACATGAATTGACAAATTAGGCAAGACTGCCAAGAATATATTGAAGGACCTACATAAAAACAAAACAAAAAATGTTTGGTTCTAGGGCTATCAAAAAGTTAATACAATATTTCTATCAAAAAGTTAATACAATATTTCCATCAACTAGTCTTGATCCATACACCTGTATGGCACAATGCTGGCATGAGATATCAAAAATTAGAAAACACAAATAGAATCTATGAATTTCATTTCACTGAAAAAAAAAAACCCTGAGCAAAATATCATAATACAAACTATCTCGACACTAGAGGTCTAGTTGCGTTATTCATGTCAAATTGCTGAAGATGTCATACCCTGAGGTGATTAAAGGAAAATTGTTAACTATCTCCGCCTGATTTAGGCAGAACAAGACAAAATAGGATTCAGAATGAATTGCGGCTACAGCGAGGCCGCCACCAGCTGATGATAGCCCGCGACTGGTGTAGAGATCTAGTGCCTAACACTAAACAGTACGCTCTCTATGATAAAAGTGCTAATTTGGCAGTCCGCCAGCTGATGCAGACCGGCCGGTGAAGCGCAGACAGGCCTTTGTTCACAGCGATCGCGGGGAAACAAATCAATGTGCAGAGCATGAAAACTCACCTGGACCCAATCGTTCACTTTCTCCTTGTTGACCAACTTGATTGCAACCTGAAATATATAACAAAAACACAGAATACAATATTAGTAGGGTGTTGATGATAGTAGAACGAGTCAAATTACAATGTGCAAGCAACTACAAGTATCAATACTCGCAAAGGACACAATAATTCACGTCTGCGCAGCTCAGAAGGGAGCGCGCGATGGGCATAGTATACGATTTCTATACATGGATAATCTGGAAGTAGAAACCTACAATATTTCAGTAGGTACACAAGCAGGGTGATCACACACGAAACTCACCGGAAAATTGTCGGACAATCGTGTTCCTGCATACACAGTCCCAAATCCACCACTGCCAATCAAGGAGCCGATGCAGTACGTCTTCTCAAACAGCTCCCGTTGTTTTACTGTGGTTAAAGGAGAAAAGCAAATGATAAATTAGTTCAGGTGTTAACATCAGTAACGTTTAATACAATAATAGACGCTTCTAGACCAGAGCACTTCTACTCTACATAGAGTCTAGATCTACAAAATAAGTCGAGTTAATCATCAGTAGATAGACGGTCTACTAAAACAAGAATAGTGTCTACACCTCCACTTCTACATAACACAAAAATGGTCATCACCTACATCGTACCGGCGAAATATTAAAGCCAATGCGAATCAACGACAGCGGTCAGCTGTGGAAAGCCGGTCCCTTCGAACTTACCCATTCGATCAGCTGTTGTTCGTCCCATATTTTTCACGTTCATAGAGCAAATTTCGGCAAACTGACTGGTCAGCTTCCGAGGTAGGTTCATCTTGTGGTAGTACAAGTAGACAGAAACAAGGTAGTGAGGAGCGTAATTGTCGAATATCGAGTATGATCCGTAAGTATATATCCAAGAGTAGTGTCTCTGTTATGATGCTACTCCGAGGAAGTTCGTGTTTACAACTGAAGCAAGTTGTGTTCGTCGCGTGACTACATAGTAAATTGCCACGACCACGTACAAAACACATAACATAAGCAAAGACAGCCTTCATAACACTGATCGCCACTGAGACGACTGGCTAATGCATATTCATGATTCTTCCGCGAGTGATACGTTTTTAATAGTATGTAATCGTGTTTCTGCTCATTGCTAAGAATGGTTAAATTACATATTTTACATGGAAATGTTTTGTTTTGAGTGATTCAAATCCTAAATATTTGACATCATCAACAATATTCATTCTATATGATAGATATATGCGAACTATATTTTGTCGCGTATACTACACTTATGTCTCACTGGTGCTGAACCAAATTTGTATGGGTAGCGCTCCTTTTGTGCCAACGGCCAACGTTCGGTGGATAGTCATGTGTGATTGGTTGACGTACCTCGATCCATGAGCCAATCGCGCCGATTTCAATATGCATATTCATATATTGACAGTCCTGCCCACACCCACACATTCCCGCCTAGTGAACTTTTGACCGAAAAATCTCGGCGTTAGTGCTCGGTAGGTTAGTATGCATTGTCATGTGCCAGAGAATTCAGATCACTGTCTGGCCAGTGTGTCTTGATTGTACATTGTAGAATTCTATATACAATGTATGTGTTTCATTGATAATAAGGCGCCTCGAGAAAATTATCATCTTGACGTTTTTCATGAAACCAGTGAAATAGCCCAATAGACACACATTACAAATTGTATACACTTTTAGTTTTTGTTTTGTTTTTCTTTCACGCCCACAGAACAGAGAATGTTCACAGTGCATCCGTAGATGTAGGCCTAGTTAAATGTAAATCCGATTTCATGTGAAAAACATTCAAAAAAAAATGATGGATATCTATTTAATATGCACTGTGTATGCCAGTCTATTAAGCGCTGAAAGTAGGGCCTACTGAACAGGAACCGAGTAGCAACTGCCAACGGTGCACCCCAGTTCTTGGCATTCCACGATTCCAACGGCGTATATAATTTTGCCTAACTCTGCGACTGCACTCGAGCACTTTGCCTGCCCCTGCCCGCGCTCGCGATCGCGGCTACCCGCCCCAGACTTCTATACACACTGTCTCCAAGCTGAACGTAGAGGTCTCATGTTGGCTTAGACAGCTTGGGATCGAAGGAATACTACAACGCATAGTATTGTCTGCCGTTATAACGCGAGCCCGATTTGTTTCATAAATTTGATCGAGATCTGTCCTAATTATGATCATGATGATTTATCTTCGAAATTAAATCATGACACTTGAGAAAACAGCTCAAAGACACTACTGATACCTTTATATCGTCAATGTTTGGGTATTACTAGTAGGCCCGGGATAGTTTCAAGGAACTGCTGAAAGGGATTACTACTTCAAGGTTCAAGGTTCAAGGCCTATGTCGGGATATCTTTTTTTTCTGATGATGGTAATGTTGCAGTAACGTTGCTTGTTGCATGTAGGGCCTATAGCACGTGCATCATGAACATATTTATTAAGATAACGGAGCATAAGTGCTCATTTACTCTAGACGGACTTCCCGTGCCTGACGACTTGACTTGAACTCTTAAGGTAGATCGATTTTTTTATGAGCTATTTCATTATTGAAGTTTTTATAATTCTATTGCTTCCTTCGTATGTTTCGACACTTCGGCGCATCAGCATGTAACAAAATGTATAAAGATGAATCATATCTATCAATATCTAAGTTGTGACCATTCTATAATGAAATAAGTGTTCAAACATTTCCCCCAACACCAGACTGTCTACTTTCTCTCTCTTAATTGTTTTTTGTTTGTCGGTTTGTTTGTATTTTTTTTTTAGCTTGCAAGTTTCTTGCAAGACTGGTATATTGCAACATAATCTTCTCTCTTATATTTAGACCTATCATGCTCCCTCGCAACGCTAACAATCGCTGCGGATCACTGTATTTAGTCAGTCTACTCAAAGAATAATCTAACATACAGTCTTTGGAAAAAATAACAACAAAGTAGCATACTCCATTAGTGATGATCACTCTTCGGAATGCGTGATGTAATCTTCTCTATTTTTACCTTTAACTCCAAATAAGGATTTTTTTTTCAGGACCCGGGGAATCATTCATGGGTTCTTATACACCCTGTGATGTAATCGAGGTAATTGAATAGCATTTTTGGCGCCTGGAACGCTGTAGACAGTTTAATATATTACAGAAAACAAGTACAGTGTACCTATCTGGGCAATGAAAGTTTTTTCGACAGATAAGGACCACCGCGAAAATTTGGCGCACTTTTCTCACGCCAGTCTGTACACTGACTGTGTGGTGCGTAAATGGTGCATTCGTAGTACATGTACCATGTAATAGCCACACGGCGAGAGAGGGGACAAAAGACTTCAACACAATAGCATAGGTAGAGAGAGAGAGCGTGAGGTTAGACGATTGGTATGCCAAGAATTCGTGCCTAAACCCTGGGAATCATGACCCTCTTTTGTTTGGATCGGGGATACGGTTTAGCGAGGAACGCCTTGGGGACGAGGTCTTGCGGCGGTGGTACCAGCCAGTTCCCGGGCCCGCTCGCGGAGTGCACACTCGATTAGCCAAAACTTTGGGTTGCCGGGCAACTCTGAAAATGATTTACCCTAATGTCGCATTTAATGATCACAATTCGTGGTGAAAATGCAATGACACTTCATTTCGACACACCTGCGTTGCTTATAGTTGTCATCCATACAAAAATGTCCATTGTTCGGTCAGTTTCGTCGCTATGACGTATCAGAAAAAAGCAACGTGTTGGACTCACAACAATCCTTTTATTGCACGCGTTGGAATAAAAAGATACGTCACGTACCCACAAAAACAAAAGAATGTGAAATGTTAATATTCCACAACTTTCTTATGATCATGTCCGATATGAGAAACAAAAAAGCATGAGTCACTGTGCAGAAATTGTCATCTCAGAGGTTGATTGATTAGAATTGAAAATCATACTCTTTCATTTTCATTTTCATTTTCTTAAATATAGAAATTATGATATATTTATAATAGCCTTGAAATAAATATGCCGAAGTCTAATAGTAACTCTACGACATGACTTCTGGTCGTTTTTTTAGCATGAAAAGGATCAACAATGATGCGTCAAAATGCAGATCGCTCAAAACGTAAATTATCAAAATTATCAAAACATTGGCGTTCACTCTTTGCAGAGTGCGTTTGTTTGTTTGTTTGATTTTGTTTGCCTTTGTTCTGCTTTGCTTTGTTTTTGTTTTTTGTGCACGTTTATTCCTCTCCCACTTGAAAGAGGCAAATGCAGTGTAAACACTATATTGTTTTTTAAGTTGAAATTGTCGGCAAAATGAAAAATTAATCATTTTTTTTTCTTTTTGGTTCTGTTTTAACTGCCTGTCACACCCTCGGTTCATGGTCGACGACGTAATATCACACGTGATCGGTGTTCATTGGGCGCCATGAGAGATAGAAATCAATCAACAATATAGTGATTGATTTCGATGTGTGAACTGCGATTTAAACGATCATTACTTGAACTCTCAAATGCAATGTATTTTTAACGTTTTTATTCTGATAAAGCAAAAAGAGAGAGAGAGAGAGGGGGGGGGGAGAAGCTACAACGTCTATGATGGAAGCGTTATTTAGTTTCGTTCTTAGGTAATGACCCTTAATTAGTGACGGACTCATTTCCTGCTGTAAACATGACCACTTCTCCTGAACGCGTGAAAGTTACGCATGACAGTCAGGGGCAGTTCTGTCCGGCTTTGTTATTGTTTTGATCTTGGTCTGACTTTCGCGAAACATTCAATAGAAAGTCATCCTCTTTGGGGCTTTTCAACTTTCGACAATCAGCCTATTTAGGTGATGAGAATTAAGACGCGTTGGGGGCTTTCAATTAATGCATGTGTTGACGGCTGGAGAGGGTGCACGCTGGATGGAGCTGACGAAGGAAATTAACTGAATAGACGATTGATACCTATGGCATGGAGGCAAGACACCAGAGTTAATCAGATTAAGTGATGTTAAGATGGATTAAGTCAAGTCAATGTCATTAACTTCAGAGTTGTTTTCGTTCTTCATTGAATCCTCTGCCTATCACTAGTGGCAGTGGCAGAGTAGGGACTATAGACATCAAAATAACCCAAGTCAATGAAATGGCTTCCTCGTATAGGCCTATATTATGGGGGGGGGTCTTTTATATCCAACACAGTTTGTGAATTGAGTCTGTGAGCAGTTCTTCTTTTGTGGGCGCGAGATTGTGAAATTGTAACCAGGTATTTGGAGATGGTGTGGGATGGGTAATTGATGCTATTGCCCATGTTTGTCTGCCACAGTTATCGCGGGGCATCACCCCATCATGACACGATTGCATGTTTTTTTTTTTTTTTTTTTTGAGGGGGGGGGGGGAGGAGGACGGGGGGGGGGATGGTAAACATTACAATTGCGTATGGAGTTCTGGATGGCCGAGCAAGAATTTTAACGTCCTTTTATGTCTATCATTGTTCATAATTTTTTGACTGGAAATCTTATAATTCTGTTGTAAAGAAAACAAAGTATTGGTGTTTCGAGTTTCACTCTTGTTTGTAATTTATGTTTGGGCTGTATAAAGGTTGATGCATCGTTTCACATTTTGCAACGTAGAATTTTACACAGAAAAAAAAAATGAGTCGTTAACTTGCTCAAAATCATTCACAAAATGCAAATAACAGCCGAAATTCATGAAAACAGCGAGAAGACGTGTAAACGGCACATTGATAAAAGGGTATCTACTATCATGCGACACGATGACTCTGATTAGCCTACTGGTCGTAATGATCACTCGATTTTCTTTTCTTTTTCCAATCACAATTTTATGCGCAAAACACTGTGGCGACATTCAACCATAATTATTATATCAAAGGTGCACGATCTTTGAACATTGGCGGTAAACCCTCTACTATCGATAAAATCGTAAAATTTCATAAGATCACCTTTCCGCAACATATCTTTTGTTATTGAGTTTAATTTCCACGTTGCTACATTGTTATTTAAAGTTGATTTCCACAATGATTGAACGGAGAGAATTATAAGGTGCCATAATAGACCAACGCACTCATCGGTGGCGTCGTTAATTGGGAATCAGAATTGTGGATTCGGTCGCTTGATTGGATGGTTGTATATTCTAAAAGGGTGGTCGGTGTTTCTCACACTTGAACCCTCCCAAGCCGCTTGCTTACACCATGATGGGGTCAAAAGAGCAACATTCCTTACAACGGTTTATCGATCGACGCAAGTTATTCAACGTCCGACCGGGCACGAAATCTGTCGCCTCGAAAACAGATAAGCGCCCAAGCGTCTTATACTTTTCAAAGTTTAGTCTTCAAAAGGTAATGAATATTCATTCCCCTTTCATTAGCATGTCTCTTGGCTGCAGTGGCCATACGATTGCACGTTGGATTCTTTGTTTACGACTTCACGCTATACCAAACAATGGCTGAGCGATACGGCTTGTGAGCAACATCCGTTCAAAATTTGAAAACCGAGAAAGACTGGGGTAGAAAGTTTGGTAATTTCTCTCCTTTTCTTTTCAGCTTTTTGGAATAGGGTATCTGCACTTTATACTTTTATAGAGGCACAGGTGAATTTCGGTATATTATTATCACCATGGTACATTCATGCTCAGACGCCGAGATGTGTTCCGTACAATTGAGTCTGTGTTGACACTGCGATCCGCGGGAGATCCTCGCAGCGGCGCACGTTGCCGAAGAACGGTTTTTGTTTGTAAACAAACTCGCCCGTTTCTTGGCGCGAAGCCTGATGGCCCGGGAAGGGTCGTTGCGTGTCACAGACTGAGCTAAATAGTCCCGGTATGACATCGAATACGGTCAATAATTTGTATGTAGGTGAACCATGAGCATTCCGTGAAGGCGCGAAGGCTTTCCTCACCTGTTACCTTGCTAGCACACGATCACGGGACACGAATGTTATTGTTTGGGGGGAGCTCGCATGACATTCTTGGGTTCCCGCCAGAACTTCTCCGGCCAGAATGAGAGCATCGTCTCGTCTGGAGGTCAACGGGCTGGCAAGGCGTCTTCTTTTCACTTCTTTAGAATCTGTAGCCCACATTCTTAGCTGGCACAACCCTAGGTTGGCTCCCTCGACATTTCGTCAAGACATCTCGTGATATATCTCTTGACGTCATGAATAGGGAGCAGAAGAGGAAAGCGAAGGTAGATTCGATGATGATGATGATCGCTTTTATCAACAACCTTTTCATCTGCTGCATGTAGTGGTGTTGGAAATGACCAGATGTACGTTCACCGGACAAAGTTGGCTTGCAATTTCCATCACATGATCACAATTGTTTCGTCAGAACCCACTACACTTTTTTTTTTCTTAAGACCTGTCGTCGCGACGATGACGTTAGCCTCTGCATGCATGACAAACTTTCGAGGAATGCATTGAACATCGTAGCCAAGACTGTGATGTAGCATGTCTGAAACAGTATAATGATTCTAATTAACGTAATGTCCCAAAAGGTAGACAACAAACTCTGCGTCAAGTCAGTAAACCTAATTATCATAAAGGTCACTGACATTTATTTCTTAGTAGCCAAGTTATATAGGGAGAGCATTCCCAGCAACACGAAGTTTTAATAAATGAAATAATATGCGTATATATTTAGTGTATATTACACCCTGCTGTATCATTTATTTGTACTTCAATGAATAAAAGGATATGTTTATATATACATATATATATTACACCCTACTATATTATTCTGGGTCGATGCCTGGATCTTCCCATTTGCAATATGATGCACACTTTTCTAACTTCGTACGGCTTTGTCTCGAAATGTGTGCTGCAAAACATTCTACGAGCTAACTGCTTGCCGAGTCCTAATTGTATTACATCATGACCTACATAACCCGTCGAACGACAGTGTGTGGAACGTGCGAGGAAATGTTATCGATTGGTTAATCGCCGAAGAAATTTGCAGACCCTTTTAAAATAAAGGCGTTCTCGGCGGTTGTCAATCGGGGCTCTGTTGTTAGCACCAGCCACAACAGAGCCGCGAATTATCCCCAGCACCTGAATAGAATGGCGCGCTATAGAACCACTGGGGCACACGATAGGACGCTTCACTCCTGCTAAGTTACGTACCTAGCCTGTAGCTGTAGGCCTAAGGTTGTTTTGATCAGGTCCCTCCGGTGCATGACCCATGTAATGTTGTTTATATCACCCACTCGATTGGCGTTTAAGTAATTAAATGTCAGTTTTATAGATAACGATATACAGCGTACATTATAGTTTCTACGTTCACCTCTCACGCCTTGTCACTAACTTGTGTACAATTTTGTACTCAACGTATACAAAATACCCGACTATAAGAATGACCCAAGTCCATATTAGAGAAAAGTTGGGAAAATATAAATGAATAAATAACTTTCTACTGTTTTTAGTGTTTTCGGTTATTGAGATGTTATTCATACAAATTTGAGTGTATAAAACAGTCACTTGAATGATTATTTGTATTTGCATGATTTCGTAAATGGTTTCCAAAGACAATAGCCAAATTTGGACTTGGGTCGTTCTTATATTCAGGTATTCAATATTAAAAGGCAATGTTCAATGTAGCCCCATTCCTATATATGCGTAACAAACACAAACATTAAACAAAAAAATAAAAAGTAATGAAAAAGGCAGTATGGGAGCAATAGGATAAAAATGAGCATTTTCTATATAAAACATGCAAAAAGGTATAATGTCGAAAATGAAGTCGAAAGGAACAATCCGTGCATTCTGCGTAAACAGCATGTGTATAAGCAGCTAGAATGGTTATTGTATGAATGCAACAAGGAAGAAGAGAATAATAAGCTGGAAATGGGGAAAACCCCAAAACGCGCATCCATAAACTCAGAAGAACTCAAACACATACAACCATGGTAGCCTCCACAGTGACAGTTACCCCCCACACACTTCACTTCCTTTTTGCTTTTACATTGTGGACGTAAGTAAGCACAGACACAGACACACACACACACACACACCACACGCACGCACACGGAATGTTAACTAAAGGGCTTTTTACACTTGTAAATTTTTGCTTAGCCCCGGACCAACGGTGGGGCTAAGGGGGGGGGGGGGGGCCTTAGCCCCACCGTTGGTACGGGACTATCCTTAGCCCACTTTCTGTTTACACTCGTTTTTGCCAAAGTGGGCTAGCCCCACCGATAGTACGGTACTATCTGGCCCTGCAAAATAGCAGGGGTTAGCACCGCAATTGCGGTGCCAAGCAAGTGAGTGTAAACAGAACGAAAAAATAATCCTGGGCTAAGCGACGGAGACGAAGTCCGACCCTCACTGACCAATCAGAAACGAGGTAATCAAGTGCTGCCGGTGCGTGCGTGTACGTGTACAGTACACAGCGTAATTATGAATATTCATGTGTTTGGAAAGTCCGGGGCTAAGAAATACGAGTGTAAAAAGGTCAGTTTTCTCCTTAGCCCCGGACAAGAGATAGTACGGGACTAATTGGCGAGTGTAAAAAGCTGAAAAAATTGGTACGGGACCAACGATAGTCCTGGGTCAGAGAAAGTCCGGGGTTAAGAAACACAAGTGTAAAAAGCCCTTAACAGACCAATCTCATTCCTACACGTCAATTTGGGTAAACACCCACTTCGAATGGAGAAATACATTTTTATACATAATGCATTCAAGATACATGTATTCAACCTTGACTTACAGGACATGGAGACTACTTGGTAACTTCTTGTTTTGTTTGAGATGTTATAGCTTTCACATACCAACTCTTAGAACTGCAGAGCAAATACAAAATAATACCATAAATGTCTTGATATTTCTTCGTTGTTTGTTTTTTGTTACTCTGGACCAAAGGAGTGCAGAGATCTTTAGCGAGACTGCAAAACAAGAATGTTGAATGGAGGGACATCGCTTAGATTGTAATATTTAGTTTTTTGTTTTGTTTTGTAGTTTTGAGTTATAATTATCGAATTTGTATTGTATCAAATTTCAGATATATGTATATGTTTGGGTAGACAAAGCTGTGTCTATCAATTCTTTTGGGTGTGTATGCTCAAGGTCACAGGTCAAAGGTCAATGTTATATTTCAACAATGCTATTATTCCGCTCACATATATAATGCCCCAATGTTTGTTTATGTTTCAAAACCAGTGTATATTCTATCATTAGACAAAGATTTCTCAGGGCAAGTTCTGGACTACTGGGCCAATGTCAAGTGAAAATATATAATCAGGAGAAGAATGATTATGACCGTGGTGTGATATACGGTTTTATCAAAAACACATAGGCTTACATTTTTGTGCGTTCACACACAAACCCACTTACACGCACACAAACGCTCATAGCCTTCAAGATTTTTATAGTATACAATCATTAATTCTATCTAGACATAAAGATACCTTCATTTATATTGTTTAAAACTTTTATAAAGTTATTATTAATCTGATGAATATTCACACACATGTATATGTTACATGCGCACCACACTGTATATCTCTTTTATGTCTATGTATCCATGTTAAACGTGTGCTCTGTATATGTATGTATCGATGTAACTTGTATGCATGCAAACAAAACAAATTTCCAAAAACGGACGATAAAACTGAATTGAAGTGAATCGAATTGAATGAACAAGTAGGCCTATTTATTATCAAAACAAAAGAAAAGGTATTGAGTATACAAGAGTCCTTATATGAAAAAAGGGGAAAATTTGTTAGATGAGTTGAAATATTCAACGATAGTTTGATACGAATGGTACGAGCATGTACCACTGGTAAGGGGATGCAACATTGAATTATGCAAGGATGTTTATATATTTTATGTTTTTCTAAGGAGTTATTCTACACTACATCCAAACCAGTCCTTACATTACACTATGACGAACCGTCTTTCAACATAAAAGTTTTATGACAACCTCATACAGGAGTCCTCTCAGAAGGAAAAGCTCATCACCACACAGATTTGCCATTTTATTGGTTCTTCATTGCCGAAGTAACTCCATAGAGTTCAGGGGCAATTTTCCCCCTATGGACAATTGCCCCAGACCTTCCCCCTAAACCTAACCCTAACCCTAATCTTTACTCTTACCTTATCACTAACTAGTATTTAGCCGGGGTTGTCGGGGGGGGGGGGGGGGGGGTAATTGCCGTGATACGCTCCATAGGCCTACTTTGATTTCTTCATATGTTTTAAACAGGATATTGTGATCGAACACTTGAGCATTAGATTAAACCTTCTAATATATACAAATAGCATTTTGTTGGGGGTTTTGTGTACATTACTTGATCGGCGGAAAAGACTGTGAAGACCTTCTTTAATCAACATGAGACACAGATTCATTTGCATTCCTCCTTATCTGCCATTTTGTCCGCGTATTTTCTAAACGTCCTGCCATATACTAGTACACGCAGTACTGTTAGGCTCCTACTATAGTACTCTTACTGTTGCATACCGTCACTGTTTGATTTAGACGATCTTAGGCTTGAGTCATTGACACCACATGAGCTTTTGTGACGAAACACAATAGTTGCCATAGAGAAGAGCAATTTGTATCATTTTTTCATAACGCTAAGGTCAATGACTTGGAAGTAAAGGCGCCAGGAATTGCTCGTTGCAAAGATGGGCGGAAGTTACATTCCTCTAAGCGCGAAGTCTACAAAAGACACGCCCACAATATTATTTTGAGACACGCCTTGTCCAAATAGTTCCAGCAGGGCACGAATCATTTTAGGGCAACTAGCAAACAGAGTCTGAATTGCACGACTATGAGCAAGTTATATGACTCCGCCTACGCGCAGAGAGACATTCCTAGATACGGGGGTGGTATTCTGTAAGGATCCTAGGACAGCTCTCGCTCCTAAATACGCGATTGGTATTCTGTAACACCGCGCGTAGGAGGAGAAATAGGATAGTGACGTCAGGGATCCTTATTTCTCTCCCAGCTTAGGATAGGGGCGTAACTTGATATGTTAATTAGATGTAATTAGATGTTAATGAGATCTTAAGATAAGTGGTATTCTGTAAGCACAAGTAGGATCAAGTTTAGGAGCAAAAATAAGGATAGCCTCTAGGCAATCTTTATCGGGCGCTTTATGCCGAGCGATTGCGTATATAGGCCATACTGACGACATACTGTCCCTTATTTTGTATGTTCATGAACAAGAAAATAAATACATGAATCGTATAACAGAGTTATCTGTTCCTCTCATACTGAGGATTCTAAAACTGCAGTCTATAATGTTCGAAACAATTGTATTCTTTATCTAGCTGGTATGTGTTTATTTGTTTGTTGTTCGCCATTTTCAATTCAATTCACACTTCATTTTATTCGGCACAAAATAAATCAAAAGTATATTATGTACACAATAACAACAAAAGCTATTATTATAATTATTAATATTTTAACAATGATAATCATTATCAATATTATCATTATTATTATCATTTTCATTCTTCTTCTCCTTCTTCTTCTTCTTCTTCTTCTTATTATTATTATTATTATTATTATTGTAATTATTGTAATTATTGTTGTTATCATTATTATTATGCTCAGCGTCGGCCCGAACGTCATGCGGGCGCAGTGCAAGGAGCCTACCTTCGCCTCCCACATTACGTGACCCTCGAAGTCGTTGCTATGAAGATCTAGTAACCAAAGAAAAAGAAACGTACGCAGTGCTCTTCTAGGTCGCGTGTAGAATATGAAAAGTACTAGTAACGCAACGATCCATACGCACACATTATTGTTAAGACGTACGTATAATGTGTGACGCAACCCGGTGACCTACTGATAACAGTCCATGTGCATGGGTTAACTTTTTTTATTTCAAAATGTAGTGAACTTACGTGTTTATAGAAGGATATCATGGAGCTATAGTAGCTCCATGTTTATATCTTTGTTTCATCTATCAGTAATCTCCTTTATTTATTCTGTTATCATAGCCCTGCATGTAAGTCTATACTACCATAAAGATAGGGGAGAGCTAGCGGGGTGAATTAAGTGGGACAAAAAACTGTGATTTGATGAATTTTCTTGAATAACTTTCTCATATTTAGAATGGGGCACACAACCATGTATCGGACCTAAAGACTTTTGATGCTAGCCACATAACGGGTTGCTACGCGAGAACTGAATCGCATCGCCATTCGTTCTTCCCAAGAACTGTAAGGAACTGGAATTCCCTGTCGTCAGAAATTGTTTCAGCGCAATCCGTGGGATCATTTCGAAACCGTCTAACGGTTGATCACAGTGGCTAGTTATTTTCGTCAAATTTTCTATGCATGTGCTTGTAAATATCTGTAATTAAATTGTATTATAATGTAAATAGCACCAGTCTGCAAGAATCTTCAGTCTATTGAAGGAGACAGACTTAATCAGAAGAAGAAGAAGAAGAAGAAGAAGAAGAATTAGACTGACAATACATTTTTAACTCCTCGCACAGTAGAGCTGCGTGAAGCGCACTCTTGAGCAATGTAGATCTTGGGCGCGCATTGCGTAAAATTAGCCAGATGATTGGCTTATAGATACTGCGTCGGGCGTGTCCTGTCTTTCCTCATTAATATTCATTATTCATAAATAACTGTCCTAGGATAGGCTTAGGACAGGCTTACAGAATACCGATTTTGCCTGTCCTAAGGGTATCCTATTTTCTGTCCTACGCGCGCTCCTAGGATCGAAATAAGGATCGCGCTTACAGAATACCACCCCAGTACCTTTGTGCTGTACATTCACGCGCATTTACGCACCTGAAGGAATACGGGCGATTAGGAAATGAATAACTTGCCAGCTGGTACAGGAGCGAACTAGTTTGCGTATTAGGATCACATGCGCATTTAATCAGGTCAAATGTATCAATTTCCTAATTGCATACTAGTACATGTACCTTCAAAGGCTAGGATTGAATGAATGCAGCAATAGGCCTATTCGTAGAACACGTCAGAGCAGTGAGAGTTTGTGGAAAATCAGACGATCCGTCCAAAAGTTATAATTTGTTGAAGTTTCTGCTCAATCACTGCTGGATGAGAAGACTACTACAGCTTGTGATGTCCCATGTGTAGAACGATACAAAGAAAATATGAAGAAAGTCCAAAATATTTTCACTTTTCTCGTATAATAAAAGAACATTTGACTCGCCTCTTTCAGAAGGCAAGGGGAATAAGTGATGACAAGTCGAGGAAATTTGCGGGGGTTTTTTTTGCAAAAAATAAAATGTGAAATTCTCTTTATATATTTTGCTTACAGTGTATGTTGTTCTACGCATGTGACATCATACACTGTAGTGGTCTTATCATCGAGCAATGACTGCGCAGAAACTTCACAAATTCATAACTTTTGAACGGATTGTCCGAATTTCCCCAAACTTCCAATGATGTGTTTTACTAATATTACTGCATTCACTAGCTCAATCCACATGTACCTATACATGGTATATGAAGGTGCGGATTTGTCCTTAACAACTCCATATGAAAGACATATCAAGCTAGAATCGTGAATCGAGAACCAAAGGATATTATACTAATAGACAGGTTGTCATTTCCTTTTTCTTTCTTTCTTTCTTTCTTTCTTTCTTTCTTTCTTCCTTTCTTTCTTTTGCGCAAAATATGAGCAAAATTCACACTGTTAGGCCCTAGAGATATTGTATCAGGGCATCACTACACAAGTTACATATTTGTGGAACTGCTTGGGACATGTCCTCATCAGTTCACTGTGTAGCTATCGTGTTAGTTATAGCCTAAATGTATCTTTGTGATTGATGTAATCTGAATGGAATAAAAATGGAGGCCCTATTTGAAAAAAAAAAAAGTATAGCAAACAATAGTAGCTACGATACCAGCTACTGCTGCCACGGATGTTGCGCAGTTGCTTTTTGACACAAAACCATCATCACATTGTCAACGTATGTCCCTTCAGTAGTTTTTGATTCCAGGACGGCTTGGAAGGAGTCATCCGAACAAAAATGGAACATTACTTCATCAGCATCTTCTTGTCCTCCTTAACTCCCCCTCCTTCATCCCTTCTTCCAATCATCATTATCATCCGGCATGAGAAGGACCGACCAATCAGCAATTCACCGCATCACATCAAAAGCGAGTAATATTTCTAAGGAATGCAACATTTCAAATTACTTTATCTCCCCCTCATCCCGTCATGCCCGGCAGCTCCCGACGATATTAATGACACGCCATGACAACAGTTATTTTGAGACTACATTACTCTTTATGGTCAGACCATGGACACTAAGATGGACAAACTGCGTTGGCGGATCCGAGAAAATTAACGCGTCGTATTTTTCCAGTTTCTGTGTGTATTGCATGTCCTTATCCTATATCCACGTATAGGCCTACAACTGGCAACATTTTTTTTTTTCAGTTGAAAGATGTCTGAGGACTCGTGCAGAGAGACGACAACATTTTCTCACCTGTCTCTCTTGTTTTCTGCAGTAGATGACAGAATGCATGGTTTTCTTGGTCAAAGAACCACTTATATTAAAGAACAAAACATTGGTGTTTGTTTCACACTTATACTTTGGCCATATCGTCTTTTCTTTCTTTCGTTTTCAAGTTTTTTGTTTTTTGCTTTTTGTTTTGGAAAACGTTTGAGAGAAACAGGAATGATCCCATTCGTTGTTGGAAGTATAGAGTCTGCAGTGGAGTATCCTCGGTTTCAATTCCAGAAATCCTTGACAAGACATGTTTGTAGCATCTTTTCCCGAATTTTGAATCAATAGATTGAGAGGGGCATCCCTCTCGTCTAACATCTGGTTCTGACTTCAATGATATTAATCAATTATCATGATGTATAAAAAAGAGAGAATGTTAATGAGACTGAAATAAAAAACTTTCTTTAATAATGATTAAGTGTTTCTGGCTCAATGTTATCTCTATCTAAAAGGACTAAAACTATGTATGTCCTATATAGACAGTGAAGCATGTGGCGGTTCAGTACTTTTATTTTCTACAACTTCCGCCCTGGAGTTATATCATACGGCCTCATCAGGTGTATAGTACTCTAACAATGATTTCGCTGTATAATTCTCCCTGTCAAGAACTTGTTGAATAACAATGACGATGGTGAGGAAAATCATTTTACCAGAATATAATCATAAATTTTGTTTGTACTTAAATGACTGCCTATAACCATCATTATTACCATCATTATACATGCCATTATCATTGTTATCATTCAAACTTTTGCAAATTTATAGAAGAGTGATCATTATTCAGGAAACAACCAACATAACATACAGACAATCTAACATGATGAGGGAGGTGGGAAAAGAGCCCAATCTAAGTACACTGTATTCTATTCATTGATATGTACCCCGATACGTGATTATGTACATGCTACATCTACAAACACTGCGACAGTCTGTTATTGCATCATGTTGTTATCGCGGAAGGCCTATATAGCAGTGAACGATCGTGCCAAAATGATCGTGTATAATGAAACAACTGTCAAAAGACGAGCGAAGAGAAGAGAAAATCGCTCCCAGCTGACAATATAATATGAATGTGTCTAACATTTCGCGCTATGAGGCATCCTAATGGGAACTGGCACAGAAGCCATTATCAGGCGCTTATCAATCTAATCCATTATCTACGCACACAATCGTGATGGCATGAAGTAGCTCGAAAACATCGGGGTAGCGATTCACGCTCATTCTGTGACGTATTTCACTACGTCACACACACCTTCACGACAGATGTTCGCACAAAAGGTGAGTTGGACGTCATCTATGAGCTCCAGTCCCTCGTGGTAAAAGACGCTACTGTTGAAACCCGAAAATCCGGTTAAATGAAAGGCCAGTAGCACTTTGGAACGTGCCTGTAACAATCCCCCCCCCCCCAAAAAAAAAAAAGAAAAAAAAGAAAAAAAGAAGGCTCCAACGCAAAATCACGTTCACTTATATCCGAAACGCAACGGTGCATGTAGCTTATTCCACCAGACTGGAAACTAATGAATGGACGCACTTTCAAAACAACAACAAATAAATAGACCCTGACAGATTGGATGTTCGTGTTTTTTCCCAGTTAAAGGGGACTCTGGTCCTTCAAAATATACGGTGAATTCAGTGAATGTCTTAACAATGTTGTAGAACACATCTACAGTAGAAGTGGAGGAAAATGACTGACAATCCGTTCCAAAGTGTTTTTCCTATGGTATAATGAAAGTGCACTCAATCTGCCTCGTTCCGAAGACTGGAATATAACTACCCTTTTTATAGGACTATAATAAATCATGTCAGAAAAAAAGAAATAAGTCGAAGAGATGTGTACTTTCGATTTAAGAATTCTCTTAAAGGCACAGTTTACCTTTGGGAACAGTGATTTCAAAAATGTTCAAGATATCACATTTGATGCAAATGTTTAGGTCTGTTGTGTCACAAAACATTCTACCATATAAAATTTTTGCAATAAAGCCTAAAATATAAGGAGATATCAGTGTTTTTCGCAATAAACCGTAACTGTAGACGGTTTAGTCTGGAAACATTCTTATTATAGCTATTGTTTACATTTTGTGTATTTAACAACACCTAACATCGATTATACGGATTCAAATTTTTACAGTGGTTTTTTATATTCCTGACTCACATTTAGACTTATTTTAAAGCACTAATGCTGGATTTTTGTTTCATCTCCAAATGGTAAATTATGCCTTTAATCATTGTCACTACTTTGACATCACGATCGATTGCTGTATAGCCTTCTTATCATAATATCTTTGTTTATGGCACATGGATTTAAACAAAACTTTTGAATATTAATAATATATGAACGAATTAACGGTTTTCACAGACTTCATTGATGTGACGAATCGGCCACCAAATACATTCAACAGCGATTGGGTACATTATTCTCAGTATTGCCCATAACATTCATCGTGTCGCCGTTACGTGTAAATTCGTCTCTTCTTTGTTTGTTTGTGTGTTTGTGTGTGTGTGTTGTTAATTAGCTTCCGGCGTCCTGTTCTCCATCTCATTAAACTTTTTTTTTATCATTACTATAGTATTCTACTAAGGATTAAGACGGTGGTCTTCTGCATTTTGTTTGCAATGATTAATTTGATTGAATAGGAATATTTTTCGATATTGTTCTAGTATATTACTGAAATTATTTACGCTTATTTTTTTTTATGACTGGCTTATTTCATCGTATATGGCCTAGCGGTAGTATGACTTATTTTTGAAAATTTACTTTGTGAAAAATGCAGAAAGTTTCAAATTAAATCAAAATCAAATCGCGTATAATAACTGTATACACTATACCAATAGGACCTGAAGTTGTATTTGTGTGATGACAACAATAATGAAGATTTTAAAAAAAAATGGGAAAACAACACATTGTTTATCATAACATCCGACGATACCGTCGTGTCCACTAGATCACCATAAGCCTGTAGATGTGAGGAGCAGCATTTGGCGGAAGCCCCGTCGATGTCATTGATCGTGTTGGGAGCTGGAACGTGACAAGCCGTAAGTACAATTTGACGTCACCCCCCAAAAGGTGTATGCACATACCAAAACAGTGTACTCACTAATGGAGGTCTAACTATAGCTTTCATGGTGTACTGAATACATTTTGGGGCATATACGACAGATGGTGCCTTATAATAATATAGCAAACTTAAGCATGGATTTCACGCCTCGCGTCCCATAGCACCTCGCCTGTTCTTTAAGACGTTCCCTCATCCGCCCACCACCTTGCTGTGTGAGTTTGACAGACCATGGAGGGAGGTTCATGGACAGACTTCACAATGAAGCTTGGGGTTTAGCGAGCGGAAGATTCATGTTGAACCCCTCATTCATGCAGTCCTTTCATGACTGTGCTTTCATTTTGAATGGAGGCCTGCCAGCTCGCAGGAAATTTACTTCCGACTTCCAAGCCGGGCAGCAAATTGAAGGCATGCATGATTTATCATTTTTTCGATAAAGGTATACAGTCCGGATAGAAGACAATCTTTCACTCTCTCTCCCACCCCACCCCCTCTCTCTCCTCTCTCTCCCTCTCTCCCCCTCTCACTCACCCCTAGCTCTCCCTCCCTCTACCCTCTCTTATATTTACCCCTCTCACCCTCTCCATCTACCATGATATTAACTAGCCTTTTCTCTCTTCTCTTCTCTCTTTTTCTCACCCTTTCTATATCTTGCATCGTCTCTCCCTCTCTTTTCTCTCTATACCTCACTCTATACCTCTTCATATTATTTTCATTTACAGTTTACACAAAGTCATGATTGTATAGCAAATCAGTAGTTTCCCTTCTAGCCCGTTTTCCGCATTTTCGTAAATACGTGCCGTCATTGTATTACCCTCGGTCTCCATGCTTCCGATGCTTTCACTATGATTTTCTATACACAGCTTCGAGGTATACTAGTATAGCGTCAGCGATGACTGCTATACATGCGTGACATAATTATAATTTTATGTACACAATAAAGAGCCATGAATAGCCTGCCACGCCCACCTCTATATACGCGTTCTTGGTTTCGAAGCCGGCACTGAAAAGGGCAAGCTATAGAAATAACAGTTTCAACGATTGCTATAAAGCCATGGTAACGAGAAGATGACATCCTGATTGGCTCTTCGCAGGGTACGAACGGTTTTAACTATACTGAATGTTATACCCTACAAGCGTATTTGATTATAATGTGAGAGCATGCACTTTCATCAGAGCAGCCGGCCGTCCATGATTTAGAAATGCAATGATAATGGTGAAGATAATAATTCTACTATCATCGTCATCATCATCATCATTATTGTTGCTATCATCACTACCGTTATTATCATTATCATTGTTATTGTTATTATCATCATTATCATTATCATCATCATTATTATCATCATTATCATTGTTATTGTCATTATCATTATTATTGTTATTATCATCATCACCATTATCATTATCATTATAAGGCGTATACGTAGCGATATAGTCACTGGTAGCATAAATCAAAATAATAGCAGTGACGGTGGTAGAATACTATTATTCACTAACATTTATAATATAATTGATTTATGGAGATAAGATGATTACTATCCATAGACGTTCATATATACTGTGACGATTGTTTCAGAGTGCCGATGATAAATACTATAATCCCAGGTAAGGCACCCGCAAAACAAACAAAATAAGAAAACGCGAAAGAAAGGCAGAAGATGCGATCGCATCGTCAAACCCTGCCATAATAGGCCTCATACGTGGCGACATTTTGCGTGAGCGGCACCACGCCATTTTAGCAAAATTGATAATAAGAAAATGTTCCTCGAGTATCCTCACACCAGTCATGCCTACGGCCAATAATCAAGTATCATTATATTTACAGGAACATTAACTTTCTAGGGGCCGTCACTACTAAATGGCGCTGTCATTGTGTATTTACCGATGGTATCGACTGAGTTAAACCCTTTAGGAGCTGAGAAAATTTAAGCCGTGGGTGATTATGCGCCGCCATTCCATTTTTATCCCACATTCAACTTGGATTTATTTTATATTACCATCCACAACATTTTGGCATGCAGTGGAATTTCATTATAGCTCTGTGCATGTGGACCGCACTCAGTTCTACAACAGAACTGTTTAGATGACATTGTAAGCTGTCCTATAGTGTGTGTCCATGGCCAACTTTTGATGCGCAACGTTGCTATGTTCCACTCGATGCACAGGACCAAAACGAAACACGTGATGAGACCAAGTTAACGTCGGTCGAGATCTAAAGGTTGAAATTAAAAGTCTCCTATAGAGATAAAGATGTAATGTTTTCGGAGGACCTTCTTTGCAAAGCAGAATAATATTCCAACACAACTTTTCTTTCAATGTCCATTTGCATCGGGGCAAAGTTATCATGCAAAATTTCGGAATTGAAATTTGGAGTTGAATAAACAGAAACAAGAGTTCCCAAGTTGTTTTGTTTGTACATTTTCATTTTTTTTTCAAGACCTGTGGCGTAATAATGTGCAGTTACCCTGTACAATATAAAGGTCTAGTTAGTCAAAGGTATAATAATTATTCACAACGAATGAACGCAATGGTTCATGATGTCAATACACGAGAGCTTCGATATTAAGCATTCTTTCGAGAGACCCCCCCCCCCCCGCCTCGATTTTTTTTTCAGATCAAGATGGCTAGAAGCTTCTGAAGCGGTCTACAAAATTGACATACGTAGGGAGAGAGGGAAGGGGGCTGTAGTGTTCACTAATCAATATAAAACAGGTTTGCAACGTTCAAACTTTGATCTATTGTTCGTAGGCCTACTCGATACGCACCAAGCATCACAATTCTTTCAGCTGAACTTGTATATCGTTATCTGAACATCGCATGAAGACTTCCGAAGAGTATTGTGATGTTAATAACAGGGTATTATATTCATCGATTTCTTTTTAATTTCACTTGCAGTCACGCAATTGGCAATTGGCAATGTTTATGTACATAATATTATGTACACACGATATATACACACAAATACGTACTTCTTTATTATATTCATGTTATAATTATGATTTATCTTATCTTCGAGTATTCTACCACGGGTATAGAAGAAGAAGGAGAAGAAGAAGAAGAAGAAGAATATATGATGAGGAGGAAGAAGTTAAAGAGGAAGGAATGTGTTGATCAAAACAGCAATATCTATAACTCAAGAGACTTATGACCGCAACATCATCATCAAAAGCCTATTTACAGTGCTGCCAATGGTCAGCATCAGATTCGTGATATTAAACCTCCGATACTCCATGCGCAGGAAGGTGGGCGATGGACACCTCCCTGGATGATGGCACTGGTCGAGGAACCGATGCTGTGATGCCAAGAAAACTTGCAGAGAAGAAAACAAAAATAGAGTTCTTTCATTTCAGAAGGGCAAGGATAGCAGCATATAAGACAGAAGGGAGAGAAAAAGAAAGAAGAAGAAAAAAACAAACACATATAGACAGAAACACAGCCATTCAGCCACCATCACCGCTGCCTAATGTAAAGCTTATGAAAGTGTCACACAGAAATTCTCGACCTTCTGGAGTGGGTCACAATGTTCAAGCGTGCTCTTTAGTGGACCTCTCAATTCTTTCTTTTTCTCTAAACATAACTTTGTATTTTGTCGGTATGCATGTATGCCCTATAATTTGTCAATTACTATCATTCTTTGCACAGTTGAATGTATGCCTATGATATAATAATTCCTGATTATTTTGCGTTATGTTTTGTTGGAAAAAGGAATGAAAATAAATAAATTGAATTGAATTGAATAGAAAAAAAACCGAAAAGGCGATCGAGATATAAGATCTCGTGTTCTTGGAATCTCGAACCCAAGAAGGCGAGAAGGCTAATCGTGAGATCTCGTCTTCTCGACGTCGTGGGGTCCGAGAATTCACGAAGACGAGATCTCACAGCCGCCGAACTCCGGTGCTCACGACTTGCTTTCTCGGAGCCAAAAAGGTCGAGAAGGCGTAAGGAATAGTTTCGTCTTCTCGGTATGGCACTCAACACATAGTTAGCTTCAGTGTAAATAATGAAAAGGCGTGGAGTCTCATCGTGCTGCGAACAAATAAATAAATAGATAAATGAATAAAATGAGAGACGTTTCATTGTATCCTACCATTGAAAAGTAAAGCGTCTGATCAGTTTCGACGGTAAAGAGAGAGAGAGAGAGAGACGAAACAAAAGCCATTTCCTGAAATCCAGCAAGGTCACTTCCTTCTCACTCAATAATGACGCAGAAACTGATAATCCGTATCAGTCTTTCAGTCGACAATTTCGCTCTAATCTGTGCTGAATAATATGAGGAAATCGCACGGAAAAAGGACCGATTACCTTGGAACTTCAACGTGTGACCGAAGAGATTTACTTCAGAATGATAGGACTTCGGGTGCTGAATGACTGACATTCTACTTAACACAATGTGATCATCATTCTCTTGTTTTTTTCCTTTGTTACGTCATAATGCGCCTTGAGCATTAATAAAATTGGATAATGACGTTATAATGAAATTCATGTATATGATTATCATTATCATAAATATATTCTTATTACAAATAACAATAGACGTTATGTTGTGCGGGTGATTATCATAGTAGTTGATTAATGCTTCATTATAGAATATTGTATCATGTCTGAAGTCATTGATGTTCGGTATTGTTTGTTTGTTTGTTTTTGTTTGTTTGTTTGTTTGTTTGTTTTATTGTCGATTGAACGTTTACCGATTGATAATGCGTTTACGGTTAAGGGGAAATAATATAGTCTGATGGAAGTATATAATGGAAGTCCATTATCAGGTTTTTAAAGTATAAAGAGTAAGATTCAGTTGATATTTTCTCTTC
Source organism: Diadema antillarum (assembly GCF_040938485.1). NCBI lineage: Eukaryota > Metazoa > Echinodermata > Echinoidea > Diadematoida > Diadematidae > Diadema > Diadema antillarum. The sequence continues at coordinate 1,528,161 of NW_027270978.1, forward strand.
TCAAACAGACAAAACGATTTCTGGGGAAACATCCATGAAGTAAGAGTCCTCCTTCAGGCTTCAATCGCAGGAAGATATTATGCGGGTCATCTTAATCTTTAATCGTCTGTTTTCCTCAGAATGTTGGACTCTTCTTTGAAGAAGAGTATTCAGCAAGACTCGAGAGAAGTGGGGGTATCTTTCTCGCGACACACACAAGCGGAAAACGATAGAAACAGTTTTCAATCTATCCTCATTTTTTCCCCAAAAGCATTTCACTTCGGACTGGAAAGATATTTCGATCATAAAGGAGAAATTGGGTTTACCTTTTTTTTTTCAGACAATACGCAAGCGGGGATCGGTAGAGGGTTTTAATGTTTTCGTATTCTCTCTCCCAAAAAAAATGACGATGATAACTATAACGATTATGATAATGATTATGATGATAATAACGATGATATTACTACTACTTCTACTACTACTATAGTAGTAGTAGTAGTAGTAGTGCAAAAAATGATAACAGTAATAAGAAGGAGAGGAGGAGGAAGAAGAAGAGAAATAATGTCCATTCATTGAGGAAAAAAAAAGACTCCTACACACATAATATAGTGTGGAAATACACTTTCAGGCAATAAAGGGGATGTATACAGGGGGAGAAGTGAACGAATTTCATTTGTTTCTTCTTCTTAATCACCCGCCTCATAATTCCTAAAACATTTCAATATGAGATATTACAGGAGATAGGAGAAAACACACTCTTATACAGAAAATGGGAGTATAGACTTTTTTGGCTACAGGTACGGACAGGTACGAATGACATTGATCTTCCTGTTTTCACTCCAGAATCATTCAGTTCGCCGAAAAAAATCCCAACAACAACAACATTACACTCTGACGAAAGTGGGAGTAAACTCTCAGGCTACAAGCGGTGAAAGGGATACGGCAGTCATGTGATCGTATTATGTTTACTTCCACGCAGCTGATCCTGGTGTTCACCTAATTTGCCGGCAAAGTTCACCTTCAAGGCTACAACTGCCGAGTAACATCGATCGTTTCTCCTCACTCGCTTTTCCCGAGACCCCTCCCCCTTTCCCCATCATGCACTCCCGATTAAATTGCTCTGGTCTCGGGAAAGCTCATTGACAATTCTGGTAGGCGTTCACTTCCAGCTAAACGATTCGTATACTGCCCATCTTCAATGCGCAAACTACAGAAGTCCAATTTGCCCTTGAATGTTTCGCGAAAGTATATACGCTGCACTCCTTTCCTTCTTTCTTCCTATTCATACAAACTGTCGTACAATGACATTACTGCAATCTTCTTGTTCCTCCCTCCCCTCAAAGTATTTACAATCGCAACATAACAGGCGTTGATTTCAGCCTGTGGAGTTGTGTCCCCCATCATCATGATTATAAACTTTCGGGATGATCCGGAAAATTACTGACGGACGCAGTTGACATTGGCAGTGGTATAGAACACAATGCACAGACTCTCACTCACACCATGATGGGTGTCATTCTTTACCAGCATGCAATTCACCCGAATTTTGGCTTTTCTGCGTTTGTTTGTCTGTTTATCTGTTGTTGTTTTTTTTAATATTATAGATTAGTTCCTTTTGGGGGAAATGACAGTGTGTCAGGGAGAATCTTTTCTTTTTGCTTTGTTTGTTTTTTGGATGCACCTTTCTTGGGATATGGCTATAACTCCTGACTGTTATTAATAATTCATGTACAGGTGTCCCAGGTCTCATACTTGTTATCTTAGGGACATGTATTAAAAAAAAAAATGTAAAATACAGGGAAGATTCGATGGGTTTCATGTTTGGCATCCTTCCAACGAATCCTGTCAATCTAATACATTTAATTTTGTTGAGCAGTTTTGTTTTGGGTTTTTTTTTGTTCGTGCATGTGGTTTGGGTCTTGATTTTTTTTCTTTCTTCAAAAGACACCCTGAATTTACAGAATCTTCACCGAAACAATCAGATGATAATTGTTTGGTATACGAATGATTCATTCTCGTCATCCTCAGATACATCCTACAGCCTTTATCACAACGACCTACTTGTGATTTCTTTTTTTTTTCTATTTTGATGAATTTTCTCCTGTTCATTTCAGCGACTTGACCGGTACATTCGATACGGCCATGTGATATAGAGGGCCAAGAAGACTTTTCAGTCCATTTGTATGTGAGACTTCCAGCTGAACGCGATGCAAAGAAAGTGTTCATTTGAAAAAGAAAAAAAAACAACAACAAAACAAAACAAAACAAAACAAAACAAAACATAAACGTACTCTTCGGCTAGAAAAGAGCACTGAAAACATTTACTGTGAGATGCGAGACAGCTTTTTTTTCTTCTTCTTCTTCTCCTTCTTTTTCTTCTTCTTCTTCTGCTAACCTCCTTTAGTTGTCATGACAATGTAATCATGCCGACTGCTAAATACTGTTATACTTCATTTGATTTGCCTTAACACCTCGACTTTACCCTATGGAAATTGTGAACCACACGTGGTGTATTAAAATGCAAAAAAAAAAAAAAAAAAAAAAAATGAAAATGTCGAGGGCGAATGTACCCCCTCTTTTAAAATAATTTGTATGTAAACACTATATTCACTGTGTGAATAATGTGCAAGAGTGATGTAAATAAAGTACCATTTTGAAAAGTCAAAAAGTCTTCTTCTTCTTCTTCTTATCGGAACATCGACGCCTTCTCGAAAGACTATCAAGACCAATGATGATGACGACACGAACAGCAGTCGCTGCGATTCCAGAAGTTACGTAGAAATTTTGTTCAACTTTCACCCGATAAGGTCACCGTGCTAGGAGGTTCACTCTGCCGAATCCAATGTGTGTCAAAAGTTGGAAATAAATCGAGAAACTCCCACTTTCCATGAAGTGGCAGCTTCAAATTTGTGAGAATGTCTCCTGGTTTGTTTATTTCTATATACTTTTTCTCTCTCGCTTTATCTCTCCTCGTGTTTGTTTTGTTGTTGTTATTTTTTGTTTTGTTTTTCTTTCCTCCCGCGTGCTTGTTTGCTTGCTTGCCGTTTGTCTGTCCTGAATTCATTATCTATCATTCATTTCGATACATATCTATTTATCTATTCATCTATTAGTCTAAAAAATATCACCATGTTCACCTTATCACTTTATACCCGTCTACTTCTCCCCTTCATCAGTCTGATGGCCCTCGTACCAACTAAACAGCTTGATTCGCACCAACTAAACAGCTTGATTCGCAATCAATAGAACGATGTCCTCGACGGTTTTAGCTCCCATAATATTATTATAATGACCCGACCATCAAGATCGCTGATGCTTCCGTGCATGGAATCCTCAAAATGAATAGATAAATAAATAAATAGATAAATGAATGAATGAATGAATGAATGAATGAATAAATAAATAAATAAATAAATAAATAAATAAATAAATAAATAAATAAATAAATAAATAAATAAATAAATAAATAACGACAACAACAAACGCCCTCTGTGCTCTACTGTGCCATCACGAATCTATCCGTTTACATTATTTTGATGCCTATGTTCCTTTTTATAGAAATCCTCTTCAGCAGCGCATCAAGCTTCCAGCTAATGACTCCATCATATCAACGCAATGTGTGCTTAGCTAAATATAGTCTCATTATGTATGATTATCTCTATCAATACTGTGTTTGGTTTTTTTTTTATTATCATCATTATTCGTCGTTTGTACTTGAATCTCGTATCCATCCTTTCCTCTCAGATCCACTTTCCATATACCATGTAAATAATTTTCTGGATCCATTCAAGATAGCGAAGAAAAACAACCAAAACAAACGGATTCATACCGAACGATAATAATTTATGACTCGGCGCTTACTATTGTGCTATACATTGATACCGCAGTATGAAATTCAATTTCAAGTAAAAAAAAAAAATCACCGATTAAGGTCAATTTCTGATTTGTTTCTCCGAATTAATGTTGTTGCTGAGGTTTTCTCAGTAATCGGCCACTTGTGACATAAACCATATGCTTTGTCAGTCCTTGTGATCCTCTATTATAGAGAATACAGTGGGTGGATATTATTTCGCTCGAACTGCGTCTCGTGTAAGTGATAAGGCCAGAGGTAAAACTATATGAGTGCTTAATGGGGAGCTTCGAAGAATCTCGATGCGATACGGAAGGGGTAATATTTCTTGGTTGCCCGAGTCAAATTCTGTATGTGCGATGTATGATGCTTTTCGCGTGCATTGTCCCAAATGACTTATATCAAAAGAGCAATGTTTTCCAACGACCACTGAGTATTTGACATTCACAGTCATGCTGAATGACATTGCTCAAAGAAAGTGTGCAATGCAGTTATACGTCCAACTGTATAGACTGTTCAAAAACAACAACAAATCGGCAATATGAAATTGCTTCACATGTACATTAATTTTTACAAGTTCGTCTTTCCTGGGGGCAATGTCGTATATAAATGCAACATGGTCCGCCTGCAGTTGTCCGTTGTCACGGGGAAAAAAAAAAACGTTAGGAGTTTCCGGATCAGCTGTATACAGTGTAACATAGGTAACACTGATTTTTATGACCTGCTATCCCGATATGCCAGACCCAGATGTCTGTTGAAGAGATTATCATAATGATAATTCTATACATTCTCGCCCGAGATATTTGGACAGGAGTTACGTAATGTTTATAGCGCACGGAAACGGCCCTTCCTCAAAGACATGACGGCATGATGTATACCGCATTTTATTATCATGATAATTGTTTGGAGCGTCGATAACCGCCAAAGAATCTTGTTTTTATAGACTTGGATGCATGCTAAATCAATTTGTCATAAATAAAACATTCAGACGTGTTGACGTGTACCTTACCTTGCCAATAGGTGTACACATTGTGTCTATAAAGCCCATGCATTGAAAATCATTGCATTATAAACTTAAAAGTATCGACCATAAATCAATATGCTTTTTGACCTGCTACGTGACTTCATTTTACTGTTTACTTCGATTTTTATTTTCCTGCTGAGTGAGAGTTTAAGTCTTTTTTTATATGTTTATATCCCAAAAAGTTATCACAAAATTAATCATAGGCCTACAAATCAAAATGTCCTTTTGACCAAAATGTACGGGTTACAATAAAAAAAAAGACTGTGTTATCCTTTAATATTTTGTGTGCTTAGAGTGCTGATTGGTACAGAAAAGAAAACAACTACAACAACGTAGTGTTCTACACACTCTCCAAATTCCGAGGCCCAGGAGGGGCTAAGAGACTATATCTTGATAGATAATACCATTTCAACTTATTATCATAATATTAAGCAAGTACAGGATCCATCTTATATCATACATATTAATCTGAGCACTATAATCAAGGACAATTTACATTTTGTGTGAGGTGAATAACTCATTCAAGATCTAAATTGTTCTATTTCTCCATGGAGTCGATATCTTGTACTAATATTGATCCACACGTTGTCACATTTATATCATCGATAAAAACCACTCAATACGATCACTTTAATAGGCTAATGTATACAACTCTTAAAGTAAAGGGAACGCATACACTGCACTGATAGGACAATATAGCCAAAATGCCGAGAAACAATAGCATCATGCGCGCTGACAAATTAGTGAATACCGTAACAATAACGCCACAATCTTAACCCGTATATATCAGGAATTCATACAGTACAGGAGAATTGCTTGCAACCGAAATTATCAGGATTTCATTCAATCTTCCATATTGTGAGGACATGCACGAGAGCTCCACGTCAAAGATGCCTAACAGTCAGATCATTCGCAAAAGAAAAAAAAAACAAGACAAAAAACGCGCAATAAGAATGTAATAGCCATTATCATAATTGATACGAGTTGATTTAGTTCTTTTTTTTTTCATCAGTGTTTGCTTTATTGACTTGATACAGCGGATGTAGCATTTCCGAAAAAAAAAAAGGAAACGTCCGGACATGGTATGTGTGGGACGCGCTACGATGCATAATACATTAGTCAACATAGTCGACTCGCTACGCATGCAGACTGTCAACAATGTGTTCGCGTTCAGTGACCCCAAATCTCGTTCAGAGCATGCTGGCTACGACAGCCCCCCCCCCCCCCCCCCCCCGCCCCCTTCAAAAGAGGAACATGTCGGCTTGATAAAACCAGACAGAAAATACATAAATCACCCGAGAAAGCAAAATAATTAATTAGAGGAGCGGGATTCGCAAATTTGGGATCAGTATATGAACATTATGAATGTGGCTCGATCATTTCAATTCGATGAGCTCATTTTTTACTCTTGTTTCAACAAGAAAGAAAAAAAAAATAACCGCACACACAAAATATAATACGCACGCCTCTATAGAATATAAAAAAAATCAACAAACAAACAAAACACTAACATTGATAACAGTGGCACTTTATGACACTCTAATATAGTGTTTTATAGTGTAGATTTTTCTGGGCTCTTCTCATGGTGAGTAAAATACATTCTAAAAAATGAAATGGTAAATTAGCATCATAAATCTTGTCACTCCTCAACCTTTTTGGAAATGTTTAATGTAGTACTCAAAATAATGCATTTACCATTTCTGAATAATGTAGGTCAATATTTGAGTGCTAAATCTAACATTTTTAGTGTTAAATTTAACATTTAACAAAAGGTTAGAGGAGTGAAAACATTTAAAATGTTGATTTACCATTTCATTTTTAGAGTGTACCGTGACAAATTAAACGTCGAGATTCCATTCATGTATCGTTTTGGAAATGAACGCTGTGCTGATATTGACCATTTTGGAAATCATGGTAATTTCAAACCGTACACCTGGTACAAATTTTATGCAATCTGTGCCACACTTCCAGGAGTTATCTTGCGTTTACACCTTTCTCGTTTGCAAAGAATTTAGTTTTTTTCTGTTCACTGAAAGTGAAAGAAAATTGGATACTAGGTCTATTGTAAATATACCGACTAGCTGGATGACAATCTTTTCATTTACCTGCTGGACTGAACATTGTTACAAATATCCCTGCATCGAGAGGAAACTTTGTCTTCAGAGTTGGCAAGTTAGCCAACAATCTGACAGTTATACACTCTGTCCCATGCTGCAAACCTTTACCCCTTTATGGACCACACCCTTAAAAATACCATTAATATCTAATGCAGCATCAGCTGCAATTGGTATTTAGAGAGTTAACCTCGAGGATCGAGGTCAGTCAGTGAACCCATAGACAATGAGGAAGAGACATTTCAAATATTTCCCTCATCCCAGATAACTAGCATGCTGTCCCGCATGTGTGTTCCTATTTTCAGCCGAATACCTGGATCTGATCGGCATGATAATAGGGGGCTTCGTCGCTTTCCCGCGCTATCAGCCGTCTTGCATTCCGTCCTGATATGAGCGGACTTCCTCAGAAGGCATGCATGATGTAAGTTTCGACCAGACAAAGCGGATTAAGACGCCACGCGAAGAAGTTGAATAATAATGAGGTAATTAGGTTATTACCGGTCATTGTGCGGCATCCTCGCGTCCACCAATACTTCAGCTCGGATAGTAATCTAATGTTGGTTCATTAATTGTGTGCCCGACGAAATGCTTAGTAGCTCACGCCAACTGTCAGGTGAAGCTAGCATTGCTTTATTAGGAGAACGGTTTCCTATCATGACAGTATTCAAACTATGGCCCTTGCGCCTTTTCCTCTTTTTTTCCTTCCACGAGATAATGTTATCTTGAATGTTTCAAATTCGCTTCTGCAGCTGCATTGAAAATTCCTTTCTGGCCTGACATTAGATTTCAGCTATATTCAGGCGAGTGTCTGGGACAAGTTTGGGCATTGTCATGCGATAAACTAAGGAATTGCTGCATGTTTCCTATACATTTGAAACACAATGGTGAACTAGTTTTCCCTGTATGAAACAATGAAGATTTGAAGTGGACCCGCCTTCGTAAGGAGTGCCAAGATCTCCCCATCCTTGTATTGCTGATTACGATGACGATGACCATGACACAACTCTTATTCAGTTTAAGGGAAGATACCCCTGCGATGATTTATACACCTATACCACCTCCACCACTACTATTGCTCCTTCCACTACTACAATGATTATTACTGTAACTACTGCTCCTACCTCTGCTACTTCTACTTCTAGCACTATATCCACCACTATTTCTATTTCTACTGCTACTGCTACTTTATACTGCTGTTGCCAATATTGCTTCTAATACATCGTCTATCATCATTCTACTGCTGGTGCTGCTACTACTACTACGATCATACTACTACTACTACTACTACTACTACTATACTACTACACTACTATTATTACTACTACTACTACTACTACTACTACTACTACTACCACCACCACTACTACTAGTACTACTACTACTACCACTATACTACTACTACTACTACTACCTACTACTACTACTACTACTACTACTACTACTACCACTACTACTACTACTACTACTACTACTACTACTACTACTACTACTACTACTACTACTACACTACTATTATTACCACTACTTCTACTACTGCTACTGCTTTTCTCTTCTGGCTGCTTCCTCTTAGTAAATTGCCACATCAGCTAATCAGTGAACCATCTCTCTATCTTGTGTATCCTGCCTTGTTACTCCGCCCGGTCCCAAGGCTAGTCTTTCCCGTGCTGCGTGTTGTTTTGAGGTGGTTTTTTTTTTTTTTTTTTTTTTTTTGCGTCAAAACGAAGTATTCAAAACCGATCATCTTGTTTTCCCAAAATTACGGTAAATGAGGGAAAAAATGACTTTATTCGGTAAAGAATGTGAGCAGACACGGTGCATCATGATTGGCCTTTTAGCTTTGATCTTATCATTAAGCACTAGCCACTGTTAATGACGATAATGATAGGACAAAAATTATTGCTGTCATTAAACGTAATGACCGCCAATCGAAGTGATTGTATGGCGTCTTGGTGGCATTATCACGAATGTAATCATTATCATCCTGTCTTTATAATCATTCTGTTTCACTATTATAATTATCATCGTCATCATAAAAAAACATCACCAGCATGACAGTCATCATCATCATCATCACCAACACCATGATCATCATCATTATCATTCTCAATGTCGTCGTTAGTTTCTATAAGCATTCTTCTGTTGGCAATCCTTTATTTTCACGCCGAATGTTCAGTTATCCCTGATCGCCACCACTCCTGCCGTTCTGGCGCCATAACAACACCATCATGTCTGGTCTCAAAATGGAAAGCTATGTAAAATGGTATTGGCAGAGATCTTACGGAGTGGAGGATCTTTGGTATTGGTATTCCCAACATTCGGTTGACGAGTGATTTTCGGACACGCCGACATGACGACTGCATGCAATGCAAGCAAACGAGAAACTTCTATATATTAGTTAGAATACAATAGTTGAACACATGGAGAGGATCATACCTTGTTCGTGGCTGCATATTCGAAATTCGTGGAATATTTTTTCTTGTTGCTCGAGCAGACGACAGTGCCGATAGATATCAAATCAGAGTACGAGATATCACTGTTGCATTCCTAGACGTTGCTGGTCGAAGTAATCAACATTCAATGTGAGCTGGAATTGTTCTTATAGTATAAAATGTCTCTATGCCTGGAAGTGATCTAAGATGCATTTCTTATTTTGTAAATTTAGGCCACAAAGTCTTTGGTCTGGTCGGTATTTTCGGCAGTGATGCACATTGGCGATCTCACATACCAATGTGTACGCCAAAATTTCCAGCATTCTTAGACGTCTTGATTTCACTCACTTGACATTATGCAATGACAAAATGCGATTTCACGATTAACGGCATCGTGTCGGGACGCTTTTTTTGTCGAGATAATGATGGGTCTTTTCTTCTTTCAACAGAATTTTGAGCCCCCCCCCCCTCAAAAAAAAAAATCTATATGGAGGAAGGGAATGAGGAATTTAGAGAGAAAACGAACTTGTTAACCATAATCACCCTTAAATCATGTGCATCTTTGATGTCGGATGCATTCCGGGTATACGCCATAACCAGTCCACCAGTGGTAATTATGCATGGTAATAACTCCGTTGTTTGATCCTTGGAAGTATCCATTTCAGGTGCGGAACAGTTAGCCATGTTGCTTATTTTATTTTGTTTGTTTGCTTGTTTCGATTCCAGGATACAGCAGGAAAATATATTGCGTCTAATGGGGAAATAAAAATGAGTTTATTGATTGTCACCGGGGCGATTGTGTCATTATGATAACGTGATTTGGGTTTTTTCGCGCTATACCTTTGTCACTGTCGATATTAATAATATTGAACAGCGTTGTTAATAACCATGCACGCCTATCTGTTCATTGTGTATACTATAATGTATTTCAGGATTTTACCCAACACATGAAGATGAGCAAATTAATTTTGACTACAATCTTGAACAGAGTCCATTTTGTTATCCGCTTTCAGTGCATGGCGCCAAGAGCTGTTAACAGAGCAGCTTAAGCGTCTGATCATTAAACAAGAATGATATTAGCAGCATTAATTTTTCATAACATTACTGTGCTCAACATGTTCGCGGATGATTACTTTTGCGCCCCAACACGCCGCATCTATTATACGAAGATCCAGCAGCATAATGTCTTTATACGAGGCATGCCAAACGTACATTAAATGATTTCTTGTGACGCAATAGCACTCGAAACAGCTCGCCGGGAATCCAACCAAAGACCGCTGAACCATTTTCACCGCTATAGGCCTTAATATTATACGTCCAATTGAAAATGATCAGAAATGAACCCTTCGTACAAACTTTTACAGCAAATATTGCTGCCGTCGGGGATGATAAACATTTTGAAAGTTTGTATTTTGTCGAAAACACGAGATGACAGCTTTTCACCGGCAGAAAGAAAAACAAAACAAAACAGAAGATCAGTGAAGAAAATAAAAGAGCAACAAATTTGGCAATCAATAAAAACAATTAAAGGTCGCTGTGGCCGGAATATGAAATAAGTGGTTTTATGTAGTACATCGTACAAAGACAAAAACCAAGGACCTATTCATACACACATTCTAGAACAATACACACACCATCCCACATCCCCTCTTTCTCACCCAACACGCAACCTCTCTCACACACAGACAAACACAACAAAGTACAACAACAGGGAATGATATCAGAGGTCGTCGGTATAAGAAAAAATAAGACAGAAACAGCTAAAAACTGGATTTCGGAATGACCTGATTATTATATATAACTCTAAATCTCTGTGTTTTATTATTTCGGAATGGATGTACAGCTGTGCAACCGAGGACGCAGTATGGTAAATTCTTGGCAAGGATTTCTTTTCACAAGGCGAAACAAAACTGTCCTCGGAAGGTCGTGAAACCTCTGAGCTCGAGGGACATTAATTAGCCACGGTAACTGTTTTCAATGTGATGTCGTAAAAAATGTATGTGTATGTGTGTGTGTGTGTGTGTGTGTGTGTGTGTGTGTGCGTGCGTGTGCATGTGTGCGCGCGAGAGAGAGAGAGAGAGGGGAGGGGAGTGTGTGTGTGTGTGTGTGTGTGTATGCGCGTGTGTGGTTGTATGTGCTTTTGACACACATCGCTCGCCCTGTTTGATTGATCCCATACTTCATGAGCTATGTCCAATTCAACTCCATACCATTATGGCGCCTTGTTGGCGTCATAACTTTCACCACGCCAAATCTTCGTCGCATCGCTGTTCTAAAGCGTAGTCGCAGTGGATTCGTATCATGTCGTCCATGTGCCAATATTACCATACAATGTTCGCCATCCTTAAGGTATCTTATATTCTTGCAATTAATATGCTCTATTCTATCATCTTAAGTTCCATTCCAGACCACTTCCATCTTTGCTATTCCTCCATCTCTTTATTCATCCCTGTCTCTCCGTTCTGATCCGCAGAATGATGGATGATGTTTCTAATGATGATGCTTGCACAATGGAACGTGAAAAAAAAAATGGGCCTTTCATGAGGAACATAGGCGAAAACTTATAACATTCTGTAGTAAGTTGTTTAATATCAGAGTTAGATTTCAAATTAAAGGGGAACATGAAGGGTTTCATTACTTTCATAATAGACTCAATTGCATAAGCGTTGGATTGCGTGTGTGTGTGTGTGTGTGTGTGTGTGCATGTATGTGTTGGTGTGTGTGCGTGCATTTGTGCTTGCGCGCGTGCGCGCGCGTGTGTGTGTGTGTGTTAAGTAATATTACTCGAATACACACATGCACCAACCTTTAACTCGCTATGTAATTAGTGCATTTTCGCAGTCAGATTATTGATCGCGGTTAGCATACATTGCACAAGATAGTGCCGTAAGTTTGAGCAGGGCGATACTCTATTGTTTACAGGTATCACTCGCATAATGCTTTAAATTAAAAAAAATGTACTCTTCCAGTCCCAGAAAAAACAACAAGGATAAGCGAAAATTGACACATAGGCCTATATGTATGCGCTGGGCTACAAAATATGGGTAAATGCATATTATGTCACAGACTTAGATAATAACTATCTGGGCGTACGTAATTAACACACCTTGTGTCTGCTACAGTGTGTGTGCTTAATTCTCAAATTACATCACTTTTCCCGGTGAGCAAATAATTTCGGGGCAACAGAACGTCAACCGCAGTACCAAGAAATAAAGCAACAGGAAGGGGGCCTCTTTTAACATTCCAAGATTATGTCAAATTACAAATACGGATCATAAGTCTATATTTAGTTCAATGCGAGACAAAGTATAGTGCTCGAGTGACGACATGGATTCTAAGAAACTAGCCAGTTGACGCTAGTGCATGATTTTCGAAAGTGTAACGCGTTCTAAATAGCATGCATCAATGTCGCAGCGACATTACAATTGTAAATGCCGTGATTGACGCGGAAATGAATACAAAGCTCCAACAGCACAGATTCGGACGCTCTTTTGCGCGCCAGTATGAGCACGAGACAGCCAATTTAACAACTTCTGGCATTAATTGCCCAGCTCGAGTTCTCTGTATGCCGGGCATGATAGGTCTCGACGCTGCGAAGGTGCTATTTATAGCGCAGCCGCCTTCGTAGTGACGTAAATGAGTGACTAGCCAACGTCATGCATACGAAATGAGTAAACTCCGCAGCGCATGTTCGCAATTATTCCCAACCCGGGTCTATTTGCCACCAACAAATACTTCATAGAAAGGGTGTGTTCTCAACGAGACGTTTAATTTACATTCTGATTAGCGCATTATTTGCTGAAACCACGGCAGCGGCAAATAATAGATGTCCTCAACGAATAGGCAGACAGGAAGTGAATATTGAAATAGCAATCCAAATTTTCGACTGTTTCTCAAGCCTTAACATCTGCATAATTATTACAAGAAGGAGGGCGGGGTTATCGGGACAACTTTTCGTATAAACCATGGCTTTCCCCACGGGTGTTATGCTTAAGAGGTAGATCATGATAATAAGTCAGTGTTAGAGTTCAAAGGTTAGAAGAAATGTCATCACCTAGAGGACTCATAGACTATCATGCTCAATAGTAATGACAGTGGTGATAATCTACATTACAATAAAACCGTACATTTACAACCAATAGTCGAAATTTCAACCAGGACAAGCAAAACTTTACAATTATCGTTTTTGCCTATAACAATGAAATAATGACATCGTCGGTTGACGTTAGCCACTATACAAACTGAGTTTGCCTTACGGATATTACTGATAATTATGTTATAGATAAAATATCGCGCCCGTAATGTGACTGTGGAATAATCAAGTGGTATATCCCTCCCTTCCAATCTAGCGCATGCTCAATCATCACTCTCTTTTCCCAACTTTTGACATTCCTCAGTCATTCCTTTCCCTTCCTATGTACAATTCGTGTATTTATACACTCTAAAGTCCTTAGATTGAAATAGATTGTATACAATAGTCAGGGACCCAATCCAAACGTTGGATTGAAAGTTTTCAATCTAATAGAGTTAGAATTCAATCTTATTCGATTGAAACTTTCTATCCTGACTACAATCTATTATATTAGATTGACTTTCAATCCACGGAATTTAGAGAGCAATGATACTCTTATAATTATGTGTAGTATAGAAACCACAAGTGGAAATTATGATAGCAGTGATTATGATGGAAGTAACAATGATGATAGTAAGTTATTGTACTGATAATACAGGTGTAATAATGTTATTATTATCAATAATGATAATGATGGTAATGTTTTTAATGATGATACTGATAATGGATTCGATATGGTAGTTATAAAAGTACCAAATCAACGATGTGAGCGCATGCTGACGAGTATAGAATTAAATAAAGAGTATATCTTTAACACGAAAAGAGTTTACCTATGGGGGTCAACACCGTCGGTGTATTCATGATCTGCACTTTATAAGGATAATGATTGAATCCCCGGCCAAAATCTCTAGTGAAGGGTGTTACAAAAAAAGAAGAAGAAAGTGCTCTAAACAGTCATGATCAAGAAGTTCAGGCGGTTACATTATTCAGAATGAAAATAATCCTGACCCAATGTGTTGGCATCAGGTGCTGCGCGGTTGTCATGGAGACAACGATGATAATGGTGATGGTGGTGGTAGTGGGGGTGATGATGGGGTAAAGGAGGACAGGCTGGTTGATAATGACAGAGAACTGGAAAGGAACACAAAGAGCTATCATCTTCTCGTATGACTTCAGCAGAGTATATCTCTGAAAAGTGAGGGTTTTTTTTATCACCCTGCACTGTTTTGATGATGAGGATTGATGCTGGCGCTATGCGGTGGCATTCTGGTGACTTGTGGTTTTCATGGAGATGATGATGGCGATGATGATGATGATGGCGATGATGATGATGATGGAAGAAGTTGATATTGAGGGAAACTAGAAAGCTAATTGGACGACTCACTGGGAAGAAAAAGGGTCACGAATCTTTTATGGCTTCAACATAGTTTCCTGAAAAAGTTTGTCAACCTTGAATTGCTCGTGGTAAAACCAAAACAAAAAAACACAACAACAATAAAAGCAAAACGAGTACGATGACATTACCAGGCACCGGGCCATTATGACGACTTAGTGAGTCTACATCAGGGGAAGATAAGGAAAAGTGTAAAATTGGCGCTATTGGTCATGCTGTGTTCCTGGAAGACAAGTCAGCATGGACTGGTGATTCACGAGCACTCGATTTGTCATACGACTGACATTTCAAAACACGGTTTCCTAGTTGACATTTCGGATAACCAGCTCGCGAACTCGTCCCAGGACTGGTAGATCGTGAGTCAGCACTAGTCAGCGTGTATTTTTAAACCTTGCTTTGGCGCTCGACGCATCCACAGCACCTCGCATAAGCTCTGGAAGAGAAACGAACGAGCCACGATAGTCTAAATAATACAGACACTGACCGCTCTGCATGTGCCTTACTTTCCCGTCAGAAATTACTATCTATCAAAATCGTCACCAGCGTCGTTTTCAGTAGAGCTTTTAAGAATCACTGTCGGGTATTTATTGATGATACATTTTCTGAGCTTCATGTTGACGTCATTCAAACCGTTAGGGTACATTAGCTTTAATGAGTGACGTACGTGTAGGAGACTAACGCAAGGAGTGAAATCAACTTGGGACCTTGGATAGAGAAATAGTGCGCGCTGCATCATTACGTTGTCAGACTAGCGTTACGAAACGTAGCGTGTGTGGGGAAGGGAAGTAAACAATGTTTTCTGTTTACATCCGTCTGTTGAATATTCATGACAGCATCAACTCGTAAAATCGTTGCCTTGATGGTCGACGATATACGTAGTTATGCTGGTAACCCTAACATGATTAATTTTACCATACAAAGACGACCACAACAATAAAGCAACAAGCTAATTGGCGGTTGCTATGCAAGTGTGCTTTTTATTTTCCCTCCGTGTGCGCCAAATACCCATTGACTCACCCGCCGAGACGGGCATTACGTAACGGTTGTGATTTAATAGTTGTTATTTTACGTGATTACAAACGATGTGTCATTCGTTTCATGGACAGAACGGTCTCGTACCGAACCGGGTGGTGATCATGTACTAGCAGGGAGGTGAGACAACCTCCCTGGTACTAGTAACTCCCTTTAGAGGATGAGTTTGCAATCGTGTTGGTGTATTCTGGGTCTACTTCAGATTTTGGGAGGGGAAAGGGTGGGGGTTCGTCTGGTATGCATCCTGACAGATTCTAAGGTTTCGTAACCGACAAAGTGTGACCCTTGTATTCTCTTAAGTTTTGCACCGTTAACCATGTCATGGTGCTGTTTAAAAGATTGAAAAGATGCCTCAGGCAATATACGAAAATAGACTGTATCAAGGCCTTTAAACTTCCGATTTCTAGACTTTTGAATACAGTGCGAAAGAAGTCGATACCTTATACCATGCAACTAGGAATGAATAAAAGGCCATCATTATGAAGGTCGAATGTTGAAGAACCTAAACTTAGAAATTGACAGTTGCCATTGCAGGTATCAGTTGTAGTAATATGAGGTTTGCTTCCAGCTGCATTTATAGTGCATCGATACACACATACAGTATGTATAATGTCTTCGTCAATTGCTTTATTGTCTCTTATGTTCATGTATCATTTTGCGTTCGTTGCATAATTACGGGATTGTGTTGGAATATAAAGCGTATTTATACGTAGGTGATGTTCATAAGTATGATGGATTATCAATATTTTACATGTTTACGTGTTTGTGTATAATGCGTGTTATTATTATTGTGATGACTATCTACGTAGAATTCCATATTCATTGGTTCATGCTTGTGTGTACGCGCTCGTGTGCTTAATATGACCTACACAAATTCACAAGAAAATACGCCATTAACGTTTCAAATTATGAGCAAACATAACATTAAATACCCAAATGGTGCGAACATAGCGCATCAGGTATGAATATAATTACACATCTGATGTAAATAAGCTTGTTATGTCGAGTGATGGCGTTAAGCCATTACAACTATCAAGTCGGGTGACAAGAGAAGCCACAAGCAGCTCTCGTCTAGCTTGTATCCACATTCTCATCATCAGCGTTGAAAATTAATGATCATGAGATCGACTTCGACGGATTCGACCGTGCGCGTGGGATAGTCAGGGGTAGGGACTATGAATGAGGATGCGAGGAGGAGGAGGAGGAAGAGGAGGAGGAGGAGGATTGATCAAAAAGTTACCACTCTAAAGAGATGGAGAAGGTCAGGGAGGAGAATACAGAATAGAAATTGAACACATACAAGCGGGCGTGCAAGATGAAGAATGGACAAAATTAAACGAAGGAAAACTAGGATAAGGCTAGGGGGAAGATGGTCATAGTAATGAGAGGGGATGTTGTTAATGGTGGTGTTGTAGTGGTGGTGGTGGTGGTGTGGTGGTGGTGGTGGTGGTATAGGAGTATACGCGAAGAGGGCGAAAAAAAGTAGCTCAAAGTGCATAGCAACCCATTTTGGCTAGTCTGCTTATATATAATGGAGGGGCCTAACGTGCTTTTTACGCCTGTGTTGTGGGAACAGTTACGATTACCATAAACTAATATTGGAACCAAGAGCTGACAGGCACAGCTTTGATAATCATCACTCAGGCCTCTGTATACATTACACGCCGAATAAACGTCATCCATTAACAAAGGTTTATTGAACAAGATCAACAACTATTCAACACCCATTTTTCGGTGTCTGTCCGCTGTTGGCACAGCTCTCGGCAAGTCGCCGGTCCAGAAATTTAGGGGAACCGGGACGACAAGAAGGGCGGGGGAACTTTAGGGAACGGACGTCAACTCACGACAACAATCCGCCAAGTTTTTATTTGCTTTCGAGAGTTCGTGTTCCGCGCCAACGCACAAAGGCAAACGAGAGGCCAGTATATAAGGAACCAGTCTACTAAAATAGCTCGTAGTTTCCTCCTCGGCTTATTGGCATGTGTGAACACGGAAGCACCTCGAGTGAATGCGATACTTCCATACTCTTGTAGAGACCGATCTATCTATCGCTAATGATCCACAAGGCATGTCACGACAACATTGAACTACATAAAACTGGAATTCCCCTCGACCTCCCCAGCTCGGCGTTCGGAGTTTTTGTTGGACTCCGTACTTCTCTAATCCAGGGAAGAAAACACTGCCATGGGTAAATTAGGACTGAAGAGTTCATTTTACTTGCTCGGCCAGCTCGAAAGAGGAATCAATCTCTGGGAGGTCTCTAATAGGAAACCGCATATTTTATGACATTAAGAATGACATTGAGAAAAGGTATTCCACCTAAAACCCTCCCTGTGTAAGTGGGACATGAATCGAAAGACAATTGTCTGAAGTATCGCACTGCGTACGCTACACAACGATGATAATGCAGGTGCAAGGTGAAAGAAGGGGTATCGTTACCAAACAAAGAGATTGGTATACAATCTCTTTGTTTCCAACGTAGTTATAAGGACGTTGTGAAGGTACAATAGCAAAATGAAGTCGGCATGTTTGGAGTTATAAGTTTCTCATCGGTTGCCTGTAGTTCTTTCGCAAGTTCTGCAGTTATGAGCTCATAAAATTCATCCTCGCAACGTGTTATGGCATTGGGGTTTTAAGGGGAAGTGGAACAACTAACTTTTTGCATCAAAAGTCATGTCTGAAAACCGACTTGAAAATCATGTCTGACTCGCAAATATACATTCTATAGTTTGTTGAGATTAAAGAACAATGTTCACCCATAAACATGTCACATCATAAAAATGTACTCACATATAGATAGATACATGCACATAGCATTCAATTCTTATATCTGGTTATATACAGGCCTACAATTTGAGTCATGACATTGTGTATCGTGATATCCCATCATAGTAAGCTGGTAGTTCAGTGTATATTATATACATGAATGTTGTGGTTGACCACGACATGATATTGTTACTTATCGGCTGCACGCATGTGAGGGTTACCAACTATATATTTACATTACCATTCACGACAGAACAAAATAGCATACAGGCCTACATACATACTCCACATGTGTATTATAGATCAGGCGAGAGTAAGAAAGCGAGCGAACTGGGAAACGTGGAGGAATCGAAAACTAATATCAGCTAAAAACGAATACTGCAAAATATATGATTATCATTAGAAATGGCAGATTGAAGATAATCAAGGGCGCCCATTGTATGCTATGCCTATGCAGTATTCAAACCCATTATTTTAAACCTCTTTATACGCACAAACTTCAAAAGAAGTGTCACACGTTTGTTTATTTGCAAGCGCCTGTGTTTTTCCTCGTTCAGGGCGCGACAACATGGTCGTAGATGGCGCTCATTATCAAATATCAGCGGTCGAGTGTCCTACTCTTCGCTGGAGTTGTTTTGTTTTGTTTTGTTTTGTTAGGGTTTTCCCCCTTTTTTTTTAGGGGGGGGGGTGACAAAATTCAAGACGTTGTCACATTCTCCCCCCCCCAAAAAAAAAAAAATACATACATACCCAACCCTCCTCTCTTTCCTATAGTGAAAGACAAAAGTCTCGTCAAGATTTAGATGACGCAGATTTATCCTCCGATTCCATTACCATGTTCGATCTATCTTCCTGTGTGTCATATTGCGCTGCGATGGTGTGTGTAATACACGTACATCATGTGGACTGCTTAGTTGATTTTTATTGCAATAGCGAGTACTTGTACTTAAATTAGTGATAATGTAGGAAATACGTAACAGTAACAAAGCGCACTGAAACGGATTTAGGAGAAAATGCGGATTTTTTTTCCTTTTCGTGGGGTATCTTTGTACCCTAGGCTACCAACAGTAGGGATGATGATTATTAACAGCAGCATCACTGGAGCGCATCTTATTGGTAGTCTTACCTCACCTATACGACGTTAGTTAATTGATCGTCAGTCCTTTAAGTGTTTTGTTTACGCGCTCTGCACATGGCCAAGTTGTCTGATGTCTACTATATAGGTCCTTGATACTACGAGCTTATTACCGCAATATAAGGAATAAACAACCCGACGGAGTTACCTCAATATCTTACTTCAAAAGTGTGCGCTAGCAATCACGAAACCGTCTGAAGTACCTCTCTAGACAGTTCGAGTCCGAAATCTTGTCCTCGATACGGCCGTCTTGGTTTGTGAGAAGAAAGTGCGGGCCGATCGTTCAGTCCATGACCAGGGCGTAGTAGATATCGGTATCTGAATGGTAGCGAGTGCGTTGTAACGAATACCATTTTACTCTTTCACTGGACGGCATTGTCTTATGGTGGGGGAGATTGATTTGAAACATCATCATTGATAGAAGCTACGTATGTACGTGGAATGATCCATGGGCAATTCAAAATGTTGTTGACTTCAAAAACATACGTGATTACAATTCGGCCTATAGAAAGGAATGGCAGAAAACAAGAAGAAACCACCCGTATATTATGACTAATTAATAAACACATTTTCCACGGACTGCTTTTATTTCGATGTTTTGTCACTTTTATTTTTGTTTTGTTGTTGTTTTTTGTTTGTTTTTACGTTGTTTTGAATATGTAACACAGGAACACAGAAGTTTTGGACAAGAAGTACTGCCGAACTATTCAACCAGGCTTGTTTCATATACCGAGTAATGCAAGGTACGTTGTGAATTTAGTTGCTTGCAATCTTGCAATGATACAAGAAGCTGATGTATAGGCCTACCGACAGCTGAAAATACCGCGATGGGGTGCAAATATTGCCTTAGACCCTAATGGAAATGAGATACAAACGTATTGGAGGTAATTAACAAACGTATCCATAAATCACAACCATTAACTTTGTACAGAATTTCATAATGAACTTAGCTTGATTTTACAAAATGTGTATGAGGCTAAGATACAAAACGCAGATATGAATTTTCATCTGAATTTGACATGTTCTTGACAAAAAACAATTTCGATATCTTGTAGACACGTGTTTATCTATTTCAGTTTCCTGTTTTATACACGGTGACTGAAGTAAAAGTGAGTTTCCAACAGCAATATGTTAACAACACATAATATACACTCATGTAGTTGATTCCATTTTAAAGTTAACAGAAAGACCGACACACATTAAAACTAGAAATATCACTTAAGGTGATTAATACCCCCGCCCCGTGACGACAGTCTTACCCAAGGAATGATCTTTCCTTGATCTTCTGCCATTTGAATGCCGTTACCATGGCAACGCAGCTTCCGACACGTCCGAAAAATGTCTTGCACATCTTCCCACCAAGACTATTGTGTGTGCCACATTTCATAAGCTTTTGTCAAAAACTGAGGGAAGTAGTTCAATCCACAAGATCTTTCCTTGATCTTCCATTAATATGCCGTTACCATGGCAACGCAGCTTCCGACATATGTTCAAAAAATATGTCTTGCACATCTTCCCACCAAGACCAATGTGTGTGCCACATTTCATGAGCTTCAGTCGAATACAGAGGAAGTAGTTCAATCCGCAAGATCTTTCCTTGATCTTCTGCCATTTATATGCCGTTACCATGGCAACGCAGCATCCGACACGTCCGAAAAATATGTCTTCAACATCTTCCCACCAAGATCAAGGTGTGTGCCACATTTCATAAGCTTTGGTCAAAAAACTGAGAAGTAGTTAAATCCGCAAGATCTTTCCTTGATCTTCTGCCATTAATATGCCGTTACCATGGCAACGTACTTTCGGGTACTGTCAAAAAAATGCGTCTTGCACATCTACAACCAAAGGCACACATCTGTACCAAGTTTCATGGAAATTGGGCAAAAACTGAGGAAGTAGTTTGCAACACAAGATTTTCCATCATTTTGGCTCATAATATGTGAGCTGTTACCATGGCAACATACTTTTTGTCACAGTCAAGAAATGTGTCATGCTGACCTATATCCTAAGACAAACATTCAATATGAATTCCATGAGAATTGGAAGAACACTGATGAAGCAGTTTTGCCATGAAGCATTTTGCCCTATATTTTACCAATAACATGCCGTTACCATGGCAACGCACTTTTTGCCACTGCGGAAATATGTGTCTTGCACATTAACATATTCAGATGAACATCTGTACCTAATTTCATAAAAATTGATCAAAAACTGTGGGAGGAGTTCGCGACGCAAGATTTGTACCCATTTTTGCCCATAATATGCCATTACCATGGCAACGTACTTTTGGGTACTGTCAAAAAATATGTCTTGCACATCTACAACCCAAGGCACACATCTGTGCCAAGTTTTATGGGAATCGGTTGAAAACTGAGGAAGTAGTTCGCGACGCAAGATTTGCAACGGACCGACCGCCCGACCGACCGCCCGACCGTCCGCTGATTCCTATATACCCCCTTCAAACTTCGTTTGGCGGGGGTATAAAAAAACCTCCAAATTTCTTCACGCAAAAGCCAAGCAATGATAAGACTCGAGCACTAATCGGACAAATCAAAACTCTCGATTTTGTGAAATTGTTAAAATTTTATTAGAAAATCATGGCGTTGAAAATCGATCGCATAAGTCACTCTTTGATAGAAAATTCATCACTCAAAAAACAAAACAAACAAAAACACATTTCATCAGGCACAGGACACAATGATTCATAAATTTTGGATTTAAACGAAAGAACACATTTCAGGTAAACACGTGATACGTAAAACGGTAAAAGAAAATAATACCTACACACATAGTCTAGGTACATATCGAATAAAGCAGCAGATCACTCTTGTTTTTTTATAACCTATGTATCAGTGGCATTTTATGACGTTCTGCTTCTCAACTGAATAAGAGAAGACATAGACACTGCATATCAGCTTGCTTCTTTCAAAGTGTTATTAGCATGCTTTTGAGCATAATGTAGATAATGGACGCACATTACCAACTTTCTATACATTTACACGCAATTATGTCAATAAATTTCCTTAAAATGCACTTTATTTACGTGCGCACACACACACACATTTATATTAAGTTTATTTGACACTGGTGGAACCTATATCTTTATGATCATGCCTTAAAGTCAATGTATCTCAACTCATGATTAAAATTTATTTTGTCAAGCTGGGGTGGCCCTCTAGACCCACACAGCTTACTGCGTCACTTTGGCACAAAATTCAAATGACGGAAGATCACTCTAACTATACAGTGGGTAAGAGATGTGTGATAGGTCCAATGATTATGAACAAACTCCTCTGGTTGCAAATTTTGGCTGAATTTTAACTAATTTTGAAATCTTTCGTGGACATAAGACATCCTGAACAAACTCTCCTGGTTGCAAAATTTGGCTGAATTCTAACCAATTTTGAAATATCTCATGGATAAAATATATAATAAAAGATTCTTATCACATATACTTCCAAACACACCAATAATGGGGGGGGGGGGGGGTAAACATAATATCACGTTAGCACACATTTTCTCCACAATGTTATCTATTCACATCACTGGGGCAAGTATGACCCATGTCCCCTAGAACATTAAAATGCATTTTGATTTCACTTTTAAAAAATATTTCTTTGGCTCCATTAAGATCTCTTCCCCAAATAAAACAATAATTTTATTGAAACATATAGTTGAACACAGGTTATGCACTTGCTTATTTTTCTTTCCTGCTTTTAACTGAATGTTCGCATATCTTGTATTACATCAAGTTCTTGTAATTATTTTATTTGAATGAATCTATGAGATATGGGAAATAAAATCTGAATTGCATTGAACAGAAATTCATCTGGTATTTTTCACTTGTTAACCTTTATCTAATATATATGTATGTATATATATATATATATATATATATATATATATATATATATATATATATACATATATCAAGGTGGATCTCCAAGAAACGAATTTCTTATGATTACTTATGATCAATTATGATTTGTAGGAGAAATATATTGCAGCATTCAATTTATGGTCACAATATACAAAGCCAACTTAATGATAAGACTCTGTATTTTTTTTTTCCAAGATACCCTGTTTCGAAGCCTTACACAGCCATCAAATTTTTTGTGTTGATGACACTTAAAAACAGAACGTTTCATGTCCCATCTCAGATCACTTAAGTGAAGTGCCAGGAAAATCAGGGGAACTATATATATGGCCAGCTAGCCAGTCAAATTGGCATAAATAGCAATGGTTGTTGTGTTTTCTCACTGTAGAGCAAGAAGGTAGTTTGAGCTATATTTCAACAGACACATGTCACTCTTGCTCCAAATGAAATTTTCTACAAAGTTATTGATTTTGCTAAAAATGAATTTGACCAAAGTTTGGAGCCATATGCTGTGACATTGATTGCAAATTGATGGCAGACCACAATGGTGTGCGCTTACGTCACGTCTGACCGATCTTTGCTGCTATATTTATCCAAACAAGGCCCTGCTACTTGTACCTACAGTGTCTTTACGACGGAACTGGGTGATGACATTAAGACGGTTCTATCACAGAATTGTACAAGCCTTTTTCGTTTCTGATTAGCATGGATAACGACACAAATTCTATCAGGCTCAGAGTCAAAGAATGAAAACAAACACAACAAATCATCATATACTCTATGCAAAGAGTAAAGAAACAGAAATACACTTCAATAAATGAACTGGTACATAATTACATAAAATATCACAATGACGAAAGTAGAGCAGTATTTCAATGTAAACATTCCATACATATTTCAACTCCATTCGTCATGCCAGGGGGAAAGTAACACTCACCGATATAACATGATTAAATTTGTAAATATCTGTCACAGAGACATATAAAAACACTCTCATGCCCAATCACCTAAACAAATCCCCCACCCAAATATTATGTGATGTACAAAAACCTGCAATACACAACAAAAATGAAGCTATCTGAATAACACACGCAAAGGAAATGATGATGTTGCAATGATTTTGCGCAGTCATTCACACTACCCAAAGTGTTTTACATATTGTTTTAAACTCCACTGTCTATATCATTACAAAAAAATCTGCAAATTTACATTGGTATCATATTGCTGAAGGGGGGCAGACATACAGATAAACAACCATTCCAAAGCTAAACGTATGATTTCAACAGGGTAGCTTTACTCACATAGATACTAAAGTCTACAGAAACAAACAAACAAACCAATCCTCAAGGGCATAAAACACAGTAAATGTATGAAATAAAATTGACATAGCAATAATTATTGTTTGGCTGTAAGAGGAGTAATATTATTGCCACATGTACACAAACACCATGCACTGTTTCCCCTTTGAAACATCTTCTCTTGGGGTACTGTGATCGCGGAAATTTTTGCGGTACATTAATTTTCGCATATTCCGTGCTACTTTTGGCAAGTGCAAATTCTAAACATTCCGCGAAAATATCTTCACAATTTTCTCTGCACATTTTGAATGGGTTGACAAATTGTAAAGTGCAAATTCAAGAACCCATGAATGTGTTTCTGAGCTGATCAGCGAGAAAAATTAATCGCGCGAAAATGTTGACATTTACGGCATTGGTTTTATACTCTGTTTGTTTAACATATGTAAGTCAGCCAAGGCAACATAGTACAGAAAATGTTGAGGTGTCTTCTTATAAAAACTGTATTCAGACAACTCTAGCAATCATCACAAAAATAACTACAAAAACTTCTTTCCCCTCTCCCCACCAAGTAGACTGACCTTTTTTTTTTACAGTACTTTGTGCAACAAACCATACAGTTCTTCTAGAAGCCCATTAGATATAACTTTGACAAGGACCTAAGAGCAGATCTCATTCATCAGGGGTCGCACTTAACTTTTTTTTTAACTAGCCAGGCGGACTACTTACAATCAATTTTGACACTGAAGCAATGTTTTGGCTAGCCAGACGGACTAGTTACTTCAGAATTTTATGATTTTTAGCTAGTCCGACATGATTTTGGGTGGCCAATGGCCAGCGGACCATTGCCAATTTCGAACCCTGTTCATGATACCTCATGCTGAAAGAGAAAACTGGGACTATGCAGACTGCTAGGCCATACACTCTGACACAAGCACCACATCAAAACAGGGAAAAAAAAACAAACTAAAAACACTTTCATGATGAAATTCAGCATGATTACAACTCTTACCATTCAGATAGCATTTAAAGACTACCATGAAGCAATTATGAAGGCCAGTATTTCAAATGTGGTTAAAATTAAAATTTGTCTTTGCAATTTGCACATGCATCCCGACATGAAATACAAAGAATTTTCACAGTATGGTGCTCTTTCCACCATAAATCACAAAAATCTATAAATCTACATGTTTGCAGCTAAAACATTACCTGAACTTGTGGTGTTACACAGCTTCACAGCTAATTGCTTTACCAAATATTTCATTGGAAGAACACATATGCATCAAAGGTGCTTTTTGATTTGTCAACAACAAATTAATATACTTCTGTTTGAGTCTGCACTGTATAAAGTAAGTTGCAAATCAAGCTAGCTAGTGCTTTCAACGAATTGAGCAGAAAGGCTATTACGCATTTTACGATGATGGAAAAGAAGAATCGATACCATCAATGATTTTCAAACACACTGTGGAAGAATGTAAGAAAAATATGAAAATGTGACCCCAACCTCAAACAAGCTTTGAGTACTATGCCTACAGGGGGGATTAAATGATACTTCAGAGTGTTACGGTTTTCACATCCCAGTCCAGCCTCAGTCATCTGGCCACGTCGGGACCAGCAGCCCCATCTCAGTGAGTGATATAATAGCCAAAAAAGAGAGATAGGCTTAAGCATGACACTTTTTACAACAAGCCGTGTTGAGCGTATACATAAACCAGGCACTGTCCATTTCAATACCATTATTACAACCATTGAAAATACCAGTTTACTGTAATACACTTGCTTGTTTAATAAATCAAACGATACAGAAATGAACTGAAATATGAGTAAAGATGCCACTCCTTGTGTGCCTTTGTTTCTGTGTGTTTGCTGACAAGCGAAGATAATCAAATCTCAGAGGTCTCCCCCTCCCTCCCATCTCCCTATCAGACCATCTGATGAGCAGCTTACTTTTCCTTTAAGCAACAGCATTTCAGTTGATACAAATATATCAGGGCTCGACACTAACGGTGGCCCGCTGGCCCGGTGGCCCGGGGCCACCAAAAACGCACGTCGGGCCACCAAAATTTCAGAAATGAAGAATTTGGTGGCCTGATCAGGCCACCATCTCTATCTCTTGGGCCACCAAAAATAAAAGTTAGTGTGGAGCCCTGAATATATATTGTGTCACAGTAAATGACCATTCAGGATATCGCCAATACACAAAGCATCTTTGCACACCCTGTCACAGGTGCATGGTGGGATAGCTCATCAGCATCATCGCTTCCGGTTGTCTAGCTCGCATCTCTATCCACATACAGCACAAAGATTCCATCAATGTCATGCACTTTATTCCTTACAACTCTTTTCCTCAGTTTGAATTTTGGCTTCAAAAGACTTGACAGGTTTTCAATTCAAGTGATTTGTGGCCATTAAAGTCCTGGGATCGTCACTGCGATGCTCCAATGTGCTGATCACATGGCGATAAGCAAAGAAATCTGTCGAGAATACCTCTGGATGAAAGAATGTGAACTGGGCTTTTTGGTTGGCAAGCACTACCGCGTGCAGTGCTTCTTCCAAGACTCACCCCAGTCACATATACGAACACTGTTCATGCGCTCATCTGGTGAGTAAGATGCAGTCCAGACCCGATCCAACTTTGCTATCGAGCCATCCCACAATGCATCTGAAACACCGTCAGCCGGGAGGCATTTGCGTATTGGCGGTGCCCCAAATTACATCCCGACTTTCTCGCTGCCCTGTATTTGCAAGAGAATTGCCATTTTGTTTTTGATTCCAGTGAAGTTTTGTGATGAAAACATCTGCCAGCCCTTGTCTGGATAAAGGAGATATCCGGAATAGTGACGGCTGAGTATCTGAAAAGTCAGACTGTACTATGCTTCAGGTCACTGTATAGACTGTCTCTGAAAATAGGTTACGAAAACATCATCATATCCCCATTACCCGAAGAGACAAAGTATGTTTCAAAAACAAGTTGTCTCCATCAGAAATGGCACATACATACCCACATGATATCAGAGTCATTCATTCAAATATATTTTGAAATATAGAGAGATTCACACGGTTTGCTCACATGATAAGTATGTAGCACAAGTGCATCACCATACTGCACTTTGGAATGTTGTGACTAAACATGTACATATATACACGAGATTATAAAGCACTGATACATTAGACACACTATAGAGTTGTATTTGTTGAAGTTGCTATGATTGCAAACAATATTTGAAAAGAAAATATGACTATAGATGTAAGAAAATTTTACATTAAGCTATACAATTGCCTATTGCACACCAGACGAGAGAAAAAAAAAAATAAAAACATGCACCGAGCTATTCCAAGAAATAATGAGGATCTCTGAGATCAATGCATTCTTTCAGGAAACATGACAAATCAAAATACAAAGAAATTTGCAACAACAAAAAATCAAGTAGAGCCCATGCATATCAGACACCTTAAATGTCAAGAAAATATATATCATGAAAATTTGGAATCAGACTAATCTCTTGTAAGGCAGCTTATAAATGATTGCAAATATATTACTAATGAATACAAGTCAAAGAAATGGGTGTCTAATATCAATGTAGCAAGGTGCATATCACCCTATCTAAGTGACACCAAGGTCGAAGAAGTGATATTTAGACTCTTGATATAAAACTTAAAAGCGCTTAAGACAAACACTGCACCCCTCCTTAACAGCACTTACAAATCAATGCCTACTAGTAGTTAAGAGTACTCGTAGATAAGCGCCTTTCCTATTTTTTTAACTACACCAAATGTCCACACCGACTGATGGTGAGACATAAGTACAGACAGACAGACAGACAGACAGACAGACAGACAGAACAAACAAACACAGACACACCAAACATCATGCTGAGGTAGGCGTCTGCTAGTTTCTTCTCTTAAAGTACCACAGACCGATAGCAAAATGACTTGGCAGCGACATCTCATAACTGCCAGCCAAAGAGACGGAGAGAGAAAGAGAGGGAGAGAAGATGTGTAATCCATGCTAAAAGTTGAAGAACCCACTCCATCTGTACCTGGGACACGTTTTCAAGGCACATTCTCGGGTACGAACCACACCTCTATACCCATCAGTCCCGACTCTGCCCCTCATCTGAGCCTCATTGACCGAATTCGGTTGCCCTCGTCTCTCTTGTCATCAATAGGGCACCGCGTTCTCTGGCTTGAATGCGTAGTACGGCGACTTGGTTCCCAATATGATTAGCTGCTGACCTTGGTACATCAATCTGAAAAATGAATGAAAATGAAAGTAGCACAATGCAACATGATAGCTCTGCAATAACAAAACAAAGACAAAAATTGTCCCTCTTTCAAGTTCATCTAGTAAGGGAGTTGATTTCATCTTAACTATGCCACATACAGTTTTAGTCCTTTTATTTCTTGTTGCTGCTGTAATACTAGTTTTGTCAATTAATCTTTAAGAGCCTTGAGGTGAACTGTAACATAATAAGCAGTTGTTTGTTTGTGTGTGTGTGTGTGTGTGTGTGTGTGTGTGTGAAATTGACCTATCTGCATACAGAAAAAATGATACAAAATATTACAAAAATTTGTTAGTAAATGTCCATCAATGACACCAGATAGCCACGCACTTCAAGCACTGCTATACAGAATGATTTCTGATAAATCATAAACACACTTGACCATCAGCGACATATGCATTATAATTACTAATTACTACTCAGTTAGCATATATATATAGAAGATATTGCATGGTGCCCTATCATGCTATGGTTTCATAATTGTGCTGTGGTGTTCGCCAGAAGGACGCGGTTCCAAAGTCTATCAATCTGATGCATAAGTCGATCGCCGAGCCAAGCATCACAGTTCGAAATAGCTGTGTGTGGGAGGGAGTTCAAGTGGCCGTGGCGCATATCTTGTTGCAAAACACACTTCCTCCTCAGATGTGCTGGTAGCGCTCGAGTGGGCGGGGGAGAGGGTGAGGCCACCACTCAGACGCTACCACTCCACGCCCCAAGGGCCCCGACAAAGTCGCACGCGTCTGGGCCTGTCTGCGTTTGGCAGGACTCAGCTGCTTGTTGACAACACACAGCTGTAATGTCAAGCAATTAAAGTCGCACCCCCCACAACATCCAACTAAGCTACACACAAGGCTCTGAAGAACTGTGGCTCATAATTCAGCTCGATATGTCCTGGCCAATAACAGAAAAATTTGATGCCAAAATAAACTCTCAGTACACAAAAACAAAAAAAAATAACAAAAAAAACTTAAATGTTTCATGACATATCAACATGTAATTTGCAAATGTTTGCTATGTATAGGACTGTCTATATACATATAGTGTGAGGTGAGAAGACAGGACTATGTGATATAGTATATTTTTCAAATATTCAAAGAATTGATGAAGTCAGCTTACCCTTAACATGATCCAAATACTTGGTCAGTGAGGAATTTGTGCAAAAGAGTTACAGAATTTGCTTTAATATAAAAATGAATGGCGCACTCAATGGTACCATATGGTATGTAAACACAATTGAAGCCTATGCCATTGCTTTGCAGATCTCCTACACAACCAGCCCACAGAGATATCAGATGTGAGAGAAAAAACAAAAGCTGTTTGTTGACTTCAAATGACTCTCATTACATTATCCTACTATACTAGTGTAAGGGTGGATAGGAGTGTGTGTGTGTAGGTGTGTGGTTCCACCTTTTAATACATGTATGTATTATTACCTCCACCAAGGAGGGTATGTTTTTTGTTTGTTTGTCTGTTTGCAAAATAACTCAAAAGTTGAGAATGGATTTGGATGAAACTTGTAGAAAAAGTCGATAATGACACAAAGAGCAAACGATTAAATTTTGGTTGTGATCCAGGAATTTTAAAGAATTTTAGAGAGATTTTTTAATCTTCTGGCAAAAAAGGTTAATAAACTATTTCGGGTTTCCATACATGAACTAAAGTGCATACTTGAGGCACCGCACACCAGGAAGCTAATGAGGTAAACACAAGGCTTCTTTGTATTTACATTGGGAAATTGGGATATTTTCAACATGCGTGTATATAGGTGGTAAAAATGAGCTGCTTGGCGGTGGTCTGCACTCTCCAGGTGCTTTTCCAGTTATGGATAGTGTTCGTCGTGACATTGTGAGATTACGCAAGCAAAGCTTTGCTTTTATGACTCATTTATTCAAAAGGAGACATCAAGAAAGTGCATGTGTATGTTGTAAAAAAAATGTAAATGATTCAACTCTTATAAACAGAAAAAGCAACAACAGGAACAATGATAAGACTTGCTATCATCAGGCCTGCACACTTATTTTTGCCACAGTCTATTTCTTTTTCTTTGCTCGCTGTTTTAACCTGTTGAGGACGGTTTGATTTTGCTACGACACACATTTCCCATAGACGCTTGCCCCAGTATACTGGAGACTCGTCCTCAATGGATTAAAGGGTTTTGGATCGGTCCAATTTCTCAACCATTCTTTACAGCATGTGTCTGTAGTTTTGGTCAATTTGGCAAACACACACGCACCAAAATGCACTCAAAGGTATTTGATTCTGACAATGTCAACCAAATCTAGGATAGTCTTTTCTGAAAATGAAATTCCACGCCGTAAATATCTTAGGATCCTAAGAAGTTGTAGAACCAGGTTTGCTCCAATGATATTCATAAATACCAGAAAAAAAAACAACAACAAATCCCCAAATAACAGATGCCATCACTCACCTTAATACACCATTGTGTAAACTCCGTACTGTGTTTCCTTGATAGAGGTATATTTTGAGGCATTTTGCCAAAGTTATCAATTTCTTGTAGTCTGTCTCAGAATCCTGTCTATAGAACAAGGTATATATTCCTCTGTTGGAGCAAATTGGAAGAAACAAAACAAAACAATGTAAAATGCACAATACACACACAAAAAAATAACAGTGTCACCCATTTAAAGATGACCTGATAACAGTGCACGCCATCAAAAGAAGCTGATCATAATTTCTGAAGTGACATCCACAAACTAAATTGATCCATATCCTCAAATTCAGATCTTGCTCAGTCTGCAGACTGTCAATAGCAATCTGGCTTTACAAAAGTCTCATGCACCACTGTAATGTTAATTTTCCATGAAAATGCCCTATAAATCTCCTTACAAATCTATATTATCTACACTAGAGCTGTGTGCCTGTGACACAGACTGCCAGTCAAAAGACTGGCTGAGAATATACAAATAATACATATCAACGAGGGCATAGTAAGAATGACCAACATACAGTCCCTCTGGAACAGTCTAACATGCCCGAGGTGATAGCCGAGGGTTTTTTGAATGTTTCAAAGGCACCGTATGTGTGGGAAACTATACTCATGCTCCAACAAAATGATATGTATTATTTGCTTTATAAAATGATGAAGCAAATTCTTGTCATTCAACAAAATTCTCCTGCACGTCAGCCATTTTCGAGAGTAAACGAAACGATGACATCTTGCCCTTTTACGTATGCCTACCATGCATCGTGACATGAAAGTGCTAATGACCGCTAATTACACCAGTACTATGCTAATGAATAATCGTAAGCAAAATTAAATGTTAGGCAAAATGAATGCCTGGGCATGTGTATGCTCTAAACCAATCATTTGATAAGGATCTGTTCCATCATTTTATGATATTTACTACATGTATGCCCATGAAATAAATTCTAGTAGGGACTGGCTAATATCAACGAAATAGCACTTGACCACAGGTATGTAAGTGATAGTGCTCCGTAAAGTCATGCAGAAAGTCATGACAAGCATTTAGCAAACACAACGTAGTACCTAGAATCATAGTGTATAATAGTTTACACGCATTATACCATGAAGCAATCATAGAAATTGTCCACGTACTGTGAATTAGAAATGGCCGAAGATGCACTCACTTCTATTGCCTGTAGGGTTTCAGCACTTACACACTGATGTGCATCATTACACTATTACATTTCACACTTTCATGAGAAATCTAATAGCCATCATACAGAAGACTACTATGTACATAGGTTTGCAACTTTGCAGAATCGTGGTGCTCATTCATTAAATCTGTAGCCGTCTAACCTGATTCTGCTCTTCATTCCACTACAGACACACTGCTTTCGTTTCAGGATACACATTCCTGTCATTGACTCATATTTCCTGATCCCACACATAGTTTTGACATCGTACCCATCGTTAAAAGATAAACTTCAGTGACAGACGTAACACAGATAACCTTTGAACCACAAATGTCTGTAACACTCTGGGGTCCATAAACCTCACCTCGGCATTTCGGTGAGGTCGAGTGACGTTTTCCCCAGCGTCTCGCAGCCGATCAGATGATTACGATCCAGCGGAGTACTGCTCGTTATTAGACTTTTGATGTGTTTCTCATATTCCGCACTCGTGAGGTAATAGCTCCGCTTCGGTTCCGTCTCCGGATCACTGCAAATTTGTTTAAAGCGAGGCCCAACATGTGACCCTTAAATGTTTATGTATCTACTGCAAACAATGTAAAGCAAACACAGTGTCATGTCATTAACAAATCAGGTCAATGGTTGAAGACTTTACAGCAAGTATGACCTAGACAGTCAACCCACCCAGCATCGAACACATGAAGACCTACGCTAATTTACAGACTGCTTAGTTTAATTTGCCAAGTGTAGCATCAAGTTGTAGCAAATGGCATTTAGTAACTAGAATGCACTGCTTAGGCTGTCACTAATGAAGGAGAGTCTAAGATTTGACTTTTGACCCAACATTTTAGCACATCATCGCACCTTGTTTAAAACCTGTTCAATGAATTACTAGCACCATATTTCAGATTGGCTACACATAGATGGAAGTATCATCCCATCCCATCCCCCCCCACTTCTATAAAATCAACAACAACCACATGCTGAAGTACAGAATGAGTAATTTTATTTCTTTGAAGCTGTTAAACTACATACAGACACCCAGAAATCCACCTCCTACCTTGTAATTGTCCTATTTGAGAGATACTCCTCCATGAACGGCCGATCCTCGTAGATGCCCGGCTTGATGGCTCTCTTGACCCTTGACACGTCGGGCACGATGGACTCACGGCCCTTCCTGTAGTCATCCCTCAGCCACTCCCTCCATGTCTGGTCGGCGCAACACTTCAACTCATTCTTCTGCACCTGACTCTTCCAGATGCTCCTTCTCATTATCCACCTGGACACGAGTAGCGGTGGAAAAAGAAAATTCAGTCTCAGATTCATTACTGTACTCCATGATAGCAAATTTAACCACTTGCAAAATTTTCAGTAATTCCTAATCCATGAAAGATTAGATTTGCTAAATATACGGCATACACAGTAACCCATGTCAGCCAATCATTGCTAGCATCCTGTACTAAATATATAAATAGCACATTATTGATAACAGCTTCTTACGTACATAACTGATGGCATTCGAACGGAGATGACAATGTAACAACAAAGAAAGTGAGATTTTCAATTATCATTTTTAGATAGATACTAGATGGCCAGATAGCTAGATAGCCACTAGATATTAAGATATCTATAATGGCTCTATATTAACTCATCTGAAAGAAATTTGTGAAAAATTTAATATCCTTACTTGTGCATGGAGACTGATTTAATTTAGAATTGTCAATAAAGAGTAAAATGTTCATGCCAAACATGATCTATCTTCCATGAAGTAGGGGTACCTGACTGTAGATCACTGCATCTGGGGTCAATGTCTTCGGTTTGTTAACTCATACAATATTTGAAAATAATTTCTGTGACTTTTAAGGGATCCAAGACCAGGTGATCTGATACTAAAATCACTGTGCTGTCCTTCTCCTTAAATTGGCAACAGTCCCACATCCAAATTGTACTTTCACTTCATTCACAGTACCTAATGCTCTGCAAGGCCTTTGATATATTGACTGTAATACATCACTCCTCCAACAGTGCACCCTGGAGCTACAGAAAGCAAAAGATATCATGGTTGCTTCTCTTTGCCGTGTAAAATACCTAATTATACATGACTATGAAACAGGCTTATTTATTGATAAACTGGAGTCAGTTGGTAAGTTGCCACATACTAAGAAGTCAAAAGCTGCAATCATTTTCTTGCTTACAAGAGCATGAAGAATTACATATAGGTGCACATGATGTGCCACCATTGCCCATGTTGTCAATTTGATAACTTGGATACTTGATAAAGAAGTGATCTCTAGTAGTATATTGCAGTTTTGCCCAATTCTGGGTGCCACAAATATATAACAGAACAAATGGCATACCCATATCCAGGAAAGATATCAACTCTGTATAGTAAGTCCACATCACCAGATGTATGCTTGAAACCTACAAGAGAGAGAGAGAGAGAGAGAGAAAGATACCAACACTACATATGAAGCAACGATCACAGTTAGCATTATACACCACAGTTCATTTTTCATATAGCTTATATTGCCGATTACATTGGTATACTACACAGTACAGTGTGGTTGAAGACCTAGCCCCGGTAAAGAAATGTCTCCATAATTCTTTTTAAGCATGGATCCATGTTGGTAATCAAATCAATGTAAATTAAAGAGTACGGTACAAAGCAATAAGCCTTTTCCTTCTTGGCACAAAACATGCTTGGCAGTTCATTTTCACACAGGGTATACTGCCAATTACACCTCACAAATGCAGCAGTATACTCTGAAACTGCCTACACCCATAAACCAAAACCAAACGCTTGCAATATAGTTTGAAATTGCACTGTTTTGGAGACCAAGTGGTGTCAAAACTAGCTTCAACTACATCATGGGTGCATGGCATGATGCTATTTTTGCACAACTGACGCTTGGCCATATGAATTCAGCGTCAAAGCATGACTTGTGATATGTTTCTTCTTCAAGGGCTCTCCATCTAAAGTGCAAAGCAAGGGTAATCAAAAGTATTCCTACTTCTGCAGTTCTTTCATTTAGCGAGAAGATTACAGTTCTCACAGGGTGGGAAGAAGTGAGAATAAGATTAAGTGTTTCCATTATACTGTCAATGATATATGAACTATGATCTAATAACACAATGATGTACATCTCTCACAATGAAACTTGAGGGAGAGAGAGAGAGAGAGGAGACATCTTCGAAATGACCCACACCCAGACAATACAGGCCACTTGGATACAACCGTAGGTTTTCCTTTGAGCACGTGAGTGGCTAATAGCACCCACAAGTGTCACAGAAAGTAAAACTGTCTTGAATCTATATACATACCATGACGTTAATCCTCCCTCTCCCTCTCCCTCTCTATAACATTCTTTCTCTCTGTAGCTTGCTCTCCTTTTTCTGTGCATTTTGAGTGCAATGCTCCTTACCTCCCTTGTTGTACATACTCTTGCAATACTCATACAATTTGCTTTTACAATTTTGAACTCAAAATACTCCAAAACAATTTATTATCACGGCAAATCACTCCAGCCAGACATGTTTCTTTCTTGGCAGACCATTTTGGCATACTGCAAGCAAAGTCCATAGGGTGGAAGATGAATTTTGAGCCCTTCTTGAGAACGTTTTCTTGCCTTCAAGCTACCACACAAGAATATGGCAGAAACAAAAGTTATCCTGTATTCTAGCAAATATTCAAGGTTTGTAGAAGGTAATCGCAGAAAACGCACCATGCTCATTCCACGCCGAAATCGTCATGAGGGTATCGTCTTGCTCCAGGAGGTGCATCGTCTGTGAGAAATAGCGCAGGAAATCTGGCGCCACCTCCACGTACTCCTCGATGATGATGAAGAATTCGCTTTTGGGGAAGAGGGCCATTCCTTCCTCAATGCCGGATTGGAGGGCATCTACATCAACACACAATCACAGAAGCAGATATTCATTTCCCACATATTGTATACGGCATATTTCACAGGTTTGAATTTTCACTAGGATGGGTGCTCTTTGCGAATGCGGAAAATGAAAAACATCAATCTCAACTTGAAGTTGTTAATACTATGTGCGAATGTAACAATGAAAAACATCAAAATCAACTTGAAGTTAATACTATGTGCACGCATAAATATACTGGTTACACACTACATAAATAAGGTGCGTGCTAACACAGTTTGGTAGGCCTTAGTCAAAGAGTGCAAACTGTGTGAATAGACAAGTGCATTTAACCACACGTGAATTTGACAGCAAGTCTCCATTCTCAAAAAAAAAAAAAAAAAAAATTAGACTGGCTAATTATGCTGCCCATACAGTAGATTCCAGAACAGCTGAATCTTAATGATGCATTACTTTTTTCTCACAATTATCAAGTTCAAAGCTACGCCAATTTTTGAATTACCTTAGACCCCGTTTACAGTGAGTGAAAAGGCCAAATGCGGTACCAAAATCGGCCGCGCATTTGGCCACGCTCTGGAGGTAGTCTCGGCCGTGGCTTGGCCGTGGCTGAGCCCAGCCTCTTCTCACTGTAAACGTAAACTGGGCCAAATGTGGTACCAAATTGCGACCAGCATGCTCCCAATAATAGTCGTTTGTTTACAAGCAGAGGGCCACTACGACAAAATATTGAAAGGTTTGAATTAACAGCCCGGGCCGAGCCTGGCACTGTAAATGGACAAAATTGCGGGGCCGAGTACTGCAATTGAGGCCGGGCTCAGCCGCGGCTCGGCTGTGGCTCGGCCCAGCCCTGCACTGTAAACAAGGAGAGTGAAACTAATCTATCAGGATGGTAGAATTTTCTACCATGGTTTTGTTAAATTTACTGTTTATCAAATATAATTTGAAGATGAAACTGCATGGCACTTTTAAGAACTGACGGCGGGTGAAAAGGGAAGAGCCTAGCACCATTTTGTAATAGTGTAAAACATCACTTTATTACTAATCTTGTACAAAAAAAAATTCCAAATCTACAATCAATTTTCGCCCTGCATAATGATGGACAAAATCTGATATTGCTAGCCACATAATTCACTGCATAACATATTGTCACCTATATCATGTGTTACCTTATAAATCTTCATTCATGAAATGTCATGCCTGTTTTAACACTGGGCTCATGTAGCTTCATATTTTGACATCCTGTTTGTAAGAGGGTATTAAATTTCTTCTTGAAAATCATGTTTCATTATACAATATCCATGTTGACAAACCTGCCTATTACTTATGAGGTACCAGATACAGTAAACCTTGGATAAGTCCACGTCGAGTGAGTCGAAAATCACTTAACTCGAAGCAAAATAAAAAGTCCTGATTTTTCCCTATTTATTTTCTCTAAGAAATATGTGGATAAGCTTAAGTACGAGAGTCGAATTTCGGCTGTGTCGAAGTAAAACATTCGGTCCCTTTTGTACAAAATACACGTAGTTTACGTCACTTGAGCCGAAGAAGATTTGTCCGGCATTCTCATTACATTTAGAGGAGAACAAAAAAATCGGCATGTCGCAGAACCCCGTCCCTGACCTGCTGCAGGTAAGCATGCACACCGCTCCGCACGCATGTCGAATACATACACATGTATACATGTATACACACAGCACATCGATCCATACTGTATCCATACACACAGCACATCCATACTTTATCCATGTCAAGCTAGAACTCCTTGGTCAAGCCAATCGCTGCTTTAATATCTTAGTGACAGGCCAAGTGGGCGGAGCTTGTTTGTGCATGACCGGCTGGCTGTATAGTTTTGTTCAATGGAGGTGGGATGGGCCTGGGAGAGTGTTTGTCTCAGGTACGGGGTAGGTTGACAGATCGAGATGAAAGCACGCAGCTGAGAGAATGTCTGCCAGCAATGGCTACCTATGTTGCACCATAGACATAGCACATGCACATTGCCACATTAGCGCAGACATTCTCAGAACTACGTTTAACTACTAGTATTGATACAAATTCCATGTTCAATTTAGAACAAAATAAGAACATTATCTTCCAGAACAGACAAATTTGAATGCAAACACACACATGCACGCACACACACACATGCATGTAAATGTACTATAATACATGTACATAACTGTGAGTCGAAAAAAAATTGACTCTCGCGAGAGTCGAAGTTCACTTAAGTCGATGCATTTTTTTCAGTCCCGAGAGCTTCGACTCATGCGAGGTTTACTGTATGTTCAAAACTGTACATGTTGTAAATTGTTCACGCTCAAACGATACTGGAGTAATTTTTACATTTTTATTTTCACAATTTACATTAGACAATTTACTTTACGACACAAATGAGATATATAACATTTGGAAAGTCCATCTCACACTTGCAAAATTGGACCACTGTCCACAACAAACATTTCAAACCCATAAAAGGTTAAGTTTATTCACGACAAGTTATCGGACCTCTTTTAGAAGAAGTTTAAAAGAAATGTTATGCAGTGAAACACTATAATAAATCAAAAATTATATATATAACTTTATCAATGATTCTTCTATATGCTGACGAATTGCATTTATTTTCATTTTCAGTATCAATTACACTTTACTTCCGTATAAAAGAAACTAGTCCGTAATACAATGTACAAAATAATACATATTATACCAATTCAACTATTCAGCAATGTGAAAGAAGGACAAATCACTACAATCAAAAGTATATGTATGAACGACGATAATACCTTATGTTATAGCAGTGAATACTTTGTAATTGGAACAAGAAAAGATAAAATAAATGTAATATGTATAATCAATTCATTTAAAACAATTGTGTATATATACATATATATATATATATATATATATATATATATATATATATATATAAACGTACTATATGTAGACATCTATTATGTTAGGAAAGTAATATAGTACATATGTATAATGTACTAGGTGTTACAAAAAACATTTCCCACTTTTGATTCTTAATAGTTTAAAAACTATATATCAGATAAAACTGTCATTGATATGAAAGAGTAATAGCTGAATAGTGTACAATTTAGTTTGAGGTGATTTGAATATGAAAGCCTATCATAAGCTTCATGAATGCTTCATGAATGATTTATTTCAATGTTATGTTCCAGATTTTGAGCAAAATTTTAACCCTCTGTAAAAAAGTTGAACTTTACACAGGAACCAATGATGTGTATGTGAGTGTGTGCTTACAATGACCCTGAACAATGGACATGGCTACCACCTGTTCAGAGCTCTGCTGCAAGGCACATGAATGTTTTATTAATCATTCATGTGGATTGCCCTGAGCACTCCAAGTTTGAATTCATGACACAGGTTAACATACATGGACATGAAAAAAAGTAAGCATATGTTTCCATGTGTTTGAATACACCTCATTTCAGAATGAATAAAAACTAGTTGTGATAGTGGAATTCCTCATAAATATTTGATAGAGCATTCCAGTCCTGGCCATTGTCCAGGACCATTGCCGGGGTATCAACAACACTCTCCTATACACACCAATAACCCCATGTGCAAAGTTGAAGTTTTGTACAGAGGGTTGAAAATAGAGCAAAATCTGAAACCTAACTGAAAAATTTATGTTGAATTTAAAGAAACTGAATCATGCTTTCATTTTTAAATTATCTCCAACAAAATTGTACACTATTCAGCTATTGGTGTTATCTGATATATAGTTTTTGAACCATAAAGGATCAAAAGTGGGAAATGTTTTTTGTAACACTCAGGAAAAAAAGGAAGAAAGTAAACATTTTTTTCAAGCTCATTTCTCAATGAATATTAGGCTAAATATTGATGATTGATATACCACGTTGAAGGCAATTTAATTGTCTACCATCCTATTAGAAAAATAAAAAGGAAACGCAACACATGAGTGAACACATTCGTTTTCTCTTCCAAGGCAAAAAATTAAAAACTTAAAAGTGGACAAGTGCATGCGTATGTGCTCTTCCATATAACAATGAGAATTAAAGACAAATCCAACACAATAACAAGCAAAAATCAATTTGGAAAAATTACCCATTGGTCTCTTTAATGTCTATGTAGCCCCCAAAGATAGAGAAAGACAAAAATAATGGAGATAATGAAGAATCTTCTGTCAAATCCAAATTCAAATGATATTGGAGAAGACGCAATATTGAGAAATATGGTAGAAATTTGAAATATTATTTCGAATTCAGCACCATTAAAACGATAACTGTTTCTTGAATTTGTCTCATGAATTCTTAAATTCCTAAATAAGAAAAGAAGTACAATATTCTGTCCATTTGCCACCTTTGCGGCTTACTCCCTACATCATTTGATTTTGAGTGGACAGAAAAATCTTATTTCCCCCCTTTTGTCTCCCCACTTTGTTCTTGTTTGGGGATTTAAAGATATTACAAGGGACAAAAATTATTTTTGCTATTCATTCATTTCTTTTATTGTGTTGAATTGGTCTTTTGTTATCATTCCTACCTTTAACGGCCTCTGCAAATGAATGACTTAATGTCAAATTCTGCAAGTTTTACATTTTATGCATTGGTAAGACAAAAACGAATGGTTCACTCATGCGTATTAACCTATCAGGTCTATAGCCCATTGAATAACCGTTAATATGGTATATGACACAAAGATTTTTATCAAAGTCTATGAAAAATATGCACTGGAAAAGTATTTACTTTTATTCCTTTTTTTGTGCTGAGTGTTACAAAAACATTTCTCACTTTATATAAACACACCTAATATAAAAAAATGTGAGTCACATTTTGAGGGCCAATTTCTCTTGTCCCGCTTCTCCCCCATCCCATGAAAATGCACCTGCACTTCTTGTATTAAGTAAGTAAATAATACATCATTTTTTATAGTTTACTTCCTAGGCTGTCGCACTTTCAAGATTTGCTTTTCGTTCCAAAGTTTGTAAACTGTGAAGTTCTTAAGAAAACACTATAAAATACAATTTATATTGCTTACATTACATTTAAAAAAAAAAACTATCATGCTCGTTGATTTTGATAAGAATGCGCTTCTTGTTATCTATGACAAGGAATCCAGAATATGGCGGCAGCAATTGAGTTGAACTGAATTGAATTACTGAAACTGCACTGGTCTTACACTCGAGACTCAGTGGATAGTTCCAGCACATTTATTTCTATATTTCACTTGACATTAATATAATATAATCTAACAACAACAAAATAAAAACAAGCAAGCTACAAAATATAATATACAGTGGATCATATGACTAGAAAGTGTGTAAGCGTATGATATCTATATAAAAGACTATACTTGATAAGATGTGAAGTATAAAGGAGCCGCAAAAGCAAAGCTTAAATTTCGGGTTCCAGAAACACAGGCCAATGTTAAAACCTTTTTCTTCCATAGAGATAGGACACAAAGTACTGATGACAACAACTATATGAAAGCTAAAATAGCAATGTACAAAGATGAAGAGAAGTAAAAGAAAAGAGAAAAAAGAATAATAACTAATGTGAAAAAGCTGAAATACGAGCATATCCACATAATTCTATGTACCACCAAATTTATTAACGAGTTCAAAGTATGACAACTATCGTAATGATTATAATTATGAGAGCGTAAATGCTGAAACCAATGGTCAAAGCAAGCGTAGCCTTCATATTTTATCTGCCATGCAATTATAGAGAGTATATATAACAGGTTAGGAATTTGGGTCCGGTGGAGACGAATGTTGCTTCTTGAGCTAAGAGTGTGTGAGTACGTTGAAGGTGAAACGAATCTCTTTGTCTCGGGGGTAAGCATTTACTGCATAATCAGATAAGCAAATCATACCGGGATTTTGCAATAGCCTCGGTGCGTATGAACTGTGAAAATCGGATGATTTCATTGGTAATAAATTGCTCATTCACGAGCACGAAGGCGCCAGCAAACTGTATGCGCGATTCGTATCACGTTATCAACTTTTATCGCTACAATAATGTTTGTATCGCATTTTTGATGGTTTATAGTTTTATTGGTTATGTGTGTTGATATCTCGAATCACTTAAGAGGATAAATTGGAAGTTTCAGGCTTTTGTTTCCCTATCCAATCTCATTCATAGTTACCTCCGCCAGAAGGTGAAACCTATAAGCGGTTATATTTTCGCTTCCCTATGTTTGTCGGTCTGTAACTCGAGTACGGATGAGCGAATTTTCACCAAACTTGCAGGATGTATTTAAAAACAGACGATTGGATTTCTTTTTTTTCCTTCAAAACCAGACTTGCATACTGTTCACAATGACATAAGAAAAAAATATTTTGATTTTGCATCATGAAGTTAAAGGTCAAAGGCCACAGGGTCATAAAGGACATAAAATGAACATAGCATTTATTACATGAAATTAATCTCCCAATAACTCAAGAACGGATAATCAGATTAAAAAAAAAAAAAACAACTTGCAGACCGTGTTCGTAATGAAGCAAGAAAGAAACAACTACATTTTGGGTCATGAGGTCAAAGATCAAAGGTCATGGGGTCATAAAGGGCATAGAATAACTTTACCTCCCAATAACTCAACTATCAGATTTTCACCAAAAATGTATTATGTAGATGTCCCTATATAATATACCTCAATGCTTGTGTTGAAGATTACTGCCTACGAAGGGGGATACTTTATTCATGGCTGCGTGGCGGAGGTCTGCCCTATCCGAGTGCTCTTGTTGACTTTAAATTGAATACTGTCGATTTTTTTTTTTAGTGATAAAAATCTTCGCTCTCTCTTTTTATAGCATTTTACATATCATTCATCATGGGTTTTTGATTGTATTCGAAGTTCTGTCACTCTGTGATATGTTATGCTATATGACTCATGAGTATGTGCATATCAGACGAGCTTTGATTAAGGTTTCCTTTCTTTGATACGCTACATTGTATCTGCAATTCCTGTCAAGAATAGGGTAATGTCATAAAACCGTATGAAATTTACATTTATGAGACCACATATCCTGTTCCCCGAGTCTAAATTTTGGCCTCATGAGTTGTCGCAGGTTCATAAATTATGATAGTTTTAATATCTAACTGAAACTGCAGTCAGTTGGCAAACCAAGTTTGCCAATTGTATCGCTATCACTCGCAAGTACAACATTTTAAGGACTTTGTTCGAGCCAATC
Source organism: Diadema antillarum (assembly GCF_040938485.1). Taxonomy (NCBI): domain Eukaryota; kingdom Metazoa; phylum Echinodermata; class Echinoidea; order Diadematoida; family Diadematidae; genus Diadema; species Diadema antillarum. Next base: position 1,572,084 of record NW_027270978.1, read on the forward strand.
ATGACGAATGATATAAAGTACTAAGGTATACACATAATAGCTTCTTCAAAGTTTAAGTGCATGCATTATATGGCCTGGTCGTCAAGGTATTTTATCGGTGCATAATTTTTTTCTGGCATACTGGCAAATTTTTTGCACTGCAGTGTACTCTTGGTATATATAACGAAGACGCTTATAGCAAAATCTCCTTTGTCAAGAAGTAATATCCAGGCCTCAAAATTATTATCGATATGTTTTTATGCTTCAAGATTCAAGATTCCAGTTTATTTTCATTTCCATCCAATAAACAGAAAAAACTATATATAACGTATAAGCAGAAGATATTTGTAATAATTGCAAAAATAAAAAATGCTCTAACGAAGTACATGTGAAAATGAGTAGTAAATGAAGAAAACACAAGTATTTTTTGAAATATATACATTTGCATATAGTACAAATTGATTAAAGATGGGGATCGAAATGGAGGGTCCCACTAAGAAGAAAAGCTCATATGTTATGGGACCCTCAGAAAATACATAAGACAGCAAATAATGAATTAATCTACAAACCGATATAAAACAAAATAAAACGAACCAATGTCAACTGATATGAAATCAATTTGGAAAGGAAAAATAGAAGAAAAAAGAAACAAGAAAAAGGAAATATAGCACGTGCCATCGTGGACGCAAGCAAACTGGATTCCGTGATGTAAGAATAATAATAAAATACAACATTGGATTGAATATATTGCAAAAAAATATTGTACGTAATTACACCGATAAGAATGCAGAAGAAGGAGAGAATAGACACAATGGTATATACGGTACAATAAGAGGAACACCTGAGGAGGACTTGTGTATAACAGATTATTTTTCTCGAATAAAAAAAAAATGAATACATAATTGTTTGATGTTTAAAGAAATGGTGACTTGACTGGTATACTTTATACTGCTCGGCTTAAACGAAATTTCGGCTTTAAACGAAATTTCGATGTGTCGAACGAAAACTACTGATCCCGGGAACTTCAGCATTCATTCAAAATCCATGAGACTTGTCTAAATATGCTATTTAACGTGTTAACACGGATAGTTTCAAGAACCCCTGTTTGGATTTTCATTAAACTTTGCATGGAGCTGCGCCATGACAAACTGATGTATCTGAAAATGGTATCATTTATCGTAACTCCTTCTGAGAATGTGTAATGGTGCTCAAATTTGGCAGGAATATTTCTGGTGAGATGGAGGAATGAAAAGTGAAAGATCAGGGTAAAACGTCAATGACCATGCTCTAATCTTGATTTGTTCAAACTTATGAAATGCTTCAGCAAGCTTCAGCATTTCACTGCAATGGGTGTTTTACTATTACAGTGAGCTTACGGAGTTAACCAGAAATAACACTGAAGGTGATTAATAGTTACTGTTTACCAGTGGAAGCAGTGATCAAAAAGATGTTCGAGATATCACATTTGATGCATATTACTGTATAATAGTTCAGTTGTTTCATAAAACATCTTCAATATGAGCTCTTCATATCAACGCAGAGCCGAGTGAATGTGTAATCAACAGGAATAGAAAAGAATAGGTTTTGTGGAATACTTTTCATGAACTTAATACCGCACTCCTCCGATATCACTGATATCATAATTGTCAGTTAAACTGAAATCATATTGGTTAAATTATATTAAAAGAGCAATTATTTATCAATAATCAATTAAAATCAGACCTGCAAGATGGTAGGAGTGTCATCCAATTTTTTTTTTTTTAGCTTATTAAGCTATATATACGTTGGGCTAATCTTGGTTTTGATAGCAGAAAGCAACAACTTATGATTTCAATTTCCATATTTGTTTGGCCTATTTTAACAGTGGATGTATTATTCCCGCATATCCCTGGAAGAAGAATTATTCCGGTGGGACGGGGGTGGGGGCACGGGCACAATAATATGTCTCCCCACCCTCCCGGATCGACGCTCCTGACGGCCCAATACACGACTCTCTCGTTGGTGTGGTCATGAACCTAATACACATGGACATTCATCGTATCCATACATCTCAAAAGCGCCACAAAGACATTTATATAATATTGACTGGCCCTGAGGGAGGTACCAGAAAATATTGCCCAAACTGAAAGCATATTGCCCGAGTCGAAGACGAGGGCAATATGTTTTCAGTGCGGGCAATATTTATCTGGTACCTCCCGAAAGAAAGGCCAGTCAATATCATAATTATTACCTATCCCTTAGGTAAATTAAGTAAATATGTGAATACGGCTAAACACTGATACAGATCAAGCCACATTTGACTACCTGTAGACCATCAACATGTTGAATAATTGCAAAATTGTTCATCAATGTATATCATTCAACTCCAACTTCAAAGATACATATGAAGTTGTAACAGGCAAACTTCAAACTTCTGAACGCTCTTACACTTTATTTTTACTTCTCTGTTTAAAGTTGGAGAGTCGTAAAACTGATAGTCACTGTGCAATTACTGAGCACAAATGGACTAGTCATTGCCTAGTGCTGCTGTAAGTGGTCGACCTTGTATGAGCTGATTTATCAGGGTTCTTCTGCGGTGCGTGTAACTGACACCCTGGACGTCGTGGAAAGTTTTCTTTTCGTGGTCGATCGGAATGTTTACGTTTAAGGGTGGGATTTCACGGAGCACGCGAACGATTTGCGAAGGACGCGAATGGCAAAATCCAGCATTCGTATTTTAGTCTGCAAAAGATCGCCAAACGAACGTGAGGGTTCGGAAGCGTCGTCAATTGTTCGCGAATGTCGTTTTTACTTCGGCGATGATTTTAAAAAAGTTTGAAATTTTTTGCGAACCTTTTCCGCACACTTGGTCGTGATTTGCTCGTGAATTGTTCCCGAAAGTGTCTTTAAAGCCTCGTCATATGCGCAAGACCTTCGCAAGACACGCGCGGTGTTCGCAAAATGTTCGTGAAACCCCAAACAGACTCCGAAACTTTGGAGAATGTCTCGCGTATGTTACGCGAAATCTGCGAAGTTTTTCCGATCATTTTACGACGTAATCGCAAACTGTTCGCGTACCTTTTGAGACATTCTCGCGAACGTTTGGCGCACGTTTGGGGATGTATGACCTATACGTTTTCTACAAATAAAAATCGTACCATACATCTAAACATCAAACAATCATTAACAACTACAGTAACAAAAGAAATTAAAGACTACCAAAGAAAAAGACATGTTTGATATACAAAAAAAAATCGCAGAATAAACTTAATAATTATATTAATCTAAAGTATGCAAAATTTCATTTGAACTGTATATAGAGATTATGTGTTAGAGGAACTGCAAAAAAAAAAATGAAATGCTTTACTAGTGGAGATAGGTCCTAGGGAAAAAAAATGTAGGCAAGCACACGATAGAGAAATGAGAGAAAAAGAAAGGAGAATAGAGGAACGAAAAAAAATCAACTTAAGACAGCTTCCACCACTCCTTGGGTACATTTTCTCCCATGATTATTGAACATTTTTCGTTGTTCGCATTTCCGTCGCGTGTTCTTCGTGTACGTAACATGCTGTACTTTAGCAATGATACACACGACATTCGCACATACGTCGTGGAAACTTCGCGCAAATTGCGCAAGAATAGTTTTCGGCTTCATTGTCGGAACACATTCGGAGAAAAACTTTTCCGAATGTTGGATTTTGTCATTCGCGTCCTTCGCAAATCGTTCGCGTGCTCCGTGAAATCCCACCCCAAAGCAGGGAGGTGGGGAGAGAGATTCCACTCTCTCTCTCTCTTCCAACTTCCCCAAACCGGAAGACTGCACTGTTTGCACACATTGTTTTGTGTACGGTGCGGTGTGTGTAACCGACACGCAGCGACGTGGCGAAAAGCATATTGACTGCTGACCTCTAACCCTGCAAAATAACAACTCCTGACCTTTAACCCTGCAAAATAACAACTGGAATTGCCTCGTAAAACTCCCTCGTATAGGTAATAATTTAGCATGCTTCACTGCTTTGATCCCATTATCGTCACCGCCAGCAAGCCGGGAGAAGAACAAGACGGAGATTCGAGAAATCTAACACTATATGCGCAGAAGAACATAACTCACAAAAATCAAGTAAAGTGAATGTGCAGTTGTGGTGTATAATGTTAGGAAACCATACCTCAAACAATTTCGCTTGGGAGAAGCAGGCAGTTTTTAAGAGAAAGCTAACATTTTAGCAGACTGATTGTCATTTGTGATCTCAATATTTCACTTTTCTACAACTTATTCCAGAGCAAAAAGGGACGGTTATGGTAGAGAACAGATATATCTTGCCATTAGGCAAGGTCTTATGCGTGTGCGAAAATGTGCGAATCAGCAATTGCCCATCTTTTGGCACAAAATTTGTCATGATCTCAGGTTTGTTGCTCCCCATCAGTATTTATTCAAAGACATTTCCGTCTGAAAAAGGCAGATCAGCGAAACAAGACTGAAATGAGGGAAACGATCCTTTTGTTAGTGACGATACATGATTACACAATCGTTATTGTCCAGACACCTGAATGAACTCACGAAGATGCACATAATTAGGTGTCGGTGACAATCATTACATCAAAGAAAGACTGCAGTGAACAGTCCATGTACGTATATTAGGTCCATGGTTTGGTGCACAAAAAGGTCACTCAAATCTCGTTGTCATGGTTGTGTACAGTGGCATCGTGTACTGCAAAACCGTGTTCGATATTAGTGTAGATGAGTAATCAGATGCATGAACGACTAATCAAACCTACTACGTGACATGCCGCACAGCTTCTTGATTCGCTATCATTTCACGAGCCCGTTCCCTTTATGATGACATGACAATAGTACATTATCATACAATATTATACAGGTTTCGAAATTACAATGGACGAACATGGACTATACGACAAGACAAGAGAACGTGCATTGTTGCGTCGTGTGACATATGATTATTATGTTTAGATTTCAAAAGACTTATATGATTATATTTGTAGCTCAGATTTTCAGCTGCCTGAACACCTTCTACCTCGTTACAATGAATATATGGTAGAAGGGTGTCTGTCACCCCAAAGTTTGCCACTGCCGCTGCATGTACGGCATTGCACATTGTACATGTGGATGCAGTTTGTAAAGTCAGAAGTATAAGTTATGAAATCACAGTCATTACATTTTTTTTTCTGTCATCTCAGTCTTCGGAAATTTTTTGCCCCCTTTGCCAATAAGGATACATCAGGGCTCCACAATAACTTTTACTATTTACCCTTCCGGCAAGTATATGTCTCACTTTTTATGGTTTTTCATAACTAAAGATAAAAGAAAAACGTTAAAGATCCGTATTTCTCGTTAATCTTAACTACAAAGGTCTTTTTACATCTACACCTTGCAAGTTATAGAGCAACGTACGAGTATACTACATTACATTTATAGGATCAAAACTGTAGAACTCGATGACTATATCCCTACATGTTACCCAGTGTCCCATCTATGAATGTGTTTAAAAGTAGATTTAAGAAATACCTTTAATCAGTGCACTAATTCGAACTATAAGATTTGCCAGAATTGCTGACCAAGGATTGAAAAAACATATAGGTCTTCATTATTGTATGTACATTTTTTTAGAGAAATTATGGTAGGCGTATGTAACATTTTTTCTTCTTCTTTTTTTTTTCTTCTTCTTCTTCTGTCCCAGTCTATTTGTGTGTGTGTGTGTGTGTGTGTGTGTGTTTGTCATTCTTGTATTCATTTTATTCACATTGTTACTTTGTATCAGGGCGTCCCAACACAAGTAACGTGCCCTGTGTGACTACTTGGGACAGGCCCTCCTTATCAGATCACTGTTACCTATCATGTTCCATGTAAATGTTCCCTTTTTTTTATTTGTGTGTGTGTGTGTGTGCGTGTGTGTGTGTAATTGATTTGATTGGAATAAATTTATCTGAATTGATCTGAATTGAAGTATGCTGCATCGATTCTATCTGGACTTGTGAGAGTTGTGAATTATTATGAATTTATGGTTACACATTTTCATCACAATCCTGCAAAACATTTGTTCGCTTGCCCATGATATCTTGAATTCAAGTACACCATCATGCTCTCTCAGCTCATTTAGCTGCTCTTGGGCTGGCTCTGCATGGCGTCGAGACGACCGCAATGTTCAGCCAAGCACTGTCTTCGCTCCTTGAGCCCATATACCAATGAGGTACTATAGGCGAGCTCGCCTAGTAGGCACCTTACCTCCCGCTGTCCTTGCCCATACCACCTCTCTGGGTGCAGCGATTTAGGTACAGTGTGTGATTAATTGGCTGTCTGAATTCATTTTATCATCATGCTGTTTAACGTTATCTGGGATTATCTCTGACTCTGATTGATATCGTAAAGCAAATTAGGGTGCTCTTTCCCCATTAAATCTAACTATCGAGTTTCTTAGTACCCTAATTCAATCTGAACAGTTCATTTTATTATCAAAACATCCACAAAGACTGAAAACTTTCGAATACTATACCACATTAGAACGAACTTTGAGTGTAATGTATGTAGAAACACATGAACAGCACAGCAAACCACGTAAAAAACTCTTACTCACCCTCATTTCGATTGAACTATTAAAGGTAACAAAACAAGTTTAAACATTGTTAAATGTTTAAATTCATGAAATACCGTAGATAAAAAATCAAATCGAATACTATACCACATTAGAATGAACTTTGAGTGTAATGTATGGAGAAACACATGAACAACACAAACCAAGTAAAACACTCTTACTCACCCTCATTTCGATTGAACTATTAAAGGTAACAAAACAAGTTTAAACATTGTTAAATGTTTAAATTCATGAAATACCGTAGATAAAAAATCAAAGAAAAAATTGCATTCTTGTGCAAAGTGAATCTCACGTATTCCATAGACACTTTAAACGAGCAAGCAAACAAACGAACTCGCACTCACACGCACCAACACACATCATCATCGTCACGTACATTTGCCCAAACACAATACAAAAGTACTCTTTACATCGAGCATTTCGAATGTTCTTGTGCGCCATTCTTTGAGTGTGTATGTGTGTGTATGTGTGTGTGTGTGTGTGTGTTTGTGAGTGTGCGTGTGAATCGCTCGAAATCTAGTGAAGCAGTTCGATCGGCAAGCCTTCGTCCTTAGTAGGCTTGCTAAGGGCGAAAAAAGGGGTGATTGCTGCATTTTATAGTACAAAATCAATGTCCCATTTGGCACACATGTTCCTCGGTACAACTGAAATTTTTTTCATCTAAAGAGACATTCTGTATCTATGCAAATAAGCCTTAATTTGCATAATTTATGCAAGAATACGTATAGATATATGTGCATTCATTAGAAATAGCTAATTTGCTAGAAGTATTCTTTAGAGTATGTGGAAACAATTCCTGCAAAAATTGATTTTATACCTAATTAAATAAACATAAAATTTGCATGATAATGTGAGTTATGCAAATTGATTTATGAATAATGAAACCCCCCTTAAATCTCATCCTAGATAGATATAACCCGTTAGTAAAACAAAATGTGGAAAGAATTTGAATAATTGAACCATCATTACCAGCCAATTTAAATAATTACTGAAGAAAGTGAAGTAAAAACATTATTTTTAAAGTTTTTCTTACAGTCTAAGAACTGCGTTTTATGATGAAAACTACCAAAGTTGTATGCATATCCTTTAGTCAAAAGGAAATGGTTTGTAATATCAAAACACTATTTCTCTATACAAATACCACCTAATTAGCATATTGTGCACATTAATACCCGAATTGACTAGAAGTCAATGGTCAAGGTCGACTTTAGCATAAGAAATTGTATCAGTTTACGTGATAACTTAAGACTGGATTAAGCAAATTTCACCAAACCTGGTCCAAGGATGACGTATGATGGGGCGATTAATTAAGCAGTTTTTAAGTAAAATTGGCAAGAGGTCAAAGGTCAGAAGGTTCAAGTTCAATGCTAAAATTTCATTATCTACCTGGTTTAAATTGATACCATTGATCTTAACATAATCAGAAACAGAGTGCAGAGAATTGCTGAACAGCATATAATGCGTCTTATCAATATTTAGTGACAACTAATTTGCGTGGATCCAGGACTGAACAAGTTTCTGTTTATTGTTTAACATGTATAAGCGTGTTAGAGTTACGATGTGAAAGAAATAAATTTGTGTCATCAGCAAAGGAAATGAAAGAAAGAATCTGAGACGAGCTTTGGAGGTAGATAGTATCAAGTTTCTAGGACTTCACATTGATAGTGATCTATCCTGGAAAACCCATATTAACTATTTAAGTAAAATTTTGTCCAGAAACATAGGAATTTTAAACAAGCTGAAATATTATTTCCCCATACATGTATTACAAATTATATACTCAACAATGATTTCCCCTTACCTCAACTATGGAATTCTTCCATGGGGTAATTCGTCCAGATTTTTGCTTGATTCGCTTTACTTTCTCCAAAAACGCGCCATCAGAATTATCAATAACGCCGGGTATCTATCTCATACAAACGATTTTTTTTTTCACAAGAATAAAATTTTGAAATTGATTGATTTGTTTGATTACAACCTAGGTATTTTTATGTATAAATACTCCACGAATGATCTTCCTGATGTTTTCTTCACATGTTCAAAGAAAAAAAAACTACTCAGTTCACAATTATCCCACCCGCCAACGGGACGCTTATCACCTTCCACGTACTCGCACAACTTTCACGATGAAAACAGTTATGTATATGCGGGACCGAAATACTGGAACGATCTCCCCTCTGAACTCACAGGTTGTTTATCACTATCATCCTTTAAATGCAAATTAAGACAGTATTTATTGAATAATTACATTAATTCAGCTCACTGAAATTCTGTTTTGTGTTGTCCAGGACTATCCCGCTGTACTGTACTCCAGGGTTGTTGCCATGTTAAAGGGCTCACACCCGTAAATACAATGGAATGTCCCAGACTCCTTCACAAATTCGTACCAAAGATACCAAAATAAATGAAGGAAAAAATTGATTAAAAATCAATGATGAAGTTTGGCAAAAAAACTGAATAGCTGTAGATATTGAGTATGAATTCCTATACAAACTGCATTTTGGTTGGAAGATGAAAGCTTTTCTGATGGAATTTGAGGGGACTATATTTCATTGGGTACGTGTACTGAAAATAGGTGATTTTTTGAGTGACAAGAACTCGTAGTGTGGCTTTGCGGACCCCTGGACAGAATTTGGACTGAAGAATCCACCCTGAAAATTTGATGGATGAAAGGGTATATCTCACTTATTCAGGTTAGTGAAGCTGAAATACCTAATTTCTCCCAGCTATTTTACAGAATTTTGTGAAATTTGATTTTTAACACACATCCCTATGGGGAAATATTTATGGGTGTGAGCCCTAAACCAGACTTAAAGAGCCCAGCTATTTGCGCCCTCAAATTCTGTTACTGTGTTCATGACCCATTGTATATTCTTCCTTCTTTAAAGACAGTTGGGGCGAGGACATGGTAAGAGCTGGTATTTTAATTCTCACTGCACTGTAACTGGTTGTTGAATGTCTTTTATTTTTATTTGCAGGTGCATGTGTTCCCTTCTTAATACACGCAATCCATTTTTAATACACGCAATCCATTTTTGATACTGCAGTCTAAACCGGATCATTGTTATTATATATTGAGTCATATTGTTATTATTGCCAGAACGACAATGGCTCATCCGCCTACAGCATGTGGCTTATCCGACCCCAAACCTGCATTAGAGAAGAATTTGCTTTATAACTGCATAATTGTACTTTTTTATTTTTTGTTTTTCTCTATGTTCCGGTCATTGTTGTACCCGTGCTCCCCATCTTAATCTTTAACTCGATTTTAACTGGGAGCTATACTCAACAAGCTCGCTTTTAAGTAGGTTCCTTCATATTTCTTTAGTATTCATTCACAGATTCCAAACTTCATAGATCGACCACTGTATGTTTTATAAATTTGCAATATTCTATGTATGTCTCCAGCTGGATATCATGTATTTCATTTAATTTTCTTGTATTTGATGTATTTTTTTTCACCTAGAAATATGAAAATAATTTAAGATTTAAATTGAAATTAAAATTTCATTATTTCCCCCATATCTATGCAATGTCTGAAGGTATTTTCTTCAAACTTAGTGACTGCATACAATGTACTAACAAAATGATACCCTTTTCATAAACTCATCCTCCAATTATCCGCCTAAGAATTATGCGGACATTTCAATAAAAAATGCGTTCACAAACTCTGAAAATTATCCGCACTTTTTTTCTTTTTTTTTTTTACGAGCGCCCGTCCTGAAAAAGGCGGATAATCGTCATGGTGACCGCACACGTCCCTCCTGCGGGAAAGGCAGGTGACCTTTTGACCGCACCCCGGCAATTATTACTTATCCACATAACTTTGTATTTGCGTTCACAAACTCCAAATCTGGTCCCGATGCTGCTATCATGCGGATGATAGAAGCGTCGAAAAAAAAAAACAACCCGGATAATTCTTGCCCCGCTCCGATTTTACGACCAAATTATGCGGATATTATCCGCATAATTGAGTTTATGAAGGTGGTATAAGATTCTCCAGAGAGTTTCAGGTAAAGAGGTCAAAGGTCAGCATGCCTCGAGGAAAACGAGGTAAGGATAGCATGCCGGGGCAGTTTCTACCCAGCTCAGCCTCAGGAATGCAGCAAGGCCAGAGAGCGACCCCCAAGAGCGCATTTACGACCAGCAGTGGCTTAAGCCCCCGTTCCACTATCACGATTTGGACCCCGATCTGTCCCGATCTAGCAGATCGGGAGAGAGCGGCAAAAGCGTACGGGGATCGGAAGCATCGTAGCAGCAGCGTGTAGAGGTCGGGGTTGGAGCGGGCAGTTTTTCAGATCGGGAAGAAATTTTGAACCGGTTCAAAATTTCTTCCCGATCTCCCCGATCAAAATTGACATATTTTTAATCGTACGGCAAGCGGGGAGAGCGTAGTGACAGCGTAAACGCAGCGGGGAGAGCGTAATGACGGCGTAAACGCAGCGGGATGAGCGTTACAAGGTCTTTCTGAGCGTAGTAACATCGGCACAAGAACGGGAAGTAATTTTAGCTGTAATTTTCGAAGAAAAAGAAGAGATGAAGAAAAAGAAGAGAAGAAAGCAGCGAAGCAGCTACCCAAAAGGCGAAGAAAGAGAGACTACACGTGATGCTGAAAGAGGAGGAAGAGGACATAGCAGAATTTTGAAGAATATGAAATCATCTACAACTGGAGGAAGACGGACTATAAAAGCAAGGACATCAAGAAAAATCCTTTTAAAAATCAGCACGTCTTTGTTTATACAATGCATTGCTGCAAAAGAACCGTGAGTTGAGGACGCTCTTCAAGTTCAAGTTCAAGTTGATTTATTTCACTTCCAACAAACGAATAATAAAAAATACAAAGAAACGCTCATATACACAGACGTCATGAAATCAGTACCACAATGCGATGAACAGAATAACATTGTAAAAGAGATACAGGCAAATCATCAACAGAGATACAAATAACAGTTACGTCACTGTGGTAAATGCATACAAAATATTGCTGGAAATGGAGGGGACTGCTAAAAAGCAGAGCTTGTAGTATTAGAATGCAGTCCCCTCATAGAGAAAAATATATAATTGCAAAAAACAACAACAACAAATTTCCCTAAGCGGTAGCAAAAAAAAAAAGACAGACAGAGTAATACACACATACATGCACATATACGTACGCACATTAACAAACACATGGCGGCTCTCTTGTAAGGAAAAAATTGATGAGAGGATAGAAAGATATAGTAGTGAAGAAGGTCGTAAGTCCGAGGTGGACAAGGGGGGGGGGGGGGGGGGGAGGAGGGGAGAGGAGAGGGAAATGGTGGGTCATAATCAGGGCACTGGAGGCACAGAAGCACGGGCTCGCTGATGAAGAAAGAGTAGTGAGAATAACGAAGCAACAACAACTTTGAAAATCAAAAGTAAAAAAAGAAGAATGAATCTTCGAGGTCCACAGTATATTTCTTCGGTTCTGCATGCTAATAAGTTGACTGACTGCTGACCCACCGTCGAATCGGGGTACATCGGGGCACATCGGGCACTTTTCAGCTCTCTGAACGGGGTAACAGCGTGATAAGATCGTATAGATACAGCGTAGATACAGCGTGCATTGATCGGATAACATCGGCAACATCGCACTAACAGCGTAGCTACATCGTTCTAAAGCGTACCGGCAGCGGCAGAGATCGCAATGTCTAATTCCCGATCATCGTAGTAAGAGCGTAGCAAGCACTTGGTAGTCGTAACTGCAGCGTACTTAGAGCGTTCTAACATCGTACTGTGTCCAGATCGGCTCAGGTTTTACCCGATCCTTCCCGACCTGAGAAAATTGTCAAATCGTAGCGAGAACGGCATAGTGGAACGGGGGCTTTAGACCGGTGTCAAGCAGAGTCGAGGCATGCCGGCAGAACAGGGTGTGTCAGCAAATGGAGATGGTGAAGGCCTAAGAATAAGTGTGGATTTAGCTGACCATCTCAATGATGTCAGTGAGAAGGAGAGAGTGAAACTTGGGCCAATAGTTGCGCAGGCAGTGGAGGCAGCTATCAAAGCTGCCATGCCTGCCATTGTCCAGGCAGTGAAAGATGTCTGCATGACAGCGATGAGACAGGAGATAAATCCCCATCTCCTGAAGATGCAGTTCAAGACTGATGAGCTTGATCAGCTTTCTAGGCGAGACAACTTGCGCATCACTGGTCTACCAGAGGCCGAGGCGAAGAGGGAGAAGATGATCTAGTACGAAAAGTATGCAATGTAGCAGAACAGGCTGGAGTCCACCTTTAGGAGTATGATATCATTCCTGCCAGCGTTTGGGGAAAAAGTCAGAGAATAAGGTGCGCCAGATCATGGTGCGTATGGCAAGACTTTTCTACATTTAAAGTTAATTTCTGATATCACGAATTCCATTTTGTTATATCACAAATTTCCGTAAATGTAGCACATGAACTTAATTTCTGATATCAAGAAATCGAATTTGTGATATCAAAAAATCCATTCTTGATATCACAAATTCAATTTGTGATATCAGAAATTCGAATTTGTGATATGAAAAATTCAATTTGAGATACCACGGAATGAATTTGTGATTTCAGAAATTCGAATTCTTGATATCAAAAATAGGTTTCACGTGAAAAACTTATGGTAATTGGTGATATCACAAAATGAATTTTTGATATCACAAATTCGAATTTGTGATATCACGAATTTGAATTTGTGATATCACGAATTTGAATTTGTGATATCAAGAATTCTTATTTGTGATATCAAAAATGCGAATTTCTGATATCACAAATTCCATTTTGTGATATCACAAATTGAATAATTGATATCACAAATTCGAATACGTGATATCAGTAATTCACAGGGAATTCGAGCGTTAGTTTTGAGCTGAAATTCAACTGTGAATTCGAGCGTTAGTTGAGCGCAGAAATACACAGGGAATTCGAGCGTTAGTTGAGAGCAGAAATACACAGGGAATTCGAGCGTTAGTTCAGTGTAGTTACCAGATAGTACCGGACTATCGGTGGGGCTAGCCCACTTTGGCAAAAATGAGTGTAAACAGAAAATCCCTTTTTACACTTGTGTTTCTTAACCCCGGACTCTCTCTGACCCAGGACTATCGTTATAGTCCCGTACCAATTTTTTCAGCTTTTTACACTGGCCAATTAGTCCCGTACTATCTCTTGTCCGGGGCTAAGGAGAAAACTGACCTTTTTACACTCGTATCTAAACGCTAGAATTTACAGTTGAATTTCAGCGCAAAACTAATGCTCGAATTTCGTGTGTATTTCTGCGCTCAACTAACGCTAGAATTTACTGTTGAATTTCAGCGCAAAACTAATGCTCGAAATCAAATGATTTCTTTGCGAAAGATATGTGCTGAAATTCCATGTAAATTAATTACATCACAAATTGAAATTAGTGATATCACACAATGTATTTCTTGATATCAAGAATGTGAATTCGTGATATCTCGAATTGAATTTGTGATATCACGAATTGAATTTGTGATATCACTAATTCGATTTCGTGATATAAAAACTTGGTTTAATGTGATAAACCAATGGGTATTTGTGATATCAAAAATTGAATTTGTGATATCAGAAAATCGAATCTTTGATATCACGAAATGGAATTCGTGATATCAGAAAATCTTTTTAAAACGTAATTTGGCTTGCCATAGGTGCGCTTTACAGCAAGGAGAAAGCGTGACACCCTATACAAGTCCCGCTTCAATTTGAAAGGGAAAGATTCCTGTAAGGGAGTTTATCTAAACGAGGACCTGACTCCCATGAGGTTTAAACTTCTGATGGCTGCGAAAGACTCGCCACATGTACAGTGCGCGCTCACAAACAATGGAACTGTCGTGTGTAAAATGAAAGACAGTGAGGAGATCAAATACATCTCTACTGCTCAGATGACCTCTTCGATATTGGCATAGATGATGTGGACTACAAACAATTCAAACTGCATTTTCTGCAGTAACTGCACCGCTGTCAACATATAGTTCACATTTTGGCTTGCTTACATTTGATTATTGATGATAGATAATCATGATACCAACAATTTGAACATCAGTGTGTCTCTGCCAATTTATGTCCAGGTTCATTTGAGGATAAAGTAAATGAAGTGACTAAGAATGCTCTTAATGTTTCACATGTCAATATAAGATCATCGCCAAAAATATTGATGGATTACGATTACTTTATGAATATTCGCTACAAACAAAATTTCATGTAATTGGGTTATCCGAAGTTTGGAATGTCTCCTTGCCACATATGTTAGGTCTACATGGATACTCATTAGAAGTAAAGTGTCGTGAGCTCATCAAAGAGGGGGAGGTGTTGGTGCATATGAAGAGTTTGTTTGCAAAAACCGATAAGTCCATATTTGTCAAATGGAGATATTCGCCATTAAAGGTCAAGAAAAATAAAGAAAATAATAAGAAAATTTTTGTGTTTTTTTTACCATAACTTCAAACATGTACCTTTATATGTAGTGACCAATATATTATTTAAAAGGTATTATTTTGTACTTTATGACAGAGACCGTACTTGAAAATCTTCAAAAATGGACTTATCGGTTTTTGCAAACAAACTCTTCATATATTCATTCATCTATACCATACAAAGTATTAAATCCAAGCTTAGAAGTAAATCATGCTAAGTCTCTTTGGATTGAAGCATCATTTGAAAAGCAGACATTTCTTATTGGCATAATTTACAGAAAACCAAATACAGATGTATTAGAATTTCAAGAAAGTTTATTGAGTACACTTGAGAATTTGAGAGTAGATAGAATGAAGTGTGTTTTGATGGGTGATTTTAACATTAATGCTGTAAATCCAGGTAGTAGAGAAGATGATTTTATTACAGCTTTACTGTGTATGCAATTTCAGCAACTTATTGAGGTTCCCGACAAGGGTAAATAACTTATCGAGTTCTTTGATTGATCATGTATACGCAAATTTTAGTTCAAAATGTGTCCATTCTGGTACAATAGATACTGATATTTCTGATCATTTTCCTATTTATGCTATATTTGGGGATGAGTTAAAGAAGCAAAATCATAAACAGAAGATATTTAAAAGGAATTATAGATGTTGTAATAATGCCAGTTTTTGTGAGGAGCTTTCTACTCAAGACTGGAGTAATGTTGAAAATGGAACAAAAATGTAAATGATGCTTATGATATTTTTTACAAACTTTTGGAACCATTTGTGATAAACATGCTCCAATTATGAAATGTTTTGTGAAACAGAAAGAGGCAAGGAATCCATGGATAACTAAAGCTATATTGAAATCAATCCGAAGGAAACATAATATAAGCTTTATTCTAAAATGATTTCATCTAATCACCAGCTACAGCATGTGAAAAAATATAAGAAGTATCGGAACGTACTGATAAATGTTCTTAGAAAAGCCAAGAGGGACTATTATAAGAGTTTATTTATGACTCATAAAAATGACACCTGCCAGACCTGGAAAGTAATAAATACTCTCCTTTATAGTGGCGACAGTAAATCAAAGGTTACCCAGGTTGAAAAGCTGTGTTTGGATAGCAATGGAAGGAGGACTGGAGTTTCTTCTGCAGAGGAGATCGGGCAGGTTTTAAATGACTTTTTTTGTAAATGTGGGTCCAAATTTGACAAGTAACATACATGAAACTACAAATGGTAGTAGCTTTAGGGATTATCTTTGTGATCAGAGTAAAGGTACACTAAATTTAAAGCCACAGTTACAGAATATGAAGTCCAATGTCAACTATTGTCTCTGAATGTAAAAAAGCATGTGGTCATGATACTATCCCAGCTAGGCTCATAAAAGATGCAGCAAATTTTATTGCTAGACCATTGACCTATATTTTCAATCTCTCACCTTGTACAGGAAAAGTTCCAAATTCGTTGAAAGTGGCCAAAGTAACACCTATCTATAAAAAAGGAAAACCCTGGTAATTATCGGCCGATATCTGTCCTTCCATTATTTGCAAAAATTTTACAAAAAATGGTTAATGATAGATTACTTAATTTCATTGAAAAGAATGATTCATTGTATAAACATCAATATGCTTTTAGAAAGAAATATAGTACAAAGCTTTCCTTAGTTAATTTGATTAATGATGTTATTAAGTCGATAGACAAAGGGATGGTCACTATAGGTATTTTCGTTGACTTAAAAAAGGCATTCGATGCCATAAATCATGGCATTTTGTTTGAGAAACTAGAACATTATGGGGAGCAAGGTATGCCCCTCAATGGTATAAAGATTATTTAGCTGATATATTTCAATTTGTTAGTTGTAAGGGGTACTGTCTGGGTACAAACCAATAACTTGCGGTGTACCTCAGGGGTCAGTTTTGGGACCAACTCTTTTTGTTTTGTAATGACTTACCACATTCAAGTGACTACTTTACTTTTAATGTGTTTGCTGATGATTCCAATCTATTTCATAAATTTCCAGTCGGAAAGTACGAAATAGATTTGAGAAAAATAACCGCAGAATTAAAGAAAGTCCTAGACTGGTGTAATGCTAATAAAGTTACTATAAATTAGTCAAAGACAAATTACATGCTAATTAGAGGACGTAGACAGGCAATTAATGTGCAAGGCAGAATTCAGATCATGGAAAAAGTTCTGCATGAAGTACATTTTACAACTTTTATTGGAGTAGACATCTATAAACATTTGACATATTGCCAAAGTAAAAATATGTATACGCAAAAAGGTTGGTATCCTATACCGACTGTGAAACTTTGTACCACAAAATATTTTGATTTTGCTATAATTATAAGACATTCATACAGCGTCATATCACCGGTTATGGTATCGAAGTTTGTTTTGTTTTTGTTTTGTTTTTTTTTTTTTTTGGGGGGGGGGGAGCTAAAAAAGTTGATCTAAATTCTGTATTATCAATTCAAAAAATGGCAGTACGTGTGATAACATTCAATACGTTCATGACAAGGTCAAGACCATTATTCAGGGATATTAAGATACTTGATGTTTATCAACTGCATAGATTATCTATCTGTAGTTTTATGTATGACTTGATTAATGAGAATTTGCCACATTCGCTGTCAGAATATTGTTCATTAATTCAACATGGATATAGTACAAGGAAAAAAGAAGATGAGAATCTTTATATACCAAAGGTATAGACGAGCTTGGGAAAAGAGTGTTTATCTTACCGAGGTACAATATTTTGGAATGACCTACCAATCAAAATTAGGAAGAAACCATCAAGGTCAAGTTTTCGAAAAGCTGTCGTAGAATTTTTGTTAGAAAGTTAATGTACTCCTGACATTTTGTTAGCATATATTTCACCTTTTTAGATGTAAATACCATTTTTTCTCGCTATATATAGGCATTGTTGTTTTTGATATACATGGATTGCAGATTATTATCAAATAATTCATTACGTCACAAACTGTTCATTTAATCAGATTTTTTCCTTTCTTTAGTACTAGAGTTATTGATAATTGGTAATCGTAGCACATTACTGAACGGTGATAAACTAAGAAATGATTATACTTTATAACTGCATAGATTATAAGGGGCCAGACTTGACTAGCATTCATGCTGTTTTCTGGTTCCTATTATCCTCGCTTTTAATGTAACTGATACGACTAGAAACATGTACAATGATTGTTATTGCATTGGATAATAGATTCATTCATTCATTCATTCATTCATGTGGAAATGTTAAAATTTCACTATTTTGTTTCTCTGTATCTCGCAAATGGTTCAAGGTGTCTTCATGGAACTTGGTACAGGCAGGGATTTTCTAGGGAATTTAGGAGTTATTTGTCAAAGGTCAGGGGTCAAAGATAAAGGTCAATTAGGCCCTCAACATTTCACTATTTCCCTCATATTTTTGCAATGTTTGTAGGATTTTTCTCGAAACTTAATATACATGTATTACCTATCCTACTTAAATGGATATTCTCTGGGAAAATATCCTGCCTTTTTCTTCTATATCTTGAATGTGAATCAAGGTATCATGAAACTTAGTACATATTTGTGCATGTTCTACCTGACAGTGATACCCTTGTTGATTATCGAAAAAATGTTAAGCCCTCCCCTCTCAAGTGTTTTTGTTTTCTCTTGATAAGTAGGAAAGGACATGGAATTCAGTGACATGATATAGTCATCACCGTCATGAAATTTAATGTATGGGTCGCATGAAAGTTAATTTTGACGCACACATGTACAGTTTAACCTCTGACATTCCTACCTTGTACATTTTTACCTGTGCCTTTTTTCTTATTTTAACCTCTGACATCTTTACATAAAACCAGTTAACATAATTATTTTTTTTTTTGGAAAAAAGCTTCAAGATCATGTAGGTTATGATCATCTATACAGGTGTTAGCAGATATATGTGGTGGAATATAACATTCTTTGGACCGCTAGGGAGTTACATTATCCCAAGGGAAAACAATCACAACCAGGGAGAATATGACAATTACGACCCTCGTAAACAGTAGCATGTGACGATCTGGTGACAAATCACATTCTAGTAATATTGTAAAGGCCATCTGATATACTGCTTTATAACTATGAACATATTATTTTTGCTTTGATTTATGGTTGAAATTGACTGATTTTAAGTCAGAGACTAAGATTATTTGACTTAAAGTATAGCATCTCCTATATTGTTCACATGACAGGTTTTGCATATCATTGCCTTATCAAAATGTTATTGTGTATAAATTTCCTAGCATAGTTTCCATGCCATAGCAGCTCATAGTATACTGAGGGAACGTTTTATTTTTTTTTCAGAAACAGACTTTGTTTCTAACTCAAGCTTGTAAGTTCTTAATGTGTGAAGATACCCTTGCATCCACATTATTTGCACAAGTTTATATTCAGTTTGATGTATTTAATTTGCAAAGCCTCTTATTCGCTTGGTTGCCAACAAAATACAATGAAAATCAGAATTCACACTTTCACTATGGTAGTGTTTTTTGTAATGATTTTCTAACCACGACCTCAGTTGTACTGTTTGCAAGGGAAAACAATCCTTTTGTAAGCAATATTGTTCCGATTTGCATCTGTTCATATGTAGGCCCTACTGTTATATTTGCATAATCATATTTAAAGAGTGTCACTATCGGTTGCTATTTTTCCCACCCTGCAAAGCATTTATGCAATGAGGGAAAATTGATAACAAAAATTATTTCAAAGATCAATATGTTTCGAAATTTCATGTCTTGTGTACTTATTTACATAATTTATGCATAAAACGCATAAGGAGTTAATTAAATAATATGGAAACAATTTAAGCATTGAAGTGAAAAGTGTTGTTGTGAGAATATTGTCTTATTCTATTAGCTTTTTGGCTATTAAGTTCAAAGCGATTTCAGACATTGTCACATAATGGTTTTTTGTTTGTTCTGATTATATTATGTGTAGGTATTGATATGCATATTATGCAAATAACAGGTTGTTTGCACGGAGACAGTTTGTCTCTTTAGATGAATCATTTGCTTTTGACCCAAGGAACTTCCAGGCCAGGTTCAAACTTTATACCACAAGATCCAGTGCTTAATAGATTAGAAATTCTTTAAAAAATGCAGATTTTTGCACAATGAATTGCGTAATGATGCAAATTTTATGTTTATTTACATAGGTATTAAATCAATTTTTGCAGGATTGTTTCCACTTACTCTATAGAATACTTCTACCAAATTAGGTATTTCTGCTGGATGCCCATATATTTTTAGATAATTTTCATATGTATTTTTGCATAAATCATGCAAATTAAGGCTTATTTGCATAGATACAGAATGTCTCTTTAGATGAAAAAATTTCAATTGCCCTAGGGAACATCTGTGCCAAGTAGGACATTTGTACTAAAAAATGAAGCGTTTACCCCCTTAGCAAGTCTACTACCTGATTTCAAGGCCATAATGTGCTGTGACCATGACAATTTTTCTGCCGTTGCAAAAATGTCTGGCACAACTTTACATTAATAAGTGTCCATGAATATTCATGTGCTAAGTGTGTATACACACACAATGCAAATGGGGTCAATCAAGGAAAAGTCACGATGCTGTTCGCTGACTAGTTGGTGATAGAGGAAGGAGTTACTCTACTGCATGGATTACTATCACGTTTTGGAAATGAATAAAATCGATTCATCACGTTTTGATAATATACTAACTTTAAGTCTTTGAATTATTACGTTTCCAAAATGAAATTTATTAACCAAGAAGTGCCAGACTGTGTGTATGGTGATGTAGCATAGATGAATTCTGCAAAATATGAAATAAGATGAAAAATGGATTCATCACGATTTGGAAATGAACTGTTCATATCAATGCAGAGTGTAATTAAATGCAAAGGTGTAATTAAAAGGAATAAAAAAGATTAGATTTTGTAGAATACTTTTCATGAACTTAATATCACACTCCCTCAATATCACTAATATCATAATTGTTAGTTTAACTGAAATCATTTTGGTGTAATCATATTGAAAGAGCAGTTCCATATCAATTATCAATTAAAATCAGACCTGCAAAATTGTACAGGAGTGTCATCCAAATTGTTTTAGCTATGGAAGCTATTACATTTTGTAGTTTCCCATGTAGCAATCTTGTGCAGTTAAGCTTTATAAGATGATACCATTCAGGGCGTCGATACGTTTTTCAGAAGGAATAGGAGGGAGGGGTGTAGGCAAAACTTTGAGGATATGTGCGAGAGAGGGAAGCGATCGAGTGAGAGGATGGTGTGAAAGAGAGTATCCTCTCTACCACACAAGGGAGCTTTTACATTTTTTAAAATTGCATATAAACGATCTGGTGTACAAATTTGTAAATGTTTGGAAATTGGCAATCAAAATATTAAGAAAAATAAATATTTACGGAAAACGTGAATGACTGGATCGTTGTATCGGTCTCCTCTTGCTCCGCGTGCCTATAGGTCTAAATACGTTGGCACATTTTTTTTTAAATAACTAAAAGCAACTTATGTTTTTTATTTCCACGTATTTTTTGAATATCATTTTATCAGTCTGTGTGTATCATTTTTGTCACATCCCCGGAATTATTCGGGTGGGACGGGATGGGGGCACAATAATATGCCTTCCCCCTTCCGGATTTGGCATCTAGACGGCCGCAACAGCCCAGCATGTCGCTCCTTGTACCCATACACCAATGAAGCAGGCCTACTGGGCGAGCTCGCTTGTAGGCACCGTGTACCTCCCGCTGTCTCTGGGCGCAGCGACGGGGGTACAATGTGTGTCATTGCTTGCTTAATTGGTTGTCTGAATTGCAATTTCATTACAGTTTAGCTTTATCTCGAATTTTCTCTGACGTTGATTTGTATCTTCAAGCAAATAAAGATGTCCTTTCACCATGCAAAGTTTCTTAGTACTCTAATGCAAGCTAAATATAATTTGGATATTTCATTTTATCATTAAAACATCAAATCTGACCAGAAACCTTAGAATACTACCACATTAGAATGAGCATTAAGCATCCATATCAATATAGAAACACATGAATAACACGCAAATCATGCAGAAACACACACACACACATATATACACATACACAATCACTTTGAGTGAACTGAAAGTAACAAAATAAAGTTTAAACACTGTTAAACATTTCAATTCATGGAAATACCGTACTTTAAAAATCACAAAGAAAAGTATTTGCATGTGCAAAATGAATCACACATATACCATACACACTTTACATGAACTTTATACGACTTTCAACGAACTCGCAAGCACACACAAACACACTTTATCATCGTCTCATATATATGCCCAAATACAATTCAAAAGTATTTTTTTAATAGGAAAACTTGAATTCCCTAATAAGTATATGGATTATATTTATGTACTTATTTTGTTTTATTTATTTCAAACATCATTCTACACGAAAATACCAAATACAATTAGGTCCTATTGATAACATTGTAGGCTACAAACCTCGAGAATGGATTAATGATAAATAAGTATGGGTAAATACGTACATAATCATGTACATGTGTATAGCACTGTTACAAATCGGTTGAATCGTTGTATAAAACTTTTCACCATTTTTTTTTTGTAATCCATGAAGGGATGTGCACGTTTGAACATTTACAGGGAGTGCATTAAACAAACCAGCTTCGACATGTTATGCATGATATGGAAAAGAATTTCTTTTATATTCTGTCTTTAGGCAGGAGAGTTGAAGGAGGCATTTCAAAGAATAACGTGTCTTATAATTTACAGTTCTTACATATGTCGGTATTAGCTTATTTTGTATTTTAAAAACAAGAACACAATTTTTGTATTGTATACGTTGTTCAACAGATTGCCATTTCAGTGTTAATAACAAGGAAGTTTGAGATGTATGGCAATCTTTATTCATTCAAAATCATCCTGGTATATCTATTTTGGAGTTTTTGTATCTTATCCCTATGGATTTTTAAAGAGCTTCCCCAAGATATGATGTGGAGGTGTCGTGGCTCAGTGGATAAGAGCGCTCGTCTGTGAACGACATGAACACGTTTTCCCTTATTCAGCAAGGCACTTTGACCCCGTTTTCAGTGAAATGAAGGCCGGGCTCAGCCGCGGCCTGGCCCGGCCCTTTCACTTTCTGTAAACGGGGTCTTTGTCAACATTGCTTCACATGCTCTCCATCCAGGAGTAATACCCGGTAGCGTATTTTTTATTTACACGCAAGCCTGTGGCTTTTGGCAATTAAATTCAATGAAACCGCTCCTGATGCGTCTATGCTTACTCCGCTCGGGTTGTGTGTTGCGAAGAGTTCTGGGAGTATTTCTGTGGTACTAGTACCCTCCGCTCGCGACGATTCGATTCGTACACGTTCATCAGTGAGTGTGTGCACGCGCTGTGAAAGTTTTGCTCGCCGTGGTAGACCCTCATCCAATTACTAGTAGTACGTATAAATACGTGTAAAAACGGGTGAGAGTGCGAAAAACAACACAATACGAAAAAAAAAATCTGACAAGAAGGAGGGGGGGGGGGAGAGAATCATAAGGAAAGAGATAAAAAAACAATGAATATTCTGTGATATCTCATCAATCATCATTCATGCACAACAGTGATCAATATTATTGCGGGTTCCATGGAAGACCACAACTTTATTGGTGTATGATGGGGATGAGTATAGGCTGGCTCCTAATGGGCTACAGTGACCAAAGATTATATAGTCTATAGGGCTTTTTACACTTGTGTTTCTTAACCCCGGACTTTCTCTGACCCAGGACTATCGTTAGTCCCGTACCAATTTTTTCAGCTTTTTACACTCGCCAATTAGTCCCGTACTATCTCTTGTCCGGGGCTAAGGAGAAAACTGACCTTTTTACACTCGTATTTCTTAGCCCCGGACTTTCCAAACCACATGAATATTCATAATTACGCTGTGTACTGTACACATACACGCACGCACCGGCAGCACTTGATTACCTCGTTTCGGATTGGTCAGTGAGGGTCGGACTTCGTCTCCGTCGCTTAGCCCAGGATTATTTTT
The DNA here is from genome assembly GCF_040938485.1 of Diadema antillarum. Classification (NCBI taxonomy): domain Eukaryota; kingdom Metazoa; phylum Echinodermata; class Echinoidea; order Diadematoida; family Diadematidae; genus Diadema; species Diadema antillarum. Next base: position 1,596,110 of record NW_027270978.1, read on the forward strand.
TCGTTCTGTTTACACTCACTTGCTTGGCACCGCAATTGCGGTGCTAACCCCTGCTATTTTGCAGGGCCAGATAGTACCGTACTATCGGTGGGGCTAGCCCACTTTGGCAAAAACGAGTGTAAACAGAAAGTGGGCTAAGGATAGTCCCGTACCAACGGTGGGGCTGAGGCCCCCCCCTTAAGTGTAAAAAGCCCTTATAAGTCCAAACATGTTGCGAATTCACGTATTGGCTACAATATTTGGGGGGGGGGGACTGAAGGTGAAGCCAATCCTGCCCGACCCCTCCCCCCCCCCCCCCACCGATATTGAAACACATATCGACCAATAGGCCTACACATGACGAGTAATGTATAATGTAACACTTTTTCGATCTCCGTTGATTGGTGATTGAAATATTGACAGGAAAGATTGAAGGGAAAAGGAGTGGAGAAGAAGCGCATGGATGGAAAGCTTGAAGGGAGAGTAGTTGAAAGTTATGGAATAGGCTATACAATGGTATATGTACATGTATCAGAAAGTTGTGAAATAACATGATCGCTTAAATCTATATACATTGTATGTACATGTATTTATTTCTCAGCCTCCAACCCCTCTGTTATATCTGTTGCTATTAAAGGCCCCTAAATTCATCTTCATACTGATGGTATAATATTCTGCTTCTCAAACCTGCCCCTCTTTTCTTCATACCACTTTCAAAGACTCACCCTGCATATTAATTTTCCGACCTCTCTCGACTTCCTCCTTTTTCAAATGCATAGACGACTCGTGTATATTTTCCCTTCCACGATCACTGCTTGAATTATCATACAATTTATTTGGTTCTCATACTCTCTCTGTCTCTCCCCTTCTCTCTTTCTCATTTTAAAACTTTACAATGTTTGTTTACAAGACCACTTTCTACTCTCTACATTGATCAGTTTGTCTAGAAACATGTTTAGTCAGTGCAAATATGCATGAAGGAAAATTACACCACTATTGCAGGGATTCATTATGCATTTTATTCACTTCTTTATGTTCAAGCACTTTTTTTTTCATGAAGGTATACTGACTATACAGATGTAATCTGATCCTCCAATATCCAAGAAGTATTGTAATATACACAAACTAGAACTATCACTCAATGTTGTACTAACACAGTTACTGACATATGCCACATCTCAAGTAAAGTGCTCAAAACCTGAGTGAGTAAGTAAATAAATCAACAATTTCTATGATTTTCATTAAAGATACTGTTACCATGGCAACACAATGTTTGACATTAAGAAAAAATGAAGTTTGCCCAACTCTATCATAGCTGTCACATGAGCCAAATTTCAAGTCAAATGCTCAAAAACTGACGGAGTTAAGTTAATTCACATATTATTGTATGATTTTTATTCAAAATAAAATTATGCTGTCACCATATTGTGTCGAGCCCATGCACTAATGTCAATAATATTCGACCACTAATGTGGCTGTCGTATCTTTAAGCTATATATATATATATGTTTATTTGACGACAGTCTTCTGCATTTACACTCCCGATCTTGTGCCATAATTCAGTGAGATCATATTCCGAATGGTTCCCAATCGACGTGTTCTCTTACTCTTTTCGTTAATCTGTACACGTACATGTATATCTCAGTTTTATTTTCGAATGTACACACTGTACGTTCCATTCTCTTGTAAACAACAAGAAATGACTATTTCATTTTTGTAATATTATGATCGATGCAGAAAATTCCTAATTAATTTAAATTTATATCGTGTAATGTCATAACAACCACTATGTGTCATAAGACGTCGACGACATATGTCATAACGACCACTAATGTCACGACAAGTCGACGACAAATGTCATAATGACCACTATAATGTCTTAACATGTCGACGATAAATGTCAAAATCGGATTGACCACAAATGTCATAACACGTCGACGTCAAAAATGTCAAAATATCAATTTTTACTGCAAATGTTATAACATGTCGACGACAAATGTCATAACGACCACTAATGTCTTAACACGTCGACGACAAACGTCATAATGACCACAAATGTCATAACATCGGACAAATATCAAAGTCGGATTAGCCACAAATGTCATAACACGTCGACGAGAAATGTCATAATGACCACAAATGTCATAACATTGGACAAATATCAAAGTCGGATTAACCACGAATATCATAACACGTCGACGACAAATGTCAAAATTTCTGTTTTTACTGCAAATGTCATAACACGTCGACGACAAATGTCAAAATCGAATTAACCACAAATGTCATAACGCGTCAACCACAAATGTCAGAATTTCCAAATTTACTGCAAATGTCATAATGCGTCACAGGGGAGGATCCAGGAATTCCGTAAAGGGGAGGCACCTTTACAAAATCAAAGGTTGGCGCAACCTCCTCCCTTTTTTGATTTTATCAAAAATAGAGACGGGGAGGGGCGCCGCGCCCCCTTTAGATCAGCGACTGCGTCAGCCACAAGTTAATGGCAAAACCCAATGCTTGCATTACAGGGAGGCGACTTTTCAAAACTATACAAGCTGGCGCAACCCCCTATTTTTTTCTTTTTATTTCTGTTGTTTTAACAAAAACAGAAAGGGTCATCAAAGGGGGTGCGCCCCCTCTCAACCGGCGATTGCGTCATCCACAAAATAATTATGTCAAACTCATTGCTTGCATTTCATGGGCGGATCCAGGAATTCCGTAAAGGGGAGACACCTTTTCAAAATGAAAGGCTGGCGCAACCCCCTCCCCCTTTTTATTTTCCTCTTATTTCTTTTGTTTACACGAAAAAAGAAAGAGAAGAAAGGAGTGGGTGCGGCAGTCTTTACTTTTGCAAAGGCGCCTCGCCTTTATGGAATTCCGTGATCCGCCCCTGTAATGCAGCATTGGTTTTGCCATTAACATTTGTGGTCGTGTAACACATCGTGTTATGACATTTGCAATAAAAATGGAAATTTTTGACATTTGTCTTCGACATGGTATGACATTAGTGGTCATTATGACATTTGTCGTCGACGCGTAATGACGTTAGCGGTCGTTATGAACTTTGTCGTCGAAGTGTTATGACATTAGCGGTCGTTATGAAATTTGTCGTCTACGTCTTATGACATAAGTGGTTGTTATGACATTACACGATATAAATTTAAATTAATTAGGAATTTTCTGCATCGATCATATTTTACAAAAATGAAATAGTCATTTCTTGTTGTTTACAAGAGAATGGAACATACAGTGTGTACATTCGAATATAAACTGAGATATACATTGTACGTGTACAGATTAAAGAAAAGAGTAAGAGAACACGTCGATTGGGAACCATTTGAAATAAATGATCTCACTGAATTATGGCGCAAGATCGGGAGTGTAAATGCAGAAGACTGCCGTCAAATAAGCATATATAGCTTAAAGATACGACAGCCACATTAGTGGTCGAATATTGTTGACATTGATGGGCTCGACACAATATGGTGACAGCATGAAAATCATACAATGATATTGTGAATTAACTTAACTCCCTCAGTTTTTGAGCATTTGACTTGAAATTTGGCACATTACTGTGACAGCTATGATATAGAGCTGTGCAAACTTCATTTTTTCTTAATGTCAAACATTGTGTTGCCGTGGTAACAGTATCTTTAATGAAAATCATAGAAATTGTTGATTTATTTACTTACTCAGGTTTTGAGCATTTTACTTGAGATGTTAGTGTTAAAGTACAACATTGAGTGATAGTTCTAGTTTGTATTACAATACTTCTTGGATATTGGAGGATCAGATTACATTTGTATACTCAGTATATCTTCATGAAAAAAAAAGTGCTTGAACATAAAGAAGTGAATAAAATGCATAATGAATTCCTGCAATAGTTGTGTAATTTTCCTTCGTACATATTTGCACGTGACTGTACATGTTTCTAGACAAACTGATCAATGTAGAGAGTTATAGAAAGTGGTCTTGTAAACAAACATTGTAAAGTTTTGAAATGAGAAAGAGTGAAGGGGGAGAGACAGAGGGAGTATGAGAAACAAATAAATTGTGTGATAATTCAAGCAGTGATCGAGGAAGGGAAAAAATACACGAGTCATATGCATTTGAAAAAGGAGGAAGTCGAGAGAGGTCGGAAAATTAATATGCAGAGTGAGTCTTTGAAAGTAGTATATATGAAGAAAAGAGGGGCAGGTTTGAGAAACAAAATAATATACCATCAGTCTGAAGATAAACTTAGGGGCCTTTAATAGCAACAGATATAACAGAGGGGGTTGGGGGCTGAGAAATAAATACATGTACATATGTATAGATTCAAGCGATCATGTTATTTCACAACTCTTATGCATGTACATGTACCATTGTATAGCCTATTCCATAACTTTCAACTACTCTCCTTTCAAGCTTTCCATCCATGCGCTTCTTCTCCACTCCTTTTCCCTTCAATCTTTCCTGTTAATATTTCAATCACCAATCAACGGAGATCGAAAATTGTTACATTATACATTACTCGTCATGTGTAGGCCTATTGGTCGATATGCGTTTCAATATGGGGGGGGGGGGTGGGGTGGCGGTAGGCAGGATTGGCTTCATCGATCTTCAGTCCACCCCCCCTCCTCACACAGCCAATACGAGAATTCGCAACATGTTTAGACTTAGACTATATATATCTTTATATATATATATATATATATATATGTAACGAGCTGAAAATAGGGGGCTTCCGAATAGGATGGGTATAATAAAGAAAATAATAAAAATTTAGAAGGTCAGGAAGAAGATAGGGCAAAGCACAGGGTGAAGGAATAAAGGGAATAAAAGGGAAGGGAATAAGGTTCAGACAGCGGGCTTAGGGCATGGTAGGACATTGTAGGGAATCAGACAAAGGGAATAAAGAAGAAGGACATTTGATAGACATCAGGTGATTTTTAAGGGAATAAAGAAATAGATAGGACCGGCAGGATGTTAGGAGTAGATGTTTGACGAGGAGTTGAGGTGTTTAACGAGAATATTGTGGTAGTGTGAGTTAAATTGGGAATCCTACTGGAGGAGTAAGTTAAAGGGCTCGTAGCGAAGCTAGGTTTTGTTTTATAAATATTAGGAGGAAGGGAGAGTGTCAGGTTGGGTTCGAAACGCAGGTAGGTTACGCAGGTGAGAGGAGAGGGTCAAGTTGGGGACAGGTAAGCGGATTGGTCGAAAGAGGGGTGTCAATAATTCAGGTGTGGGAAATTAATTAAAATGATTGGATAATAGAATTGTAGGAGGGATTTAAGGGTTAGTTTAAAAGGGCATGCATTGTAGGGAGAAGACAGAATTTTAGAGAGATTTTTCAGAATTTTAGATTTCAGGAGAATTTTGCACACTTCGAGACAGATTTTTGCACAGATTTTGTGGACGGAACTTTCGGCACCCCTTTTGGGGAAATTTCGCCCGGATTTCCGCACACATTTTGGAGAGACTTCTGCGAGCAATTTTTGCGAGAACTTTTGCCCGGCTCGAGAGAGAACTTTGTCAGATATTTAAAGTTTAGCAAAGATGAAGTCCTCAGAGTAGCAGATTTGAAGATGTAGCCCGTTGGCATAATTTCCTTCTGAACGTTTGTGGGGAAAGACCGAGTTTGGCAACACACGGGTGGACTGAATTGAATTACAGTGGGGTGTCGTCCTGAACAATGATTGATTTCTGCCAGACTATTTATTAATATGAAGTGCCGTGGGCCGAACTTTAATTTCTGACGTGGGGAACGGCTTGTAATTCCGAATGACAATATAATTAGCGGAAAAATCGGAATTTGATCCTAATGGTAACGCCTAGCCGTACCACTGTCCGACAAGTTGCCGTGTAAAAAGTGATTGTGAATTGTGCACAACCCCCACCCCTGATGCCCACTAATATCCCGATGAGGCCGAGGAGCAAGTGAAGCGAAGCCCAGACAGCCAGATCGACGCAGCCGCATACCAGCCGTCAGGGAGATGCTGCGACGAGCCGCCGGTGCGACGGAAGCGGTACGGGTCGAAGGCGACGAAGGCAGCCATCAACAGAGTTACATGTAGCGCCAGCGAAAAGGACTGACCGAAGGAAGGACTTTCGTAAATGACTGCAGTAATCCACGGACAATTTCCCCTCCCAATTAACCCCCCCCCCCCCCTTTTGCACTTGCACCCGAAGCTGTATGTAAGTACAATAACCGAGATGAGATTGTCATGCGCATGCCCAGTTAAATTGTGTAATAGTGTTTAAATCGCCAGTGTCAAGTAATCATTGATAGAAATTGATTGAACAAGAGGAGATTTTCCCCTTGAATAAAAGGCAAATAATTTTATGAATTTGATGTAACGTTTTCTTAATTTTTTTGTCCGTAAATTAATTTAATGAATTGCTGATGATGTGGCAGGTGTGTCTATTTATAAGAGTGCACTAACCAAATCCCCTCGCGTCTTACAGACCGGGCGCGAGCCCAGCCATCCCCTGCCGCTGGTAGCCCCAGCCCAGGGCGGTGAGCTGGGTCGGGAGTAGAGAGTATAGACAGAACTCACTCCCTTTTTGCCGCGTTTATCAGCACGATGTTTTGAATAAATTTTAATTAATTATAAATAATGCAAAATGATGCATAAAAAAAAAAATCTCCTCTTGGTCTAATAGTAGTTGGCAAATTGTTTATTGTTGAGAATTGCGATGTTGAAGTGATTGTTCAATTTCAGCTTATATGTTGGGAGGCTGATTATCAGTGAGTATTGTACAGTGGTTAGGATAGCTAAAGCGAACTTTAGGAGGCATAGCAGGTAGGGTTATAATCAAACATTTTTCTATTACAGTGAGATTGGTTGATGCTTTAACCATGGATACTGAAGTTTGTATGGATTTTTTTGTCAAACATTGGTGGCTAATGATGTTTTCCGCGATAACCTTGTTGGTGTCGTTGATCGTTTTGCTCGTTGTCGCGTGGATTTATATGTCGTAATAGGGTTTTAGTATTCATTCATTTTGTGGTATAAATTGTTTTTAGTGGATACCGTCTATTAGATTTCGTGATTTGTTTTGCGTGTTCCAGTTTTTTTTTTTGGCACAAAATTCGCATTGATTTGTTGATATTTTTTTTGCATGGACGAGAGCAGCAGGGGAATCTCCATACCCTGGGGAGATATCCGGAAGCTAGCTGCGAATTCGGGGTATTTCGCCTCTATCCGAGAACGAGGGTGGGGTCATAAGCTGATCCACTTATTGATATTACCGGAAGAGATTCGCAGGCCCCGAGACGCCTTTAGGGTTTTCTATAGGTATTCTCTGCGCCTGCCCTTGACCCGATCCCAGACAAACATACCAATTGAAGATTTCATTTATCTTTGCGGGTACTTGCAAGTCCCGCAGGGTATCCTCCGACATATAGTCACACGCTTTTACATAACACCAAGCCGCAGCGTGGAAGCGCTGAGCGATGCGCTGCACTATTGCGCCACTTTGGAATATGATGACTTTGTTTCATTTTACTTGACCTTGCTGGGGATCCCAATCTGTATCCCTTTGCTGACCCAGCCGGCGACTCGCGAATACGCCCAGTGTGTCATGAAATGCGTTCTGGCAGCTTTACAAGAAAATTACCCGCGCCATCGCACCGCACACCTCTTCCCGCCGATCACCTGCCCCAGTGCTCTATTTTGCCTGAGTCCGGGTCATAATTATGTAAGACAACGGATCAAGTTGTTTTGTTGTACACCTAGGGCGACCAGGCGCTGTTGGTGCTTTGTATAAGCACATGGGATTATGCAGTAGTGGATAAATGGTATCATAGTAGGCCTATTATATTATGTTTTTGTTCATGTGGTTAATTTTGATATGTGTGTAATTTGAGTTACAGTTGTATTCAGATTATTAGAGGTTGTGGATTGATTTTTTTTTTGTTGCTTTGTTGTTACATTAGGACTTAATTCCGATATCATGGCTTCATTGGCAGGAGATTGTTTGGTTTTAGTCCAAAACTTGAAACCGGATACGAAAGACGAGGAATTGAGGAAGTTTTTTGAGGGTGTGGGCTTTTTGACATATATAAAACTAGGGAGGGACTCCCTTACCGGTGAGCCCACTGGCACAGCTTACTGTGGCTTCAAGACAGCTGAGGAGGCGGCTAAGGCTAGAGAATTGAATGAAACGACACTTTTGGGGAGGAAAATTGGGGTAGCATGCATGCCTCGCACTTGCCTTTCTTTAAACATTTCGGAACCCAGGGTCCCTGAACAAAAACCACAAGTTGTGGTGCAAAACCCCTACAAATTGTCCTTTTTTAGTGGGGATCCAAAGCCGAAGGGGGGCGAAGTTTCGTTCGAATTGTGGAAATACGAGGTGGAATGCCTCGAGCAGGACGAAACGTGCCCCCCTGACGCCCTCAATAGGTTGGTCAGACGGTCGTTGAGGGGGGAGGCGGGACAAATGGTCCTTAACATGCCTCCCGATACGACGGTCTCCGGCATTGTTTCAAAGCTGGAAGGTTTTTATGGGACCCTGGAGAGTGGGGCAATGCTCCTACACCAATTGCACTGCACTAGACAACTCCAGGGGGAGGCGCTAGCAGCTTACAGCGCGCGTCTCCAGCTGTTGATAGACCGCGCGGAAAAGAGGGGAGGGATCCCCTCCTCCTCCAAAGATGAGACACTGCGAATAGTGTTTTGGAGGGGGCTGATGGACGAAACCGTGAAGCAAGCGATCCGGCATCGGTATGAGGTCGCGACGAGCTTTGACGAGTTAGTAAAAATAGCGCGCGCGATGGAACAAGAGGCGGCGGAAGCGCGCGAGTTCCGAGGTAGTGGACCGTCGCGGCCTCGCGCGCAACACCAGCCGGCTAGCGCGCAAGCGAGCGCTGCCCCCAAGGAGCTAGTAGCAGGGCTAGAAGAAATTAGGGATAGATTACAAAAGTTAGAACAGGGAGGGATGAATCATATTACTAATCAAGCTAGACCTAGGCAGGGAGGGGCATGCTACCGCTGCGGCATGGTAGGTCATTTTGCGAGGGAGTGTACCCTCCCTCCGGTACCTCGCGGCCCACCCTATATGGCTGCACATCCCCCTGCCCCTTTTCGCCCACCGCCCCCTCAGCATGCCCCGCCACCCATGCCCCCGCCCCATGCACAGCCGTTAAACGGACAGGACCCGCGTCCGTGGGGCAGGCCGTGGGTCAGGAAATAAGTAGCCAGATTCCTCGTAGTAGCAGCGAAGAAGCCACGGTTGTTGACAGGTTAATAGGAGGGGCGAATGAGGGCATTGCAAGAATAGGGGGGAAGACGTGTCGATGTTTATTAGATACGGGCTCACAGGTCAGTACTTTGTCAGAGGGGTTTTATAGACGTTATTTATCGAGGTTCCCCCTACACCAGATCGACAATTTGATAAGGGTCGAGGCGGCAAATGGGAATGCCGTCCCTTATTTTGGCTATATTGAAGTAGACATTTCATTTGACGGGGCCCTCCCCCAGGCAGGGAAAACCCCAGTAAGTAGTTTGATTTTGATTGTCCCCGAGACCCCGTACAACAAAACCGTCCCCATGTGTGTAGGTGTCAATGTAATACGCGAATGTGTTAGATTAGGGAGGGAGACCGTAGGACCCCGTTTTCTCGAAGAGTCTGGGACTATGGAGGGCGTGACTGCCGCCTGGAAGCTAGTCTACGCGGCCGTCAGCGGCCCAAACTCCCCGAACGCTAAGGGCAATTTAGGTGTAGCTCGAAATGCCAGTCGAAAAGCGGTCCCCGTCCCGGCCCAAAAGGCCATTGTCGTGTCCGCTAAGATTAAGTTACGTCCATCCCCAGTCCAGTATGATGTGGTGTTTGAGCCGAAATTTCACAACCTCCCGTCAGGATTAGTTGTCGAGTCAGGCTTAGTGACAGTTAGTGAAGAGGTGCAAAAAGAGCAGAGTATCCCAGTTGTAGTTCAAAACCCGACAGACAGCACATTGTGGATTCCCCGACATGCCAAATTGGGGGAGGTATATTTGTGTGAGGAACTCACTACTGTACAGTCCCAAGAGCAGGTAATTGAGAGTCCCCCATCCCAGGCCGAGATAGTTGCCTCCCAGTTAGATTTTTCGGAGTCTAGCGCCCCGGAAGCAGCTATCGACCGCATTAAACAGTTAGTAGGACAATACAGTGGTGCGTTTAGCACCTCAGAGACGGACATAGGCCATAGTAAAATCGTGGAACACAAAATCCCCTTGGTAGACCCCACCCCCATAAACGAGAGATATAGGCGAATTCCTCCCGGTCAGTACGAGGAGGTGCGGAAGCATTTACAAGAAATGCAGGACGCAGGCGTAATTCGCGAATCTTATTCCCCATACGCAAGCCCAGTAGTGTTAGTACGCAAGAAAGACGGGTCCATGCGCTTTTGCATAGATTTTAGGAAACTCAATCAACGTACAGTTAGGGATTCCTATGCCCTGCCGCGGGTGGACGAGGTGCTGCAGATGATGGGGGGTGCCCGGTGGTTTAGCTCCCTTGACCTGAAGGCGGGATACTGGCAGATCGAAATAGCGGAGGAGGATAAATCCAAGACTGCCTTCGTTCTGCCACCCCCTTTTGGTCATTGGGAGTGTAACCGGATGCCCTTCGGACTCTGCAATGCCCCGTCGACCTTCCAAAGGGCTATGGAGAGGTGTTTAGGTGAGTTAAATCACACGTGCTGCGTTGTATACCTTGACGACATCATAGTTTTTGGTAGCACCTTAGAAGAACACACCGAGCGCTTGGGCAAGGTCATTGACCGATTGGCCACCCATGGGTTCAAGCTGAAGCCCTCCAAATGTCACTTACTACAGTCGAAGGTTAGTTATTTGGGCCACGTGATTTCGGAGGAGGGCATAGCAACGGACCCTGGGAAAACGGCCGCCATCGATCAATGGCCTACCCCCACAAACGAACGCGAGCTGCGAGCTTTTTTAGGTTTGGCCGGCTATTATCGAAAGTTCGTGCCGAACTTTGCCCGCGTAGCGCGCCCATTGTACGAATTATTAGGGGGGACAGGGGGGAAGAAGGGAAAGAAGAGCATGAAACCACCCCCACCATGGACCTGGGGGGCACGGCAAGCGGAAGCGTTTCAAACATTAAAGGCCAAATTAACTTCTGCCCCAGTGTTACAGTACCCGGATTTTTCCCAGCCTTTTATTTTGCACACGGACGCGAGTAGGACCGGTTTAGGTGCCGCGTTATATCAGAAGGACAATCAAGGGAGGGAGCGCGTTATTGCGTACGGTAGCCGCGCAGTTAACAAGGGAGAGCGCAATTACCCCGCCCATAAGCTAGAGTTTTTAGCCCTTAAGTGGGCCGTTACGGAGAAGTTCCACGATTTTCTCTATGGTAACGAGACCCATGTGTACACCGACAACAACCCCCTGACCTATGTGTTGACCACTGCAAAGTTGGACGCGACCGGACACCGATGGTTGGCTGCTTTGGCAAATTATCAGTTGACCTTGACTTACAGAACAGGTAGGACTAACATCGACGCTGACATTTTGTCAAGGAACCCCCACCCCCAGACAGAGTCCCATAGTAAGGAGACAGAGGGTGATGTGGCACCCACAGTAGTTCACTCGGTAATCACCGCCGTGGCCCAGGGGCTAGGAGAAGCCCGAGAAACAGGTACCCCCTTAGTGGAAGTAGTAGGACATGACGGACTGGTACACGCCCCACCCCCCTCCCCAGATACGAATGACGCTGACCCCTTAGGTGGCCCCCTTGACTGGTGCAAGGAACAGCAGACCGACCCCCACATAAGTAGAGTAATTGATTTGAAATCGAGTGATAGGTTACCCCCAAGGAAAGAATTAAAGAGGGAAAGTCCCGAGGTACAATGTTTAATGAGAGAATGGGATAAATTAGAATTACGGGAGGGAGTACTCTATAGGAGAAGACTGGTAGATGGAAGCACCCAATATCAGCTGGTATTGCCTGCAAGCCGACGGGAGTTTGTCTTAGATCTATTACATTCCAAACATGGTCATTTCGGTGTTGAGAAGACACTGGATTTAGTCCGAAGTAGATTTTATTGGGTTCACATGGGGCAGGATGTGAAGCATTTTGTAGGAACATGTGAGCGGTGCGTGCGCAGGAAGGGCGCGCCGGCAGCGCAAAACACGGCCCCTTTGGTGAACATTAGAACCACACGCCCAATGGAATTAGTTTGTATGGATTTCCTTACTGTGGAAGAGGGTCAGGGCAGTTGCGGAAATATTTTGGTAATAACCGATCATTTCACTCGGTATGCCGTCGCCGTCCCGACTAAGAACCAAACAGCTACCACTACAGCAAAAGCACTGTATGAGCACTTCTTTCTTCCCTACGGTTTCCCCGAGCGGCTACATTCTGACCAAGGTCGAAATTTTGAATCCCAGACAATTAATGAATTATGTAAATTGGTCGGCGTAAAGAAGACTAGGACAACCCCCTACCACCCCCAGGGTAATGGCGCCTGCGAGCGCATGAACAGAACGCTGTTGGGAATGCTCGGCACTTTGCCTGAAGAGCAGAAACGGAATTGGAAAGCGCATGTGTCAACTCTCGTCCATGCATATAATTCTACCAAGCACGGGTCCACCGGACACTCCCCATTTTTCTTAATGTTTGGACGCCATCCAAGATTACCGGTAGATGCTTTGTTAGGGGCTAGGGAAGGAGAGGAGTTTATCTCCTCCGATGAGTACGTGGCGTGCCTCCGAGAAAGACTGGAACATGCTTACAAACTTGCGGTGGAAACCGATCAGTTAGTCCAAGATAAGAATAAGAAAAGGTACGACGCCAACACTAGGGAGAATAAACTTGAAGTTGGGGATAGGGTATTAGTGCGTAACGTAGGGTTAAAGGGAAGACAGAAAATAGCCGATAAGTGGGGTAGGAATGTGCATATTGTAGTGGGGCAGCCCAACGTAGATATACCGGTGTATCAAGTAAGATCAGAAACGGGGGGGAAGAGGATGCAAATGCTCCATAGAAATTTATTAATGCTTTGTAATTTTATTCCTATTAAGGTGACCCGGGCCGTCGGCCCCAAGCGAAAACAAAATGTCAGCTCCCCTCCCCCAAGTGAAATTGAAGTAGTAGAGGATGAACCCCAGGATGTAGGGCTGGGTGAGGCCGTCGCTTGGCGTGTAGAGCCGAATGTCGCCGATGAAATTAATCAAATAATTGACAATGAGTCGCAGGATAATGTTAGGGAGTTGGACCCATCCATTGATAACGTAACAACAGAGGCTAGGGAAGGAGATAGTAATGATAGGGAAGAATGTATTGAATTGGAAGAGGTAGTAGATACCAAACCGTGTAACGAAGAAATTGAGGAACAAGTTGAAGCCCCAGGGGACGTGCCTGCCCCTCGGGACGAGCCAGAAGCCGCCTCGTTAGAGGAAGATCCTCCTTTGAGGAGGTCACAAAGGTGCTCCCGCGCTCCCGAGAGGTTGGCGTATTCCCAAGTACAAAGAGGTATTGTACAGCCAGTGGTGGAGACCTTAAGTAGGTCCACCATTGTTCATGTCTTGTGTATAATTTTGTTAGTGAAGTGTATTTTTGCTTTCTTATCTGTAACAGAAAGTATTGTTGTATTGGTTTTAGTGTTGCTTTGTAATGATGATGTGAGAAGAGTTGCAAAGCGCTATATTGCAGAGTGTTTACGTTTCATTATGTTCCAATTGGAGGAAGATGCGGAGTCTCCACAGAAGGGACGCCCTAGAAAATAAGCAGATTTGTGATTTTCATAAATCAATGCAGTAATTTCAAAATAGGCGAATGGCCCAAATTCAGCCTGCTGGCTTTGCTGTTTTATGCTTTGTGTTTTATTATGTAATGTTGGATAATGTTGTGTTTTGTGTTACGGAGCGGTCGGTTGATGAGCTATCTCTTTTAATCGATTTAGTAATCAAGCTGACGGAGTTGGAAGTAGGGATATATTTTTTGTACCTTTGCAAGGACTAAGGAGATTTGTGCTGACAAGTCAATGTAGCAATTCTGAATAGGAAATTGGCCAATTTTAGCCTACCAGTTTGCTGCCCTTACGTTCGCATAGGGAATATTGTTAATTTGTTAATGGATATGTGCCTTAGGGGCGGTCACTGATGTTCCATATCACATAATCGATTGGTCATCGAGTTGACGGTGTAGTGAAGGAGGATAGTTTTTTTTGTAATGAAGCAACAATTAAGGAGATGTGCTTCGGAAAATTGATGTGATGTTATTATATAGGAAGGAGGGCCAGAATTTAGCCTACCCATTCATCGTTTTGGTTGACGTTATTTAATGTTGTGAATGATATTACGATGATTATATGCTTATTTGATTGTATTCGCGAGCATCAACCAGTGCATGTAAATAGTCGTAGCAGTAAGAAATTCGGAAAATGCTTTGGTTAAGCATGTGGTTGCCTCTTTATGGGAGGTTTCGTTAGCTAGAACGCTGTGCCTCCGTTTGAATAGTGTATAATGTCATGAGTATTCAGCTTAGCAGTCATTGTGTTGTTGAAATTTATGTGGCATGTGGTTAGGGTTTGATGTTATGCATATATGTTGTAAATATTTTCGCGGACAGTGGCTGGCGACATGACAGAGTTGGTTCCCCACAGGCATTCCTGGTTAAAGGGTAGGGAAAGCAAGACCGGGCTGATGGGAAATGATGAGGACATCATTTTGTGAACAGGGGGGAAGATGTAACGAGCTGAAAATAGGGGGCTTCCGAATAGGATGGGTATAATAAAGAAAATAATAAAAATTTAGAAGGTCAGGAAGAAGATAGGGCAAAGCACAGGGTGAAGGAATAAAGGGAATAAAAGGGAAGGGAATAAGGTTCAGACAGCGGGCTTAGGGCATGGTAGGACATTGTAGGGAATCAGACAAAGGGAATAAAGAAGAAGGACATTTGATAGACATCAGGTGATTTTTAAGGGAATAAAGAAATAGATAGGACCGGCAGGATGTTAGGAGTAGATGTTTGACGAGGAGTTGAGGTGTTTAACGAGAATATTGTGGTAGTGTGAGTTAAATTGGGAATCCTACTGGAGGAGTAAGTTAAAGGGCTCGTAGCGAAGCTAGGTTTTGTTTTATAAATATTAGGAGGAAGGGAGAGTGTCAGGTTGGGTTCGAAACGCAGGTAGGTTACGCAGGTGAGAGGAGAGGGTCAAGTTGGGGACAGGTAAGCGGATTGGTCGAAAGAGGGGTGTCAATAATTCAGGTGTGGGAAATTAATTAAAATGATTGGATAATAGAATTGTAGGAGGGATTTAAGGGTTAGTTTAAAAGGGCATGCATTGTAGGGAGAAGACAGAATTTTAGAGAGATTTTTCAGAATTTTAGATTTCAGGAGAATTTTGCACACTTCGAGACAGATTTTTGCACAGATTTTGTGGACGGAACTTTCGGCACCCCTTTTGGGGAAATTTCGCCCGGATTTCCGCACACATTTTGGAGAGACTTCTGCGAGCAATTTTTGCGAGAACTTTTGCCCGGCTCGAGAGAGAACTTTGTCAGATATTTAAAGTTTAGCAAAGATGAAGTCCTCAGAGTAGCAGATTTGAAGATGTAGCCCGTTGGCATAATTTCCTTCTGAACGTTTGTGGGGAAAGACCGAGTTTGGCAACACACGGGTGGACTGAATTGAATTACAGTGGGGTGTCGTCCTGAACAATGATTGATTTCTGCCAGACTATTTATTAATATGAAGTGCCGTGGGCCGAACTTTAATTTCTGACGTGGGGAACGGCTTGTAATTCCGAATGACAATATAATTAGCGGAAAAATCGGAATTTGATCCTAATGGTAACGCCTAGCCGTACCACTGTCCGACAAGTTGCCGTGTAAAAAGTGATTGTGAATTGTGCACAACCCCCACCCCTGATGCCCACTAATATCCCGATGAGGCCGAGGAGCAAGTGAAGCGAAGCCCAGACAGCCAGATCGACGCAGCCGCATACCAGCCGTCAGGGAGATGCTGCGACGAGCCGCCGGTGCGACGGAAGCGGTACGGGTCGAAGGCGACGAAGGCAGCCATCAACAGAGTTACATGTAGCGCCAGCGAAAAGGACTGACCGAAGGAAGGACTTTCGTAAATGACTGCAGTAATCCACGGACAATTTCCCCTCCCAATTAACCCCCCCCCCCTTTTGCACTTGCACCCGAAGCTGTATGTAAGTACAATAACCGAGATGAGATTGTCATGCGCATGCCCAGTTAAATTGTGTAATAGTGTTTAAATCGCCAGTGTCAAGTAATCATTGATAGAAATTGATTGAACAAGAGGAGATTTTCCCCTTGAATAAAAGGCAAATAATTTTATGAATTTGATGTAACGTTTTCTTAATTTTTTTGTCCGTAAATTAATTTAATGAATTGCTGATGATGTGGCAGGTGTGTCTATTTATAAGAGTGCACTAACCAAATCCCCTCGCGTCTTACAGACCGGGCGCGAGCCCAGCCATCCCCTGCCGCTGGTAGCCCCAGCCCAGGGCGGTGAGCTGGGTCGGGAGTAGAGGGTTAGATATATATATATATATATATATATATAAGAAAGCTTCTTTTTGATTCGCGGGATAGGCTACAATCCTTTCTCAGGCAGAGGATCTGAATTATCGGGTCGTGCTCAGTCTGCACACAGTGAGCTGAACACCATATCAAGTATACGTGTATAATGATTGTGTGTAATGATATGGGAAAAATGCATGGGAAAATCAAAATACATGTTTATGTATTTTACGCGAAATCAGTTCTCGTCTGTTGTCTTGGCAGAAATGCACCAATCTTGCAATGTTGTTGTTTATTATTTTCCCTCTCCATCACGGGTACATATGGAACGTGTTGATCAAAGTTTTTGTGATGTCGGAAAATGCGAGGATGTATTGCAGGTGGCCTATTGCAGGTGGCCTTCAATTTGTTTTTCACATTATATTGGCATGTGTAACAGACTGTAACTCACCAAGATGCCTCTTGAAATGTTTTGAAAAAAGTTCTGCTTGATTTCACATGAGCGGATGATTATCAATTGTCTTTCTGCTATCATCTTGTGTGAAACAAAGTATTGTTTCTATTCAAAAGATAGCGTGCTAATTAATCTGCACTTACTGTTGGTGCTCTATAGGCCCTATAAGACAATCAAACCCACCTTCAGCCTAGACATTCGTAGGCGTTGTGGTGTAGAGGGGGATCTGCACATCTCTCATGAAGCGAGACTTCTCTTTTCTTTTCTTTTCCCCACTAACAATGTGAAACAAAGATATCCGTAGACGTTGTGTGGTATGTAGACGTGGTAGAGCGAGACTTCTCTCTTCTTTTCTTTTCTTTTCCCCACGAACAAATAAGTTTAGCAGGAAACATATAGCATTCCCACATACTGTTTACATTTCTCATCACATGCTTTTAAATCGGAATTTTCATGTGATTTATACATTTTGCCTGGAAAAGAATTACCAAAGTAGTATAGCTCGTCTAGATAGTAATAATTCGACCTTGATTTTTCCGAGAAAATGGGAAAAAATGAGAGTAATAAATATAAAAATAGTATCGCTATGTATTTTGTTGAAAATCAGGTCACGTACTTTGGAGAGGTCAGAGAGCTTATAGTAATAATGTAGCCTTGAAAATAGGGAGGAGCGGGCAAATCAGACAGTGAGAAAAATAAAATTATGAATGTATCGATAAATCTATAGTATTGATGCTGAGTTGATAAAAAAATTTGTTTTGACGGGATAAAGCCCGTAGAGCTGCTGGAGGAACGAGAGCAATGTGAGGAAGAAATGTGCGGGTACGAAGTGTACACTGATGAGCGCCGGACATATCAGACAGTGACCGATGGTCAGAGCAGACAGCCAGTGAAACAGTATATCATGAATGGACGAAGTCTACTGTGAAATGCGAGGGTACGAAGTGTACTCTGATGACCGACGGTCAGAGCAGACAGCGAGTGAAACAGTATATCATGAATGGACGAAGTCTACTGTGAAATGCGAGGGTACGAAGTGTATACTCTGATGATCGATGGGCATATCAGACAGCGAGTGAAACAGAATATGACATGTAGTATGGAGGCTGTGTCGATGAACATTTGTTTTGACGGGATAAAGCCATAACTGTGAGAGGTACTAGGGTAATTAAGACATGTGAGGGTACGAAGTGTACTCTGATAAGGTCAGAAAACTTAGAGTAAAAATATGACATTGAAGAGGACGTAGTTGTACAATAGGAGAGGAAGGAGATGTTTGATAGAAGAGGGCTAATATGCAAGAGTGAGCGAAAAATACTCTGATGAGGTCAGAAAACCGATAGTAAAAATATGTCCTCGAAGAGGAAGGAGTTGTCTGATAGAAGAGGGCTAATATGCAAGAGTGAGCGAAAAGTGCACTGCTGAGGTCAGAAAACTTATGGTAAAAATATAACCTCGAAGCTGTTAAAAATAGAGGAAAACAATGCAAAATAAGCCGATTGTGATGAGCTCTGATACATTTATAAAGAGTGAACATGAACAACATCGATCATTCTACAGGTAAAATCAGTATTGCGATCTTTGTCTTGAACGTGTAGCACTTTGAGTTAACTGAGAAAATGGCCTCTTACAGTTATTCTGATGCCAGTGCCTATGTGAATGATGAGGGGGATGTTGCTGGTGTTTCCAAGGGACGAAATGAGGACGGTGACAGTTCGGCATCAATGGTGAGTACATTATCGTTTTTTCGATGGATATGTTTAACACAGATGATTTTAGAAAAGTTGATTGTCACAAAATTAAAATACAAATTAAGTATAGTTTATCACGTCTATCACTTAATTACAGTGCCGTAGGGACATACTGCATTATTATGAGTCTACGTTTCAAATGATCCTACGTTTTAGTTATTTCTATTCGTTTCATTGTTATTTTTTTTTGTAGAATTCCTCCACGAGTGGATATGCTGGAAAGTCAGTGACGTCACCATTTACTTTCGAGGAAGGAGCCATTCCCTTTCACTTGGGTTCAAAACGCTTTGTTGTAGTGAAAATTTATCAAGGCACTGTCTACGTGAACATTCGCGATTATTATCAAAATCATCTTGGCAAGATGTGCGCGGCTTTGAGGGGTATAAACCTTACTGTGGAGCAGTGGGAAAAGATGCGTGATGCGATGTTTCCAATTTCGCGTGCGATTAACCAGTTGCAAAAAGAGGCCAAAAAGCAACAACTACAACAACAGCAGAAAAGGAAGAGGGAGAACAGCAACTCCCATTCATATTCTCGCAGCACTTCTTGGCAAGGTCCCGATTATTATCATTAATGGTCTAACAGAACTCGCGCTTCTATTTTTTTTACCCACCCCCTATAGAATGAATATCCACTATCACTACTTCTACTGCTAATAATAATAATAATAATAATAATAATTTTTTCGATAGGTCAAAGCTGAACTTACCCACCACAAGGAAATGAGAAGCATAAAACCATTGCCCGCTGCCAAACACGTGTCGGTAGATGAGATTCGGGAGATGGTGACATCGAAGAGGGCCAGTGAGACGAGCGGAAAGGACGAGAAGGAGATGGGAGCAGGTCAGGACGGCGAGAAAAGGAGGGAGAGATCAAACCTGATTGATATTCCCAATGATATCCACTGCATCACCCGTACGACCTATGCCGGACCGTTCATCACAGCCACCAAAGTGATCATGAAAAAGATCAACGAACTTGTACTGGAGAAATGCTACGGTTGTCAAACGAATCATCCTAGTCAGAAACACCACGAGTGTCTGTGGTTAGACTGGGAAGCGAAGATAGACACATACATGGATTCAGCAATATCGCAACTGACGGAGTCGGAGTTCATAGAGAACTTGGACGCCGTGTACGACATGGACAATTTGTGGGAGGATGAACGTTTGATAGTCCTGTGCGAGGCTGTGGAGTTTTATCACTTTTACTTGCGTACACCAGAGGTGGTGGAAGAACTATCGCAATACATAAAGTTACACTGCTAGTCACTTTATGGCATGGGTGTGTGTGTGATAATGTTACATTATAGCGATGCACTATGCATTAAATAATAATGATTATAATAATAATCATAACAATAATAATAATAATAATTCAATTGACTATCTAATCTGTCAATAACGCATTAAAAATTGAAGCCGAGCAATCCAATTGGGATCGAATGTGAAGAAGAAGAACTACAGTCTCGATGTGTCATACTGTTGGTATTTTCTCGTCACATGAAAGGTTGAAAGAAAGAGAGAGAGGAGGGGAAGTAGAGAATGATATTTTGTCTTTCGTTAAAAATTGCACATATATATATATATATATATGTATTGTTTGCCTGTACGAGTGTTCGGTGTGATACGTTCAACTAATTATCCAAACGGGATCTTGTGTGAGAACCTATTACACACACACACACACACACACACACACACAAATAATGATTGATAGAGAGAGAGAGAGAGAGAGAGAGATAGGAGGGGAGGAACAGAGATGAGTTTTCGTGGTTCGTTAGAAATTACACTGTATATATATATATATATATATATATATATATATATATATATATATATATTACTTGCATGTACGAGTGTTCAGTGTGATTTGTTTAATTAATTATCCAAAAGGGATCTTGTGGACATGCCATCCTATTACACACACACACACACACTCACACACACACACACACACACACATACACGCAACCCTGAAAAATTATAAAGTACGATAGCCCAGGGACATCGTCCTTTGCTCCTTCGAAAATACAAAGTTCAAACGTCTCAGAGTGCACAAACAAGTTTTAAAAATAAGGGTATTACAGTAAGGTGACCGGCGGATGTCTCTTTGTCTTTCTTGAAAAACACAGCCCTCAAAAAAAAATTATAAAGTACGATAGCCCATGGACATCGTCCTTTGCTTCTTCGAAATACGAAATTCAATCGTCTCAGAGTGAACAAACAAGTTTTAAAAATAAGGGTACTTCAGTAAGGTGACCGGTGGATGTCTCTATGTTTTTCTTGAAAAACACTGCCCTCAAAAAAATTATAAAGTACAATAGCCCATGGACATCGTCCTTTGCTTCTTCGCCGAAATACAGATCTCATACATCTCAGATTGAACAAACAAGTTTTAAAAATAAGTGTACTATAGTAAGATGATCGGTGGACGTTCCTTTTCCTTTTTTAAAACACAGCCCTATAAAAAAAAAAAGTTTACGCAATATGATGTAAGAAGCTAGTACCATAATCACTGTACATAACGCCCCTTGCTCTGACCAGTATAAATATAACTTGCGAGAACTGGAGTACAACCGTTCGAAAAAAATGGACAAACAAGGGAACTCTGGAGCTGTCGCTCCAACACCACCACCCCCACCGCCCCCACCACCACCTTCACCTCAGAAGGGGGGGAAAAACGCACCCCCCCCCAAAAAAAAAAAAGAGAAGAAGAAGAAGAAGGAGAAGAAGCCAGGCCATATCCCAGCGGGCACTATGGCTTTTTCAATGCCGTCTACTGTACGGATCCCGGCACTAGAAGGCTTGGAAAGAAATGGGGATGGTGATATCATCATCCCCTTAGAGCTGCTAATGGCAGTTCAAACACCCGATGAAGAAGATTACATTTGGTAACTCTTCTTCTTCATCACACACCACGTGAGTATACCCTTACCTGTGTTTTTTTTTTCCTAGATCCGTGTACTATTTTTGTACCTTGCATGTTCACTCGAATATAAATTGACAGTCCGTGGTCTGACGTATCATCATTATCATTCTAGCAGCATGGATTCCAATACATTTAACGAGAGACTGACAATATGCAATTCGCTTGACGATTTGAATGCATTGTTAATGGAATATGAACAGTACCAGGGTAAGTGTCATACGTTCATTCATCCCTACAAGAAATGTATGGTTTCTTGCGTGTTTGTGTCTGTGTCTTTGTGTTTTGCCAGTCATTCTCTATTTTCTTTTTTTATCTTTGTTTTTTCCTTCTTTTTTACCTTCACATATAGACCAACGTCTGCCACCAACACCACCACCACCATCACCATCACAACTCACATCACCCCTAGCGACCGAAGCCGGCCCCCGGAACAGCCAAACACATTTTCCACCGCTTTCCACCGAACCACCACTACCTGACATCTCTGCTGCTCCTGCCCAGCAAGGCGGCACCAACACCACCGCGGAGGAGGAGGAAAAGGAGGAGGAGGAGCAGGAGGAGCAGCAGGAGGAGAAGGAGGAGGAGGAGGAGGAAGCAGATACACCCACCACTTCTCACGAGTCGCCATCCCCCGCATACTTTCTTCGACGAGTGAGTCAAAGAACCAATAAGAAATTTAAAGCCAATGTTGTTGATTACACCGTCTCTTTTCCTACCCATAACGAACTGACGCCACTGATAGATGCCTTGCCGCGTGCCAGTAGTTTATTTCAACGTATAGTAGATGATATGATAAGAGATGCCAGTGATCACGACATGATTCGACTCGTTTTTAATACTCCTAAGTTAGACAAACCCATAAGTCTTCCTTTTGTGAGAAAAGATCAACTAAGTCATGATGTGTTCATGCAAAAGTTAGAGGCAACCTTACAGTCCCACGAAGAAATAACCTTGGACGAAACGGTAGCTTTCAACGTGATACATATGGAAATGCCAGTAGGTGGTAAGAGGAATAGGAGAAAATGTTCGGATTACGATGAATTACTGAAAACCATGCGATGTGTGTTGCGCATTAATAATAATACTGACAATGATAGAATGTGTTGTGCAAGAGCGATCGTGACCATGATAGCCAAAATTGAAAATCATCCCCAAAAGCAATCTATTCAACGAGGTACTAGATTACAAAGACAAATGGCTAGACAGCTGCACGAAGCTGCTGGTATACCCATCGAACAGTTGTGTGGTATTCCGGAAATCAAACGTTTCGAACAAACTCCCATGATGACCAATTACAGAGTAGTGGTTGTTTCCAGAAGAGCCTGTAACTACATCACCTATATTGGTCCCGAAGATAGAGATCATACGATTTATCTTCTGCAGACAGACGATCACTATGATTTGATCACCTCCATGAAAGCCTTTTTGAACAAAAGCTACTATTGCGAGAAGTGTATGAAAGGCTACGATCACAGGCGCGAACACTCTTGCCAACGCATTTGCAAATTGTGTTACGGTTCGACTTGTCCCGCAGTTAGCCGAGCGGACGAATATGTAGAATGTCACAAATGTAATCG
Source organism: Diadema antillarum (assembly GCF_040938485.1). Lineage (NCBI taxonomy): Eukaryota > Metazoa > Echinodermata > Echinoidea > Diadematoida > Diadematidae > Diadema > Diadema antillarum. Next base: position 1,619,283 of record NW_027270978.1, read on the forward strand.
TAGATTTAAGAACGCTACTTGTTTGAAAAATCATGTCCAAAATAAAGTGTGCGAGACCATGTACAGGTGCGTGACGTGTGACAGAAATGTCAGCGTGGAACTCTTAAAAAAACACAAGCGCGAGCATGACTGTAGCAAGAAATTTTGCAAACACTGTCAGGGCTTTTTTCCGTTCAATCATCAGTGTTATGTCTCACCCGAACCCCTCGAGAAAAATAAACAAAAAAGTTATATATTTTTTGATTTCGAGTGCACTCAAGAGAGTGGGATACACGTGCCCAATTACTGCGTGGCCCAAATTACCTGTTTTGAATGTCGTGACCAAGCTATCCACACTCCTTGTACGCATTGTGGAGAAAAGAGACAATTCATTTTCAAAGGACCCACGACTGGCGATGATTTTTGTAAATGGTTGATAGACGAGCATTCCAACGTCATAGCAGTGGCCCACAATATGAAAGGGTATGATGGGATGTTTGTTCTTGATTATCTCTATCGCAATTGCATCATTCCCAAGATGATTTTGAACGGTGCAAAGATCATGAGCATTGATATCTCCTTGAATGACATCAAGATCATCGACTCCCTCAATTTCTTACCAATGCCTCTGGCGAACATGCCCAAAACTTTCGGTATTGAAGAACTGCAAAAGGGATACTTTCCTCACTTTTTTAACACGACCAAAAACCAGACGTACACGGGTCCCCTACCCGATGTCAAATATTATGGTCCCGATAGTATGTCTTGCGCCAAAAGGCAAGAATTTTTGAAATGGTACGAGAGCGAGAAATCCAAGAACAAGGAACTTATCATGGCAGAACAATTACACGCATATTGCGTCAGCGATGTCGACATCCTGCGCAAATGTTGTATGCGCTTTCAGGACCTATTTTTTCAAGCTACCAACGGCGTCATCCCCTTTGAGAAAAGCATCACCATTTCCTCGGCCTGCCACTATGTGTACAGGAGAAATTTTCTCAACGAGAATACCATTGCTGTTCTTCCCCCTAAAGGCTATAATCTCCGTTACAAGCACTCTAAAGTCTCAATAGAATGGCTAACGTACATGAGTGAGAAAGAGAATGCGTACATACGTCATGCGAGGAATGAAGGGGAGGTAACGGTGGGTAGATACAGGGTAGATGGTTTTTGCGAAAGCAACAAAACTATCTATGAATTCTACGGGTGCAAATATCATGGATGTCCCAAGTGTTACCAATTTGATACGCCTAGTCCAGATTATGAAGATAAGACTATGGGTGAATTATTTCTAGACACTCTGGCTAGAGAAGCGTACATTGTACAAATTATGAAGGAGTATCAAGTGGTCACTATGTGGGAATGCGATTGGCAGAGAATGAAAGACGAAAATCAGGTACCGCCCCACATCAAAACACTGACCGGTATCGATGACTATGTACCACTTGACCCAAGAGAGGCTTTCACGGGAGGTAGAACCAATGCTACTTGTCTTTTGTACGATTGCAATGAACACGAAAAAATCAAGTATGTGGACTTCACCTCTCTATATCCATGGGTGAATAAGTATGGTGTATACCCCTTAGGACATCCCGAGGTAATTACGAGCAATTTCAAACCTGTTTCCAACTATTTTGGTCTTATCCGATGTAAAATACTTCCTCCAACTGACCTCTTTCATCCTGTTCTACCTAGTAAGATCAATGGTAAATTAATGTTTCCATTGTGTAGAACGTGCGCTGGAGATTACAATCAGCAAACCTGCCAACATTCTGACGAAGAGAGGATGTTACACGGTACTTGGGTTTCTATCGAACTGAATGAAGCCATAAGAAAGGGTTATGAAGTTAGCTCGATCGAATCTGTCTGGCATTTCCCCCGTAGAACGCAATATCAGAAATGCGCGGAAGAGGAGGAGGAGGAGGAGGTAGAAGAAGAAAGAGAGGTCTGGGTTGGGAAGCCACGCGACGAATCAAAAACTGGTTTATTCCGGTATTACGTAGATCAATTTTTGAAAATTAAACAGGAGTCCTCGGGGTGGCCAGATTGGTGTAAGTCAGAAGCCGATCGAGATAAATATATCGCGGATTATCTTCGTCACGAAGGTATAGCGTTAGATAAAGAAAACATCAAGAGAAATGAAGGCATGCGCGCGCTGGCGAAATTACAATTATGTTCATTTTGGGGTAGGTGGGGTATGAGAAATAACTTGACCAAAATAGAGATAACTCAGGATCCTGCAGTATTATACGAGTTTCTCACAGCGGATGACAAGCAAATATTAGATTTAAACTTCGTTTCTGACGAATTGGTAGAAATAAGATGGCAAGTGGCGGAGGAATTTGAGGAACTATCTAAACAATCTAACGTGGTCATAGCTGCCTTCACTACCGCTCAGGCCAGGCTTAAGTTGTTTCATATCTTAGATCGTCTAGGAGATAGGGTGCTCTATTATGACACGGATAGCATCATTTATGTCGAAAGAGGACATATTCCCGACGAATGGTCGCCTCCCTTGGGAGATTACCTCGGTGATCTTACTGATGAATTGGATGGTCGTTATATTGTGACTTTTGTGGCAGGGGGGCCAAAATCTTACGCTTATCAATTGAACGATGGTAGTACTGTGTGCAAAATCAGAGGGATCACTCTAAATTACAAAAATTCCCAAGCCCTGAATTACAATGTCTTGAATCGCATGGTGAAAAAATTGAATACCAAAGAAACTTACAAAGTAACGGTCACCGATAATCATCACATCACGAGAGATATCAAAAGACAGCGCATTTTGTCTAAACCACTCAGCAAAGACTACCGCATTGTTTACGACAAGAGAGTCATTCAAGATAACCTGTTTACCGTGCCATACGGATGGGTTCCCCACGAATAATAATATAAATCATACCTCTTAACAACAAGAAAGGCCATTTCGGCGTATGCCTCTCAAGAATGATGAACGTGTCTGATTCTCGCGCACGGGTGAACGAGGGGGAGGAGGAGGTAATAGGGGAAGTGGAGTATCCGGTAGAACTCACGGAACGTGACATTTTGACAGTTAAGCGAAATATGCCTTGGAAATCAGTTTTTCTATCTGCTTTCCTAACCCTTCTTTTTGTAGTCACCTTTAGTTTAACTTATCATTCGGAAGAAAAAATCTTAAAACTCCTCCAAAATGGTGTAATTCCAGATACTGAACTCTTTAAGCCTTTACGTTCATTCTTTTTCAACGCATCCAACATCCTGGTTTAGCTATTAAGACGCAACACTAAATAATGTCCATCTCATCAGAGTATAAAATAGACTGCGATGACACTAAACCGCGTTAGTTCAGACGCAATTTCTCGAAAGAAGAGGGGAAAAACACTGTCATCGTCATGTCGTTAAAATTCATTCATCCATTTACCTGCATAGTGGCAGGTCCCACGGGGAGTGGTAAGACAGTATTTGTCCGGAAAATTCTAAACTCTCACCGCGAGATGATCGATCCGCCTCCAGAAAAGATAATATGGTGTTACGGGGTTTATCAAAAAGCTTACGAAGAGATGATGCGAGAAATGCCTTTTGTACAGTTAATAGAAGGCATACCGGGCAATCTGGACGAGCTGATAGATCCTACATTTTGTAATCTTATTATCATAGATGATTTAATGTCGGAATGCGGTAATGACGCGCGAATCACCAATTTGTTCACTCGCGGTTCTCATCATCGCAACCTCTCCGTCATATTCATAGTACAAAATCTTTTTCACCAGGCCAAAGAACTCAGAACCATCAGTTTAAACAGTCATTATCTGATTGTGTTTAAGAACCCCAGAGATAAATTGCAAATTGCTCATCTAGGTAAACAACTATACCCGGGGCGTGGCAAATACTTGCAAGAAGCGTACCAAGATGCCACTCGTTATCCTTATGGATATTTGTTGATTGATCTAAAGCCCGAAACGCAGGAAGAGTATAGATTACGTAGTAAGATATTTCCTCCCGATTTGACCGTTGTGTACGTTTGTAAAACGTAAGATCAGAGAATTACTCTCTTTTGTGCATCACGATAATACGTGGTGGTTGATTGTGACTGGCAGGTAGCCATAAAATAGACGTTTGTAGCATTTTTGCGTCACTCTTTCAATATGTCTCGTAGATTAAAGAACCACTTGCCGGAGCTGCAAGTCTTGAATAAATGTAATTCTAAACAGAGAAAGGCTCTTTTAGAATACGCCAACAAAGATCTCATTTTATGTCTATCCGAATGTTGCGCAAACTGCTTAAAAGGTAACGTTCAATTAACTAAGAGCCAGAAGAAGGCATTATCGCGGCACAAGAAAGAGCTGCGCTTCGTAGGTAACAAACGCAATGATTATAAAGCTCGAAAATCAATGTTAGTCCAGAGAGGAGGTTTTCTCACATCTCTGCTGGGACCTATTTTGTCAATGTTATTAAAATGATGTATTTTCTAATCAAAGTGATACTAATAGATTAAGTTTAAGGTGTCGAACGAGTGTATGATTGTCAGAATCGATTCTCTTTGTCAAACTTATTGGTACTTGTCATGGCTAAGTAGTAGTAGTAGTATGCAAAACACCAAGAAAATGGTATTGGTGCCTCACGATTTTGCTAGTTCTTTGCAAAAAGTATCTCCACAGCGTGAAACACCCACGGGTAAAGCTCTGTCTATATTGGACGAGTCTATTCGTGATGTGCTAGAAAATCACACCTTATCGGATAGAGAAAAATTGCAAAGATACAATGACATCTTGTATAGATACTTGCAATTGCAAAAGCAAAACAGTCGGAAGAAGCCGATCGAAGTGCTCTTAGGAGAGCGACACGCAGATACCCATGATCCGACATCTACAAAAGCACAGTCCGACGAATTGTCTGACCATCAATACGCTACCTTGAAGGAGGATGTGTTAAAGATTTTACCCCCCTCGGTAAAACATCGAGGGAGTTTGTTATTAGATCATTTACTGCAAAAGAAAGACAGCACCGACTGGCTGAATAAAAATAGAGAGTTGATCGTTGGTGATTCCATTGTACCAGGCTCAAATGTAGTAGATCTAATATACGATGTCATGAGGGTACGCAATACGCACGAACCAGCAGGTTGGAAAGAATTTCTTAAAATTCTGATCAATAGCAATACGCCCGAATCACTTATTGTCAATACGGCACGACGCAACGCAATGCAAGACATGAAAATTAAAGGGTTCATACCTACGTCTGTAGACAAGAGGGTTACTAAGAAAGGGTCTAAGAGCGCAAGCTCAATGATGATGATGACTACACGTGCAAAGAAAAAAAAAGAAGAGAACTCTACCTTTCAAGTGGGAAAGTCTCTGAATTATTGTGACCTAATGCATTGAGATTTGAGAGAAATGTGTTTATGATAATGAATAGTATAGTATTTTCTTGACGATAAATGTCTAAGCTAATGTTACTGAATACGTTGATACATCAAGACAATTGTTGAATGTGTATTGTGTTATATCATTTTTATATTATCTTTCTCGTCTTAACCCTACCGCGTCTCGGTAGAATAAGAGGAAACGAATGCCCATGATAGGTCACACATATTGATACCATACATGTATCGCAACGTTTTTATGCTCCTTCGCCGTGTATTGTTTGGTGTAATGTTTTGTTATAGGATAGATTACAATTGATGCCTTACATGCATCGAAACGATTTAACGAGAGTACAACGGTACCTATTGACTTTTATGACACTTGTGTACGATCGTCAAGTTTTATGTGAAGACGACTGATTTTTTTTTCAGCCTACCCGATGGTATTGTGAAATGACGTTGGTAATGATTATCATAATCATATTTTATGCATTCACTGAATGTTACAATACATAACGAACCTCTACGTAAGACGTGTACACGTGAATTCAAGCAAGATGAAGACAAATGAATATGAATTGTAAACGCTTTATTTATTTATTGAGACCACAATCGTGTATTATAGTCAAACATGTACAGACAATAAATCTACCATGTACAGCGTATAAAACTTTGCAACTGTATCACTCTTGTCCGAGTCTATGCTACACATTCTATAATCTTATAGACTAAGCTGCAATAATTCCCACAACCGAGGTTTTGCATGTTTGCGTGTGTGTGTGTGTGTGTGTGTTAGTGTGTGTTGATTAATACTGTAAGACTAATACATTATAAACGTGTAGCTTATGTGAAGTTGTGTATGTGTGCGTGTATGTGTGTGTGTGTGTGTGTGTGTGCTGATGTGGTTAGGTTAATACATTATAGCGTGCAAAAATTTACATTTACTATATATATATATATATATATATATATATATTATTGTTAACATGCAACACCATAAACTCTATAAGATAAAAAATAACTATACAAATAGTCTTCAGGTTATAACATTCACGCCGTAATTCTTAATAATATCAACTATCACAGAGACAGAGCTATACATCATACATTTTGAGCATACAATATCTACGCCTGACTTTATGGCACCTATGTACATAAAAATCTTAGCAATATAATCAGAAGATACATAGCGTAATATACCTACGCGTGTGTGTGTGTGTGTGTGTGTGTGTGTATTTGAGATTTTATTTTCTTGACAAGACAGTACGATTTATATTCTACGAATATACTTCTTACTGATACCATCATATCAGACAATGACATTATTCTACACGCGTGTGACATTGCTAACAAAATGCAAGTTACTATATCGCGGTCAGTTAAATAGGATCAAGTCACGTCACGACATAATCATTACAGTGTACAAGACGACACAGGGAGAGAGAGAGAGAGAGAGAGGGAGAGAGAGAGAGAGAGAGAGAGAGAGAAAGAGCTATATCTTATACGTACAAACTACGAACATATATGAACAGCTTCGCGGTACTTATGAGGGTACCAAAGACAACACGCTTCGTTAGGTTATTATGTAACAGTACAGTCAGACATCTAATTACTACGGCATGCTTTGACGTACCACGTTAGAACCAGCATATCTTTCATAGCATAGCATCTATTTCAACATCCACGACTTTGCTATTTGATTGTACAGAAAATTCGCATCTACTAGTGGTGGCGGAGAGTGTAAATAATTGTTGATGTAATGGTACACTCTCTGATCATTCTGCCCCCGTGTGCGAGAATTAAATTCAGACAAAATGCTACTCATCGAATCACCTCTGGCTCTACGTATAAGATAATAAAGACAGTACTGCCCGCACACTGTAGACCAGCTGGATTGTAGCGATTTTCTATTGTACGTCCACACATCGGCATTGGCATTCAAAAACTTGGTAAAGTAGGGCGAACATAAAGTAGGGTGTCTACCATATGAATCAAAAAATTCACCACGCCCTCTACTGTCGATGTAAATAGCAATCCAATGAGAACCTATTTCTCTGTGACCATCTACATTCGCAATCAATGACACGGTTTTTTTCTCAGCCTCTCTTCTTCTTTTTCTTCCATTCCTTCTTCTTCTCGTGGCTAAAACTGGTAATTTATCGGCGGGAAAAACACCAACAAAAGTCCCGTTTAGTTTGGGTTCTTTCTGAACAACTCCAAGAGTTCACGCGTGTTCATCTCGACAGATATCTAATTACCATAGTCGAGAGTGACATTACGATTACGATCAACTTCTAAGATAGATTCAAATTCGGAATAAACGACGACATTCACAGTTTCGGACAGGGGAGAAGCAAAAGTCAATTCCAGTCGAACTGATCCGGAAGTCTTGGGTTGAAAGTAATCGTCGGTCGACAGATCTGGGGTCAAATCAAAGGCGTAGAGGGCGTATCCCTTTCCGTAGTCGTCTCTAGTGATATGATTTCCCTTGTCGTGAAACATACTATTGGTACCAGAAAACAGAGTCTGATAGGCCAAGATGTAATTGGGGGAAGATCCAGTAAACTGAGGACGGAGCGGTTTCCACGGTACTTGTTCTGAATTAGCATACAACGCTATGTAATTCAGGTCATAATGATGAAAATTGAAGGGATTTCTGGCGTAAGATCCATTGTAAGCCGTGTTACTGACACAACCAATCACCATTCGCTTGGGAATCTGTCCTATTACCAGGCTCTCTCGGGTAAAAGACAACTGTCCTTTGGGAATTGAAAAAGAGGTTGTCACGACTCGTCTGATAGGATACTTGGCCGTTTCCGTTTCCAATGTTTTAGCGTGCAGTAGCGATGTGGTCGGGCTCAATTTCACGCGTCTCACCAAGAGACTGGCTTCGGTGATTTTGACTTTGTAGCTTGCTTCAGGGGTAGACGACATGAGACTAAATGCGTTCTTGCTGCGATGAAGTTTGAATTTAATGTCCACCCCTCCCATAATCAACCGATCTTGGAACGATGCATCCACGTGTAGCCTTCCTACCATGTCTACCGTTTTAGACAATTTGGTAAACTCGTGGCGTTTATTCAGCCCTTCGTTGGTATTACTCGAGGCCAGAGGGTCATTGATTTCCATATATCCCGCCGTGTCTTTGTAAAACAAGGACGAAGTTAGCTGCGACAATTTTGCATCACGACCGTAGGTGAGAAGATTTTCGAACATAGCTCTATAAGGATAGGTGTTCGTGGAAGGGGTGACGAGTGTATCGTTGAACATCACATCTACCTCGCTGAAGAGCGAATGTAGAAAAAGATTGACTGGTGCTACAGAAGATTCATCGGTGAGGGCGGTACCATCCGCATTAACAACTTTCGCCTTGAGATGTAGCAGCGTTTGAGAAAGATCGGTATACTCTTCCGGCGAACTTTGCAGATGAAATTGTATGGGCGTGGCATCGGCTATGCTCGTCACGGGGAAGAACTCGACCCATTTTCCTTGCTCTATAGTCGTCTGAGTCGGGGGGATGCTGAACAGGTCAATTTCCGATTTAGAACAGTCGCACGATAACTTGTGTAGCTTTTCCATTATGCCCTCAACTTTAGCTTTCACTCTCTGTCTTCGGTTAAAAATAGTAATAGAGTGATCAGGACCGATCAAAAATATCGTTGCTTCTTTTCACCGGTCGAGAGCCAGTGTAAATGAATGCCTTCTTCTTACGTCTGGTCTTTTTATTCACTTTCTTGTCATTCTTCTTCTTCGTCTTTCTTTTCACAGGAGGTGCGTCCATACTCTCGACCAATCGACGTTTAATTTTTTTCGCTTGTGCGGCCGAAGCAGTTTTCAAACTTTTTCCCGCCATGACATCTTGAGCTACATTAACACCTGTTTGCAACGCTCTTTTCCCCAAGTACTTTGTACCAGCTTTCAGGAGTGGTACGGCCGATTTCCAGATACCTTTAAGCATACTTTCCAGCCCATATCCCCGTTGCACTCTCGCCCCTCGAAAATAGGGCAGAGATCCACTCCCATACTGGGGATGAGACCACACTTGTTCTCGATGGCGCGGCATTACACCGTTAATGTAGATAACGACAAGCTCTAAAATGGAGTTTAATTACCAACTTTCCGGACTGAAATGGCACTTTTTCCCCAAAGTCACTTCTTATATCAACTTGTATAGTGTCTATGTATTTTGATTTTACGGGCAGATAGTGAGGGGTTTGGTAAGTAAACGTGACGATCTCACCGGCCCTTCTGTGGGGAACGGGAACAATTCTCAGGAGAGGGGCACTGATGTCACCCACGGGCTGATTGCAAATCACGTCCGTATACAGATAAAGTGTATTGATCCCCCCATTCACGTTCGGAGAAAAAGGCGCCTGTGCGTGACCGTGAATGATGCCGCGGGGAAATCCCAACAGGTAACCTAATCCCTCGCTTAACTGTATGGCGCTGACTTGATCGAAATCAAAAATAACTTTGCCCGAGCTCGAATCGCGTTGTACAGTGAAGTTGTTACGAAATCGTTCAGGTAGAGCAGCTGTCAGTGCCTCGCATATACTACCTATATCTTTGTAATGTCCTTCAGGTATAACGCAATGGCTGACCACCTCTTCGGACAGTAGAAATTGAAATGTGTTGTTCGTAATATTCACGTTATACCAAGAATAGGGATAAATTATTTCCACCAATGCCACCTCCCACTGCGCGTGAAATATGAGCGGCGCGGCCAATTTAGTCTTAAAACTGGTGACTGTATTATCCGGAAAATAATCGAACGAACTATTACTGGGTAGAGTCACGTAAAATTGTTCCTCACCTTCCATACTGATTCTTTCGTCAAAATGATGCCCTCCCTCAATTGCGATAGGTTTTATCGATGTTATCTACCCAAGCATTAAACGTGTCTGGATAGCCTAGAAATTTCACGAAATATTCGGTTTTACCCCCTCGCTTTCGCCGTCTCAGTATCTTTTTCCACCCTATACATGTCCGTCTTGTCCTTACGCACCCTCTGCAATTCAGGTTCGTAAAATGTACCTTTCAATTGTTCGTTATTATCATCGGTTAAATGATAGACGGGTAAATCACGATGTTTACGACCAGACACTGTGTACACTTCCTCTGTCCAGTTGGGGAGGTACCCCTTTTCAAAAGTTCGTTTCATCTTACTGATGCGTACTCTTTCACCTTTTTCGTAGCGAGGTCTGTTTCGTTTACGTAATGCCCATGATTGATCACCATACAATCGCTGCCAGATGATACCTTCATTTTTCTTGGTGACGAGCACGGGTTTTGTTTTGATCGAACGGTGCTGGGCATTATTGTAGGCTCGGAGGAGTTTCGGGAGTATGCGGGTATACTTCAACGTGTTGGAGTGAGTAAAATATTTCCACATCTTTTCTTTCAACGTTCTGTTAAAACGTTCGACGACACTAGCCTTGGTTTCGTTTTCAGTTGTAAAAAACTCAATGTCTTTCTCTTTCAAGAAGGCTTGAAATATTCTGTTGGTAAATTCAGTGCCTTTGTCCGTTTGAATCTTTAGCGGAGACCTCTGCGTTTTGAAGATAATTTTCAGAGCACTGACCAAGCTTTTGCCACGTTTGTCTTTGATGGGCACTACCCAGGCAAATTTAGACAAAATGTCTATACATGTAAGGAGATACCTATACCCCGAATTGTAACGGGAGAGCGCAGACATATCTACCAAATCCATTTGCCACTGATCATCCATACCGCCAACAATGACTCTGCTTCTACTAAACCGACGTCTGGCCGGTTTGTGCAACGTGTAGGTGTCAATACCCTCTAACCATTCTCGTATTTGTTTCCTACTTAAGCGATATCGACCATCTTCTCGCACGAACTTGTACAATTTTTCTACCCCGCCAAAACTGGCTTCGTGTTCTGGATTGAAATAAATGTCATTCAGATATCGATTCATGTTCTCTCGTGTCACTCTTAACGTGTCAGTGCGAGCACGTCCACAATACCTATATACTCCCACAAAAACAAATGTTTATCAACTCTGTCTCAATACTACGTATTTATCGTGACAGTCATATTCTATATTCAGTCACTGTCTCATATGCCCGTCGGTCATCAGAGTACACCTCTTACCCTCACATTTTACAGTAGACGATACTGTTTCACTCGCTTAGACTTCGTCCAGTCATATGATATACTGTTTCACTGGCTGTCTGCTCTGACCGTCGGTCACTGTCTGATATGTCCGGCGCTCATCAGTGCACACTTCGTACCCGCACATTTCTTCATCACATTGCTCTCGTTCCTCCAGCAGACGATACTGTTTCACTCGCTTAGACTTCGTCCATTCATGATATACTGTTTCACTGGCTGTCTGCTCTGACCGTCGGTCACTGTCTGATATGTCCGGCGCTCATCAGTGTACACTTCGTACCCGCACATTTCTTCCTCACATTGCTCTCGTTCCTCCAGCAGCTCTACGGGCTTTATCCCGTCAAAACAAATTTTTATCAACTCAGCATCAATACTATAAATTTATCGATACATTCATAATTTTCTTTTTCTCACTGTCTGATTTGCCCGCTCCTCCCTATTTTCAAGGCTACATTATTACTATAAGCTCTCTGACCTCTCCAAAGTACGTGACCTGATTTTCAACAAAATACATAGCGATACTATTTTTATATTTATTACTCTCATTTTTTCCCATTTTCTCGGAAAAATCAAGGTCGAATTATTACTATCTAGACGAGCTATACTACTTACCAAGAACTTTTCAACACAACACATGTTCGAAAGAAACCATTTGGTTCATATATACACTAACTTTTATTTTTGGTGGCCCAAAGGCAAACATCCGACATTTTTTGGTGGCGCGATCAGGCCACCAAAGTCTTCATTTCTGAAATTTTGGTGGCCCGATGTGCGTTTTTGGTGGCCCCGGGCCACTCCGGGCCACCGTTTAGTGTCGAGCCCTGCTTATAGTATAGGGCAAAACCAGGGCCCATAAGGGTCCGACACATGGGGGGAGGGGGAGGGTCCACACAAGACCTACACTGAATAGATTAAGCTTTCTGATGTAATACATATATTAATCTCGTGGGCCTTGTTTTCGTCGAGTGTCGAGTTCGCGGACCGCACAGCTTGTGGGCCTACTATATTTGATGTCGAGCTCATTGACCTTTGTTCATCTAGTGTTTAGGTCACGGGATGTATGACTCGTGGGCTGCGTAACTATGTGCTGTACGACTCGGGTTGTTTGGCTTGTGACGATACACCTGATGAGGTGGGCCTGTTGTTTTCTAGTTAGCATCTGTCACCCCTTTCATCTCAGTTCAAGGGACTTAGTTTCGCCATATGCCTGTTCACAAACTATTAAGCATCAACCCAAAATATGGTACTCCCTCTCCCCACCTTCCATGTTTTAAGTGTACAAATTTTGTCCAGTGCAAATTGGATAATGTTGCACATAATTTCATGCAAGCTAGTCTGCATAACTAACCCCAAACATAAATATTATATTTGAGGTCACTGCCATCACTGATGAAGGCACGTAAGCTTCATTTCTGAAGTAATTGACCCGCTCACATTCCTGAGACCTTGTTACTATGAACCAATGCTTTGTGGAATATGCATACATATACTTTGATATATAACGTTCAAGGCGTGATTTGTACATGATTAGAAACATTCAGAGATTAAACCAATGAAGCCAAACATCAATATTTGCAATCCTACACAAATTTTGATATTCTAAAAGTCTGACCTCAACATTGTCCTTGGAGGTCAAAGTTGGATATACATAGGGTACCGTAATGGCCAATGTTCTGTGGGATGAGAAGACACTCTTGTAGCATAAATGCTAATAGCATAATGCATAATTGCACACCAGGTATACAGTTAACCATTGAATATACATCAAATATCAATACAGCCTTGTATTTTGATATTTTTGAGGTCAATTGACCTGTCACAATCCTCAGCGGTCAAAGGCAGAGACGTGTAAATAATTTCCCTTGATCTGAGGAATAAAGAAACGATTCAGTTGTAACACAAATGAATGTTTAGGACATCGTTATCATGTTTATCATCAACCAATTGCACCAAATATCAAAATTCTGATAATTTGAGGTCATTGACCTCTGGAGGTCATTAGAGGTCAAAGCTAAAAACCTGTCAAGGATCTGCGGAACATTGAGGCAATTCCACTGTTTAAAAAAAAAAAGGTTTTAGTACATCATTGCCCGTGTTTATCATTAATCAATGACAAAATATCAATATTCTGATATTTTGAGGTCATTAGACCTCTGCAGATCATCAGAGGTCAAAAGGTAAAACCTGTCAGGTTCTATGGAACATGAAGACAATTCCACTGTAAGAAAAATGAGTCTTTAGTACATCATTACCATATATTTAACATTAATTAATGACGCAAAAATATAAATTTTTATATCAAATTTTGAGGTCATTGACCTTTGGAGGTCATCAGAGGTCAATTCAGACTTACCTCCCGATCTTAAAATGAATCTTATAACATGTACTAACACTGGTGAAAGTTTCATGCTTTAGTCAAATTTTGCACAATTTTTCGGCTTATCTGCTCTATTTATATATATATATTATATATAATATAGTATATATATAATATATATATATATATAAGCGTTAACTATATAATCTTTGGTCACTGGCAGGTAGCCCATTAGGGGCCTACACATCCCCATCATGGTCCCCCCCCCCCATCATACACCAATAAAGTTGTGGTCTTCCATGGAACCCGCAATAATATTGATTCCTGTTGTGCATGATTGATGAGATATCACAGAATATTCATTGCTTTTTTATCTCTTTCCTTATGATTCTCTCCCCTCCCTCCTCCTTCTTGTCAGATTTTTTGTGTTGTTTTGTATTGTCTTGTTTTTCCGCACTCACACCCGTTTTTATACGTATTTATACGTACTACTAGTAATTATTGGATGAGGGTCTACCACGGCGAGCAAAACTTTCACAGCCCGTGCACACACTCACTGATGAACGTGTACGAATCGAATCGTCGCGAGACCACAGAAATACTCACAGAACTCTTCGCAACACACAACCACAGAATATCTGTGCACACAACCCGAGCGGAGTAAGCATAGACGTTTTACAAGCGGTTTTATTGAATTTGATTGCCAAAAGCCACAGGCTTGGCGTGTAAATAAAAAATACGCTACCCGCGAGGATGAGAAAGCTTATGTTTGTTGATCAGCATGTGCGCGCCTTAAAAATGGCTGCGACTGGCTGGAATGCTCCCCAGGGAGTGAGAGAGTGAGCACTGTCAGTGCTCGGTTGGAAATAATGTATCCAGTTACCGGAGTAATAATAGTCTGTAAAGCGCATTGAGATACTTAACAAATTGATGCGTTATATGAAGGCCATTATTATTATCATAGACATTTTTTTGTAACCCCGGGTTACAAAGTCTTTGATGATGAAGACCACAGAGTTTGGAGTCTTCAACCTCAGTGTATACATACACAACAGTGATGTTGAAATTAGTAAACTATTGTAAGGTAATTGTAGATTATTTTGATAATCTTTGAAAAGATTTTCTTGTGTGTGATTATGAGCACTTATACATCAACCCTGTTAGAGGGTGATGATTATTCAACTTACATGTATTGCAGGCACAGTGCCTGTTATAGAAAGTAAATACATTGTAGTCTGATGTATTCGTATATTCACTATTCCATGTACATGTATATCTTCATTGCATGTTTAGTCTGTCATGTAGATTGTTATTCTTGCCAGTTTGTATCTTACATGTATTTATTTTTACTCACATACCCCAGGAGGGTGATTGAGTTAATAAACTAAACTAAACAACCCCTTCCTCCTAGATACACGTGCCTTCTCGTGCATTGTCCTCCAGTCCCTACTTCCGTCCTTATCTTTCTTCTCCCCCCTCTCCTTTTACACGGGGATGCAGACCCCAAATGTACGTAAGTCTCTCCTCATCTCGTATTCGTCTTTTCCTCTAACCAACATCGGTACTGTCAAATTTTAAGATAGAGTTCCCATAGTGCTACGTCCTCTTGCGCCCTTGGACGTTGGAGAGAGTGGATGTAGTAAGGCGTGGTGCTGGCTCCTTTCAAGGTGAGAGCAATATTATGCCAGTTTATATGTTATAAACCTTTAGGGCGGTTACTGAAATTTCAGTTAACAAGTGAAGGTACAATAGACTGACAACTTATTTTTCTGTAAAGGAAAGTTAGGATGTTCAACTGATGGAACATTTCATCAATTGACTCAAGCAAGGCTGTCAGTTCGCAAGCCCTATATACATGTATATATGTGTATGAGACAATGTGTGAGGTTTATAGTGTAGTTTCGAGCAATACCTGTGGTATGCACTCATTTGCTTAATATGTGTTATATTTTGTTAGACTTTTCTACACCATACTGTATGAAAATTATGTGCTTTTAATGATGAAGATTAATCCAAACTTTTAGGGTCTGAATAGTACAGGCTAATGTACAGTGATGTATGGGGTGATTGCATGCTAGGGCATGAGAGAGAGAGAGAGAGAGAGAGAGAGAGAGAGAGAGAGGGGGAGAGAGGGAGAGAGCCAGTCTTCGAGGAGAGAGAAAGGACTTGATTGTTTTAGGGCTTGGCTTTGGTTTCATCCCGAGTTTAGGACAGAGCTGATAAGAACTGTGGCTGTAGTGTGCTGGGTAGTGAAATACAGTGCAGGCCTTGATGGGTTGACTCGTATGTTACACCATCTGCTTGTAATCAATCATTCCCCGCTGAGAGTAACTATCCAAGTACTATCATTTCATCTTAATTGTTCTGTTGCATTAATCTTGTGTAGAAAACGGTAAAGTAGGAGAACAAATGTTGGATTTCCATACACTGTAGTGTGTAGCTTGAAGTGTTTGATATACATGTAGTAGGTATGTTGTGATATATATGAAAGAATAGATTTGAGAGTGAGTGACAATTGAAGCAAACATTCTGTACAGTTATAGCTAAGATCTACTCTGTTTTACTTAATGTTTTATAAGGAGAAATGTGATTATATGTTGGGATGACAAGGGTGACAAGCGATAGAAGTCAAAATGACATACTTCAACTTCTTAATATGATAAAGTATTTCATGATTGAATGGGTAATCAGATCAATGTGCTGTTATATAAGTGGAAAAAGAGAATATATCCCATAACACCCGTAACAATAATGATTTCAGAGTGATGATATTTGATTTAATGCATGAAAGTGTTTATGCAATTTCCCATGTTATTAGGTTCGGCTTGGATAATACATGTAGTTCAACCCTTATGTTTCATACAGATGAGCTCTATTTCAATATTCAGTCCTTATGGTTTATTTTGTTTGATAGATACTTTATTTTTCTGCAAATCAATATACATTGTACATAAACTGAATAATCGTGAACATGGGAAATATACAAAGTATATTTGAAACAGAGTCGTTTGACTTGCATAAACAATGATATAAAAGGAAATTAATGATATTACAGTATGCATGTCTATGCAGCTGGGATTACAATAACAATATTATATTTAGGAAATGATAATGCAGAGGGCCGCCATTGTAAGCATTGCTTGAAAAGATGGCCGGCCCGAGGAAAAGGTAGGTAGGTAAATTGTGTAAACAATACAAATTCTGCTTGCGAGGATAGCAGGGGAAAATAAACTCTGATGTGTGAAGGTGGTGAATGTGCGTGCGAGTGCTTGAGAGTGCACAGGGGCAGATAGGCTGGGATTTGGAATGATAAAATTGGTTTTGCTGGAAGAGAGGGAATGACTTACGATGTTGCTACTATCGGGAGACCAACATAAGTCATATAAATTATTCGGGCTTAATTCGTATTTGAAGTATACTGTGATAAAATATGCTTCTTTAAGTTTGCTTTGAATGAAAAACAAGGAGGCACACTGTTTCAACTCTCTCAGGAAGAGTGTTCCATGTATCCGGACCGACTTTTGAGCAAGTAAAAGGCTTTGGATTACTTAAATGATAATCATGGGAACGACGGGTAGGGTATGAGTGAATATGATCATTAGTAACTAGGGCATTATGGAAAAATGGTAATAAATTTCGAATGTGTTTGTACATAAATATAGCAGTTAAATATGAATGTATATCATGGGCATTTGATTGCTTTGAGCTGACAAAATAATATTGTTGTATAGTCAGTATAAACTTATTTGATTGATGAGTGCACGTAACAATTACTTGGTTAAGAAGTTTAGCAAATTTATCACAAACACGCTGTATGTATTAGACCTTTTATATAGTGCATTTATATATATTGTATATGCACCTCCTTTCAGGGTTTTCTCCATTGATTCATCTCCTCGATAGTCTACACCCGTGACATCAGGGACATTAACGCGAAATTTGGATCTTCTTTGGATGTGACACCCCCCTGATTTTGTTTAATGTTTGGTGAAAGACGCTCTGCTGTAAATCCCAAGTAGCAGATATTTCCCCACGAAACAACGCCGTTAATTGTTCTCTGATGATAGCATTTGGAGGATATTTGGAGGATATATTGATGCCTTTCTCATTGAACCCGATGTGAAATATGTGTAAAGATATTGTTCGCTCCGGCTAATAGTAATCTAAGATTAAATGGAGGAACATCCACACGTATAAACATAACCTTTGAATTGTACATTGTATTCATTTGCATTGTGCCAAAAGAGCGAACCTTGTGTTACATATTATTATTATTATAATCATTATGCTACAATAATCAATATGTGGTAAAATCATTGTAAAATACAGATTCTTCATTAAATTGAACGACAGCAAATGTTTACTCCTCCATATACAACATATTGCCTGAGAAATTTTACACACAATAATGGAAACATGTTTACATAGTGAGTCGAGCATAACACCCGAATATTTTGATCTTCTCTACATTTTCTATAGGTAGGTTTCTAAATTTTATTAACAAAACATCATTCCCTAATTTTTTTCTTATTACCAAAAGCCGTGACTTTCGTCTTTTGTGGGTGTAGATGCATATTATTCAAATGTAACCACTTGCATATTGCAACAAAGTCATCTTGCAAGTTTTTCTGTGACTGCTAATTATCTTACAATGATTACAAATGGCTGTATCATCAGCATAAAGAGACATTTTAGAATCAAAATGCAAATTTACATTACACATAACATTGATTAAAAAAACCAAAATATCAGCTTTTCTGATGTCGACCATTGCGGAACGCCTTGTTTGATCTTCAAAAAATCACCGGAGCAATTATTTTTCTGTAACAAATGGTCTCTGGTCACTCAAATAGGATTCCATTCAATCGTATTCTTTCCCTTTAACCCTAACCAGGCCGGGCTTTTTTGGGTGTTCTGTGGCCGGGGAGGGGTTGATTCAACCCCCCCCCCCCCCGAGATCTCGGCCGTCGATCGCGCAATCGCCATGAAATTTGGCACGCGCATTACCTGTGGCGTAATCTACCAAGCTATACAAAAAGAAATGGAAATTTTCGTCAAAATAATTAATTATGCTAATATATGCATAAAATCATACATTTTGCTCTAAATCAGAAATTAAAGCTCCTAGAATCCTAATTTTTGGTGAAAACATTCTTTGTAGCATTCCTAACAATGTACTTGAAAAAAATATTGGTATCAAAATCAATTTCTTATGTATTTTATTGTTTTCTGAATTTCTTATGTATTTCCTTGTTTTTTACCTTTTGTTTTATCATTTTTTCCGCAAAATTTATGACAGAACCTATATCAGGCATAATTATGCTAAAATTAATTAGTTTCAGCCTATAAAAGTGAAAATAATCAGATCTTTATGAATATGAAGAGAAAACTCCATTTGCATAGACTTTATACACAAAATCACGTTTTTGAGCCATTTTCGATCTAACAGGCATGTATAAAACGTTATGCAGCGTCGTAACGGTATGCACGATTTTCGCGAAAATGGTGTCAAAAGATGCGCGAGACTTGAAAGTAAAAAGTCAGCGAACGGCGCGGTCAAAAAATTTCGCGCGGCGGAGAAGTCGCGAAAAATGTCGAGGGGGGGGGGGTTGATTCAACCCCCCCGGCCTTTTTAGGGTTAATACCATCGTACTTGAGCTTTGCAAGAATAAAATTGTGTGGAATAACATCAAAGTCTTTGCGTATAGATCTAAGAAATTACCTCCAATGACATGTTTTTGGTCCATTTTATAGCATAAATAATCTGCAATTTCAGTTAAAGATGAAGTAGTAGAATAAGATGGTCTAAACCCTGATCAACAATTCGCCAGGAGTTTATTAACATTTGAATATGCATAAAGTTGATCATGGGATTGAAATGCTCTCTCCAATATTTTGGACAAGGCAAGTAACAAAGAAATTGGTACGTCAATACATAACAATTCTTTTACCACATATTCAGTCTTTATTGCAAAAAAATTAAATTCATATCCAGAAATAGGTCAAGTTTGCAAACTGTTTAATAAATCTTCCGTGGTATTACCAGAGGGAGATTACAACCTTAAGCCTACTTAGCATGAGCTACATTGTATTTCTTTGTTACAGGTATTTGGTCATTTTCAATTGTGAGCGTAATATCATGATTCCTATTATTTTTCTTTAACAATTAAAAAAAAAATTCCCTTTCTTCTTGATATCATTTCCACAATTCTGAAATTTATCCTGATAAATGCTTCTTTTTTATTATCTTTTTTTTTAAATTATTAGCCCTATCACAAAAATACGGGAATTTATTCCAACAATAGTAATTTTGTTTTCCAAATTGCTTGCGAGACTAATCTCTTTGGCGTCCTAAGGTTAAATAATCATCATTTATTCAAGGTACCCCTCTCTGTTTTTGACGTACAGTTATTATGGGATAATGTTCATCAGGGTGCTTTTAAAGCACTACCACAGATATTCAATATCAAAACCACAGGAGCAAAATTCACTCCAGTGTACTTCACTCGCATCCTCTTCACATTTTTCACTGTCAAAGTGTTTGAAAGGATGAAATATGACTATTTGGGATTGATATTTACCTATAATCACAGAAACTAAAATCAGCAGTTTGGACTCCTGATTTATTGATTTTCTCATTAAGTTGTTCAAAAATACAAATCAAGTCAGAGACTGACTATAATTATTCTTGTGGATTGAGATATAATTTGTGTCATTGGCACTGTTGTACAGAGGGTTTGAAGTTTTCTAGAAAGATTATTGTCAGTCATCATATTGCAATAGAATCACCGAGCAAAATAACATTGTTTGTAACTGTATGTAATTTCTCAAGACTATTTTGTAAATTATCTAAACAAGCAGAATGATATTTGGTTTCCTATACAATATGTCAATGAATAATGAACTACTTTTTGTGCTTTGAAATTCCACCCACATTATTACTAATTCGTCAGATTCGAGATCAATCTTCCCACATACTAGAAGAATTTTCTGATATAAAGCATCCCACTCTTCCTCCACTGGTGCGTCTGTTATTTCTCCTCTCAAACATAAATCCTTTTTATAGAAAACAAACTATCAGGATTTTCTTCTGTCAACCACATTTCTGAGAGGCCTAACAAGTCATAAGAGTAATTACTAAGGCAAGTTTGCAAACCAGCAACTTTATTGACTGGGTTCCTCACATTGAGTTGAGGTACTTTTATACTCTTTATTTCGTTTAAGTAAAATCATTATTAATATCAGTTGAACTATCTTCATCTACATGGATTACCAAATCATTACAATCAGTGTTACTATCCTTAACTTCTATATTTATCCAAATCATTCCAAAAAGTAATTGTTACAGATAACTATTATTATTATTATTATTATTATTATGGACACTGCTAGACCCAGTCAGCTCGTAATTAGCTCATGTGCACATTTGTACAAACATGAACCTACAGGTAGGGCCTACTACAAACATGGACTATTATAAAATAGGTAAATACTGAAGTGGACACTTTTGGACACGCGTTTAACGTTGGTTTAGAATGGAAAGGCGTACATGTTGTCTACCGTTACTGTCCATGTTTACCCTGAGGCAATGTGAGAAAAAAATGGGAAAAATTAGATTACAAAATCACTATCAACGTGCTAAAATATTTGCTTTCTCTTTCAGAGTTAATG